>NW_017306270.1:4626211-4716215 GCF_000935625.1 Nanorana parkeri | reverse complement strand
TGAAACACGTCCTGTTCCTGCTCTCTCACTCCAATGTATCAATGGAGGAAGCCATGGCTGACACCTATGCTAGACTACAAACATGTCTACCCAAGGCTGTACCTATGGTAATTGCCGCTTTAGGAATGGGAGGGGGGGTGGGTGGGATGGTGACAGGGATTGTTCACTCACTGGTTCACTTGTTGTCCGGGGGGGTCAAGTTAAGGTGTTAGGGAGTCGTCGGACTCCCTGGGAGTTCTTGGCAACCTGAGACACTGTGGCACCTCCACCCCGCCCCCAAATGAGATACTGTCTCAGGTTTTTTTCTCTGTACTTGACAAAAATATTCCTCGCCTGAAAAAGAAAATGAATGCAGCCACCACCTCCAAGGACTGCAATATATTTAATTCTTATTCATGGCTTAAGACCTCCTTTAACCGTCTCACGTCCGGCTGTTGTAGAAAAACGGCCGGCCGAGAGCTCCCTGGATCTGAGCGGGCGTTTTTAAACGTCTGCTCAGCCGCACGTGATCGGGAAACTACCTAAATATAAAAACAGGCAGCGATGCCTGTTAACACACAAGCAATCTGCCGGCTATAGAGCCTGCGGACTGCTTGTATAATCCTCTCTGTGTCAGAATGCGGAAGTGATGTATATTACATCACGTTCACATTCTGCTGTCACTCTCTGGCTACAGAACCTCCAGAGAAGCTAGAGAAGCAGATCTCTGCATCATCAGCTTCTATTGGGGTCCCTAGGTGACATTGGGGGTCTTAAAGACCCCCGATGTCTCCATAAAGAGGACCTGTCACATTCTCTTTGCTATCACATAGGGGGATTTTTAGCCCCCCTATGTGATAATAAAGTTAAGTGGAGGAAAAAAAAATAAAGTTCCACCAAAAAATTAGTCAAAAATTGTGTTTTTTTTTAGAATTCTTTTTTTAAGTCCCAGCCCCACATACACGCGCGCAAACATGCGTCAGGTGCGCATACGTGCAAAAACGACGAATGCATCCATTACGCCGCACATGTTACATATCGCCGCGAACGTCGCAGTGAGAGCAATCATTTTATGGCCATCAATCATGGATAACACTAAACTAATGAGTGGTAAAAACTTTTAAAGCGTCGCTTATGGTCAATTTTGGGTATAGTATTTTATTATCGCAGGAGCATGCAATTTTAAGGCTTGACATGTTTACCCGACGTGACCCCGTCTTTTATATTGTTTTATATTTTACCAAAAATATGGGTAAGACTAAATAAAGACTAAATTTTTTTAAAATTTTCAGATCTTTTTACATTATATAGTGAAAAATAAAACCCCCAGTGGCGATTAAATACCACCAAAAGATGGTATAAAATTAATTTCAGTACAGCGTTGCATGACGGAATAAATGTCAGTCAAAGTACCGCAGCGCTGTATACTGAAAAATGGCCTGGCCAGAAAGGGGGTGTAAACACCCCGGTCAGCAAGTGGTTAAAGAACAGGAAAATGTGCATTGTAAATATGGCTGCAGTTATGAAACGGTAACATTGTTTTTCTATTTCCCAAAAAAAGCAGCATACTTAAGTGTAGAAAAGCATTGGAAGCAAACTTTGTAATTTGTACATATGATATATTTGGGCCATAAATATTAGCAGAAAAAAAGATAACTAAGCTTCCTCAAAATAACGAACGCAAACCAGGAAGAAAAGCAATGCTCACTCCAACACTGACAGCTATAGATTCTTATACGGGTAATTTGTATAATGAATCCGACTAATCATGACATATTTTAACAACACTGTAAATTAGGGTGGTCTGTTTATAAAACTGTGTGAATAATGTTGCCTGAAAACACTCACGCATATGTGAAAATTTCTCTCGCAGAGTGAGCGCGAAGGCAGATAATCTATGATTCTAATAATAGCTGAAAAATTACAAGCCATGTGAACTGCACAGGATGAAAAAAACGCAGACTAATGCATACAATTAAAATATCTCTTTCCACGTGATTAGTTACTGCTCATTTACATGTACATCCCCCCCACCCTTATCAATATAGCTTCTTGAAAGTTATGATCTGCCTCAATTTTCCAATCAGGTTTAACACAGCTGCAGAAATGGACTTTGCTGAAATGTGATTGGCTGCTCTGGGATATTACAGGCAGTTCTAATTTAAAGAAGAACTTGGCAAAAAAAATAAAAAAAACGTACCCTTGAAGTGGGGCTCCCCCGCACTGCAAGGGTTAAAGAAGAACTATGGGGTGACTATGGGGTTCTCCCGTGACCCAAAGCTTAGTATACCACAAGCTACAGCTCACGGTATACTGACACGCCGCAGCTGGGACAGATGCCGACACTGTCTGGATCCACCCAGCTGCGGGATTGACAGCTGGCTCTGCCTATCCACAGGCAGAGCCAGCTATGCCCGCCCCCTTCCCTGTCCCTTTCGCCAGTCAGAGCTGGAGGATCGGACAGGGGAGGGGGGAATCCCTGCAGGGAGCTGCGAGTGACAGTCACGGAGCTCTGTAGGGATAGATCGAGAAGTGAGCGAGCGACGGTATGTGTTCGCTCACTTCCCGATCTACTGAGCCGACCTGTGACAGTTTCATTGTCACAGGTGGGCTCTGTTTTTTGAGGCCGAGTGAAAAATCACTCACCTCATAATTCTCCTTTAAGTGCTCGTTTTGTCTAGGGGGTTCAAATGAAGCAGATATAAATCACCTGATCCTCAGTCCATCGGGGCTGCTAGATTGGTCCCCACAGCCTCTTCTCTCCCGTGCTCTAAGGACCAGTGACGCCATCATGTCTAATGCAGGTCAATTCACTTGCACCAGACATGAAGATGTCATAAGACATTGAGGGGGATTTATCAAAACTGGAGCAGACAAAATCTGAAGCAGCAGTGCGTGGCAGCCAATCAGCTTCTCTCTTTCACTTTTAAATCTTAACTGAACCAACCGAAGAGAGAAGCGGATTGTTGTCCTGGGCAACTGCTCCAGTTTTTTATACATTCCCCCCATTCTATAGTCAGAGCAGAGAGCTAAAGAGAGGTGAGCACGGACCACCACAAGGAGTATGTGCTTATATCTGCTTTATTTGAGCCCGTAGACAAAACAAGCAAATAACCTTGCAGTGCAGGGGTAACCCCACTTCAAGGGACACTTTCGTCAATTCCCGTTGTTCTTCTTTAAGTCTTTGATAAATAAGACCTTTAAGCATGTCACATGCAAAGTAAGAATAGAGTTTTATAGAGAAGGCCGAAATCAAGCAGAAATTGGTTTAATTTCTTAAATTCACGCTGCAGTAGAAATCTAGAAGACATCTTGTATTCATATCTATGACCGCGATGTCGGCAACTCTCGTCTTCACCGCTCCATGGACAAAGCAAGGATTTATTTAAACTTACTTCCCGGAATGAATTGGTTAGATTCATCTAAATGGGGTCTTCAGGGGACGGGCTGATGTGATTAGTTTTATGTCATTTGGCCTGTTTTATCTTGTTTATAATGATATCATAGTATACGTCCATGGTTCTACATGCACTGTGTATTATGTATATAAATACAGGGAAGATGACAATTCTGCTGCAATAACATGGACTTGACAATTGCTGGACTAAATTTATTCTAGCTCTTTCTATTTTATTTTTAAAGTAGAACGGAAGCCAAAACAGTTGTGTCAGTTTTGGGAGTCAGCTTTTTTTGCCATCTGTCCCATTGGGGAGATTTCCCTTCACTTCCTACCCAATAGGCACAACAGGAAGAGAGAGGAAAAGTCTACAAAGTGAGGGAAATCTCTAAATCTCTATGTAGTCTAGCAGAGCAGAATTCAAGAAGGGCTGGCACTTCTTGGGATTTCAGTGCAGAAATTTTCAGAATTGTCCAGTCTAGATTTATTTATTTATTACAGGTATTTATATAGTGCTGACAATTTACGCAGCGCTTTACATAGAGCACACACACATCAGTCCCTGCCCTCAAGCAGCTTACAAGCGAAGGTCCCCTTCTCAAATGCATACATACAAGGGCCAATTTAGACAGGAGCCAATTAACCTTCCAGTACAGAAAGCTATCTGGATTTTTGGCAGATCAAAATGGTAATTTTCTGTACTTGAAGCATTTTCAAAGGGAGAAAACATGGGCAAATATGCATGTAATATGCATGTGTAACAGAGATGCATCCCCTCACACAGCAGGGGGTTAAATGCTTGTTTTTGTCTAGGGTTAAAATATACACACCCGATCCACTGAGCAGAACAGCTGCGACAGCGCTCCCTCCTGCCTGTGATAGTATGCCCCTCGGCGTCCTCACGTCCTATACACTGTGTACAGAACATGATGATTTAGGGACCTTAAACTGCTGCAGCGGAGCGGGAGAGAGGCTCCAGGGACCGGTTTAAGAGCCAGCTTGGAGAATCAGGTGAGTATAACTTTTTTAAATTTTTGACCTTAGGCAAAAACAATCTCTTAACCCTTGCAGTGAGGGGGTAGCCCCACTGCAGTGGTTACTATAATTTTTATCAGGAGTTCTTCTTTAACATTTATGGATGTTTACTAGAACAGCAAATCTTAAATTTTTCAGTACAGGTCCACTTTAAGGGTAGAATACAAATTGGTAAATAGTCGTCCACTTATTTGGATACATTCCCAGTCCCTAAGGCCTCATACACACCAGGCAGTGCTTTCCGTCCTGATTCTGGCCAGAACGCACTGCGTCGCATTGTGGCCATCTCACTATGTTGTGGAGCAGGAGGGGGCGTGACGGCCCATTGAAGTGAATGGCACTGTAGCCACGCCCCCTCCTGCTCCACAACATAGTGAGATGGCCACAATGCGACGCAGTGCGTTCTGGCCAGAATCAGGACGGAAAGCACTGCCTGGTGTGTATGAGGCCTTAGGGACGCAATGCAATCGGCCGCACGGGAACGCTAGGCACATTATGCCTGCGGTCCGGTCCGAACAAAATAGTGCTTGTGTTCCTGTGCAGCCGATCGCATTGCGGCTGGAGGGCGTGGCTACGGTGCCATTCACATCAATGGACCAGCGTGCCCCCTCCTGCCCCACAACATAGTGAGCCGGCTGCAATGCGATTCAGTGCGTTCTGGCCAGAAGCGGGCCGGAACGCACAGTATCTGGTGTGAACGAGGCCTAAATCAGTCCTTTCCTAATATGTTATGAAGGAACCTATTTGTAAGTATGGAATGTGAATGAAAAATAGATATTTTAAAGAACAAGCGAGGTAAATAACAACAGCACACTGACACAGAAATAGAACTGACAAAAAAGTAAAACAGAACGCTGCGCAAGAACACCTAGGCGTATCGAATATGCGCGTTTGTCGCGCGTTTTTACCGCGATTTGCAGTAAAAGAAACGCGCGTTTCCGAGGGCTACCTGGCTGTATCCCAATGGATACTGCGGCAAATATGCCCCAAAGAAGCTCCTGTACTTCTTTGGGCGTAGGGCGTTTTGCAGCGCGTTCCTACGCGCTGTAAAACGCCCAGGTGTGAGACCATGCCCATAGGCAGTCATTGGTTTTCACATGTTGAGCGTTTTAGAGAGCGTAGGAACGCACTGTAAAACGCCCTGGTGTGAACCAGGCCTAACACTAAAGAGGATTGACTCCAACAGTACAAGACGAGCCATAATGTACCACTCAGTTTAAAACTTGTTTTACTGAGAAGATGCACTGAATTTGCTCTTACGTTAAAATGCTAAGTCTTAAAAATAATATAGAGTTACATAAATATTAGGAGATTACATTTAAAGTTCAGGTGCACATTTTCAGTGTTCTGTGAAAAATCAAATAACACACTGCAACATTTTGAATTAGTTACCTTAAGCAATGTGAAGCTGAATTTATGAAGAACTAAAACACCAATTAAGTTGTGTACTCCGATTATAAGCAGTGTACTTTTACCTAAAATTAGCAGAAGTACTTGAATCTGTCATTCTCCTCTTATTGCTTGTACAGCAGCTCTCAGACTGGGAAAGGGAGAGACAGCACCTGGAGCCAATCAGGCTCTACTGCAAGCCCACGTGATGACTAGGAACATGGTGATAGGATCCAAGTGAGGACAGCATGTTGCTGCATTTACAATGTCCCATCAGCAGGCTGCAGGCGATATCACTGTATTCCTTAAGGCCCGGTGCAGACCTCCGCGTATCCACTGATTTCCATGAGGTGACATCTGCGCGGCAATCGCAGAAAAAAGGTACATGTACCTTTTTTTGCCATACACAACGCGCGTCTGTTTCAGCCGCGTGTTCAGAAGCACTGGCGGAATTGCGGCAGGTAACTGCGCAAACCACCCGGCGCGACTGGGGTGCCATTAGAAAATAATGGCACCCACAGCCCGATCGGTTCACACCTTGGCAACTCCTGACCACGCAGCAATCCGTATGGAATCGTGCACGAATGCTGCGCGGTGAGGTGTCGCCTAGGTGTGCACCGGCCCTAAATATTTTTTAAGCTATTAAAAAAATAGATTTTTAAGCTATTTCAAATGCTGAATACATCACTTGCCGTGAACGCTGCTTCTCGATGTTTAAAAGTTTTAGTTTCCTACAGAATCAGTTGGTCCCCTGAGCACTGGTCCTGGTCTTGTTTTAGGGTGGCTTCTTTCCCTTGCAGGGTCCTATGGAGTCACCCTTGTGTTTGCTAGTAAGCTGCGTGTGTCTCCACAAACATAGTCAAGGCAAGGCACTGCCCTTCTTTCTCTATCTTAGTAAATAGAGAGCTGCTGGAGATTGTGCCATCCCTTGTGATCTTGTGCTGAACAGGAAGATCAGGGAAGCTGAGCTAAGAGAGTTAGAGCTGTTGTGAAACATGATGACTGCAAGTGCTTGAGCAAAAATGTAAATAAATACTTTACTGGCGTTGTATTATTGATAGAACTGGATTCATTACTGACATTTTTTTTTTGAGTTTAAGGGCTAGTTCACACCAGCCCCAGTGCGTTCCAGCCCGATTCGGTGCCGGAACTCACTGGATCGCATGCCGGCCGACTCACTGCAATCTGAGGCGGGAGTGGCCGTGGCGGTGCATTGAAGTCAATGTCACCGCAGCCACGCCCCCCGGCCGCAGTGCAATCGGCCGCACCGGAACACGTGGCACATCAATGCCTGCATTCCCGGTCAGGTGCGATCAGAAAAAAATGCTACATGCACTATTTTTTCCTGATTGCAGCAGTCCGGAATGGAGGCATTGATGTGCCATGCGTTCCGGTGTGGTTGATCGCACTGCGGCCAGGGGGCTTGGCTGCGGTCCCATTGACTTTAATGCACCGTCATGCGCTCCAACGCACTGGGGCTGGTGTGACCTAGCCCTCATACTACTTTAACTCTGACAGAGGCAAAGGTGTCACCCTCCCAGCAGTGCTGTTTAGAGGAATTGTATGAATCACAAAAGTGCATGAACAAAATGACAAGCTCTTTAGAAGATAAAAGATTCATATTTGTGGTTTTCAGATGAGATACATTTAAGATGTAGCCATTTATCATAAGTTCATTTTCCATTTAGTAGATCTAAACCCACGCAACAAAATCTCATAAAAGTTTTAACACGTTATTGTAATTTCAAAAGGTTGTTTTTAATCTGCAGTTTTCATAAAAATAATGCTGGTGATTGTTCAGTCCCTGATCAGACACTTCCTGTAATAGGGTAACAAAGCAGGCACACAGTTGGGAGACAGTTGTCACCCTATAACAGGAAGTGCCCGAACAAGGACCTTCATGGCAGGATCTCCAGGTATTATTTTAATGAAAGCTGAAGATTTAAAGCGCAACTGAAGCCACAACTTTTTTTTTGTTTTGTTTTGGATACAGTGGAGAGGCATTAGAACAGGTGAGGCAACATCATCATTACAGCTAATGTGGAACTACAAGTCCCATGAGGTACTGCAAGACTGTCAGCCAGTTTCTCCACAGCTCAAGTGCCAAAGTTGCCTACCCCTGGATAAGAACATCGGTCAGGTGTATATTGCTATCTGTGTCCCTATTAGGGAGATTCACCCTCATCCTGGTGAGCGTCATCACCGACAGCGAAAGAAAATTCCAAATGTTGGGTTATCACCAGAACAGGAAAATCCACCAATGGGGACACTAGTTCTGTTGACCCTGCTGACCACCAGGGATTTCCTTTGCTTTGGAGGGATTTCCTCTTACTTGTGGCTATCAAACAGGAAGTGAAGGGAAGTCTCCTCTTATGGGACACAGGTGGCAATGAAATCCAACATGGGGCTGTAACCCTCCATTACTACATTCAAAACAAATTGGCTTCAGATCTACTTTAAGACTGAAACCGGAAGTGGCAAAAGGTTCCGCAGCATTTGCATGTGGGGGGATGAATCCTCAAGCAGTTGACAGAGGTTTCTGTTCTGCCTTCTTTTTATATCAGAAGATACAACAGAATTACACCAAGCTGAACCTAAACCTCAAAGATCTTGAACCTTTTCAGTCTTGCTGTGTAACAATTAGTGTACTCAATGTCTCCTTGCAGTAAAAGAATTACAATATGTGCACATGCATCTGCAGCAATAAAGTGATAGGACCTAGATTAAAGAAGAACTCCGGGCAGTTACAACATGAAACCCTTGCAGTGGGGCTAACCAACCACTGCAAGGGTTAATTGCTCCTTTTTCTAAAGGGGTCAAAATAAAAAAATGATATACTGAGCCAAACCTCATTCCTGTCTGGCTGCTACACCAGTCCCTGCAGCCTCTCTCCCCCTCCGCTCTGACGGTCTAAGTATCCATGAGTCATCACCTCTAATACAGTGTATTAGAAGTGAGGATACAAAGGGGCATACCACTGCTGGAAAAAAAAAAGGGGGAGAGAGGTGAGCAGTCTCTGATGCAGGATTGAGGCTCCATAACCTCTTTATTTTAGACTATAGAGAAAAAGGAGCAGTTAACCCTTGCAGTAGGGGGTGGCCCCATTGCCAGGGTTAACTTTGTAACTGCCCAGAGTTCTCCTTTAAGGATGAAATCTATCTGTGCATTTCCCTTTCTACATCAGGCTCAGCACTGACATAATCCCCTGGGGGAAATCCGAGAGCCTTGCTGCCAGTTTTAGCCGATAATTCTTGTGATTCTAATTCCCTGCTTTGTATTCCGTACAAAGATGCATATCCTGCTATTTTTTACAAAAAGGACATTATGCAAGACTTGTAATCGAGATAAAAATCCACCAAGACAGGTTCTCAAATGTCATGTCACTCTCATAATACTTTCCTAGGCAAAACTGACATACGTCAAGAGCATTTGTCCACTCTCCCACATGTGCCTAAGGATGTTGCGTGACTTGCGTCCTGCTAGAGGAAAGGTAGATGCAGCACAGGGACACTTCTCACCACAGGACGGCCACATCCTCCATCCGGGTCACGGCTTTCCATAGAGATGGAAGACTATCGGCTATAAGCCAGCTCCGCTAGCTGCTGTTCTTATATTGGATTTACGTCCTGTATTTGGTTCAGATGCAGCCTGTTGTGCAGACGTCCCTGTTTATTAATGAAATCGGAGTTTTCATCCAGAGCCTTGTAAGGAAGAATGCACAAACAAATTTTAACACCTTAAATATAAACGCCACACACAAATCCTTTAATTTAAATGGCCACAAAGGATCTAAATCTGCTTTGTTTGCAAAAGTAGTAGTGACATCATCGCTGCATTGTACATGGCCTATGCAGAAAGTAGAGTTGTGGGAGGAATCGAACAGGCTCCACCCACTACAGGCTGCCTGCAGAAAACTACAGGTGGGGGTGGATACAAGACCAGTCACCCTGCACAAAGTAGGAAAGGAGAAGTGACCGGTCTTTATTACAGGAAGCTCCACGTTTCACACTGAATTTCTGCACAGATCTGGAAGAAATACCCATGACTAGTGTTTAGATGAGCTTTGCTTATCTCAGAATTCAGCTTTAATATTCAGAAGGGCAGATCTCTTACAGCAACTCGCTTTCTAGTGTACAGAAAGGCTTCCATGCAAAGCAAAATTAATACCCAACCCTTCAGACCCTCCTGCTGCCAATCTCTGTCGTCTTCAGCAGCTACGCTGGTTGAAACACCTTCAGCATCCTGCTTTGCTGCCGGTGGATTGAACCATGGAACACAATGAGGAACCAGGAATCCCACACATTTTGGACTGTTGGGGGCTGAAGATTTTTCAGCCTGGAGTAGTGCTTAAAGACAGCACAGATAGGCAGTGCAGGTGGTATGGGGGTCAGTATTACCATTTCTTTTGCAGGAAAGTCTTTTTTTTTTTTTTAAATACAGTGTCCTAAGATGTGATATTATTGCTTTCTTAGAGAAAAAAAAAAGTAGGAAAAAAGAAGTAACATGGTATTAAATCATTCCTTTGTAAGAAGCTTTAGATACCCTGAAATCTTCTGTGACTTTGAATAGTAGTGGAACCATACATGAATATTCAATTATTTACCAAGAACATTTATTGTAAATACTCTGTGTAACTGTGTATGGTTTCCCGAATAAATGCACTTAAAGGAGAACTATGAGGTGAGTGAAAATCACTCATCCTCATAGTTCGAGCCGACGTGTGACAATGAAACTGTCACATGTCGGCTCAATAGATCGGGAAGTGACCGAACACATATCGTCGCTCGCTTCTTGATCATCTCCTTGCAGAGAGCTGTGACGGTTAGTCACCGCTCTCCGCAGGGATTCCCCCACTCCGATCCTCCAGCGCTGACTGGAGGAACGGACAAGGAGGGGCGGGCACAGCTTGCTCTATCCCTAGATAGGCAGAGCCAGCTGTCACTCACGCAGCTGGGTGGATCTCAACAGTTATGTTGGGATCCGTCCAGGCTGCATCGCTCTCAGTATATCGCAAGCTACAGCTCGCTATATACTGAGCTTTGGGTCACGGGAGGAGGTTAGTATATGTCCTCCCGTGTCCCTTATGAGAACTATGGGGAAAACCACTCACCCCATAGTTCTCTTTTAAATCCGTCCAACTTTTGGCATATGAATAATTCACCAAATAAACCAATTGTTTGGAACGCTGTTGAAATCTGTCTGCCAACAAAACTCTCTGGAGTCTCAATAGAGCCGTCTCCTGCCTATTATAAGCAGCTGAGTCATGGCTGAGGAAAACGGCCGGCTGACTCTTTTTATTTCCCTTTTATTCCCACAAATGCCAGCAGTTCTAGGAAAAGAATATCTGCAAAATCTTAAGAATGGAAGCAAGGAGAAACGTGAATCAGAGATCAAAAAATATATAAATATTGAGGGAACTTCCTTAGCCAGAACTAGATGAAAGATTTGGAGGTGTTTGTTTCAGATTGACCAGGAAGTGGGGAATACCAAATAGAATTCTGAGGTGCATGAGTAGAGGGATCCGCCTTCAGGAGGAAGGAGGTCCCGATTCCCCTATATAGATCTTTAGTTATCACTAGAGGGATCCCCAGCAGGAGGAGGGGGGCCCTGATTCCTTTATATAGATCTTTATTATCACTAGAGGGATCTCCAGTAGTGATGGGCTCGGGCGTGTTCACAGCCCCACGTGCCGAGCCCGTCAGGAAGCTTACAGCGCCAATCACAGGTACTGAAACATTATCCCGGTCCGCAGCTGCAGAGATCGGGAAATGTCTCCGTGCCTGTGATTGGCGTGGCGGCGGTGTCAGCTTCCTGGCAGGCTCGGCACATGAAGCTGCAACACGCCCGAGCCCATCACTAATCTCCAGCAGGAGGAGGGAGGTCCCGATTCTTCTATATAGATCTTTAGTTATCACTAGAGGGATCCCCAGCAGGAGGAAGGAGGTCCTGATTCCTCTATATAGATCTTTATTATCACTAGAGGTATCTCCAGCAGGAGCAAGGAGGTCCTGATTCCTCTATATAGATCCTTTTTATCACTAGAGGGATCTCCAGCAGGAAGGAGGTCCTGATTCCTCTATATAGATCCTTTTTATCACTAGAGGGATCACCAACAGGAGGAAGGAGGTCCTGAATCCTCTATATAGATCTTTAGTTAACACTAGAGGGATCACCAGCAGGAGGAACGAGCTAGCTGGCTTTGACAGCGCTCCCTCCTGCCTGTCCTCTCCTCTGCTGCAGCGATGGTATGCACCTTGGCATCCTCACATCCTATACACAATGTATAGAACATGGTGACTCAGGGAGCTTAGACCGCTGCAGCAGAGGGGGAGCAACGCGAAAGAGACTGGTGTAATAGCAAGCCAGCTTTCAGGATCGGATAAACATAACATTCATTTTTTTACCTACACACAAACTAGCACTTAACTTGCACTGTGGATGTAGCTCTAATGCAAAAGGTTAAGCAACTTTTTACCCGGGTTCAATAAAAATGAAAGCCATTCTGCTTTAAAAACAAATAATACATTGGATCATGTATTAATGCAGTTAATATTTGTCTTATATACCTGCCTGGAGTTCAGATTTAAAGTTGGTTTCAATAGAAGAAAGTGACCCTGAACAGGATGGACTTTGGCCTTTTACAACCTCACTGCATTGAAAATATTAATAAAAGTAATATATAATATTATTATATAATAAAAAGTACTGTTCTTAATGTTCTTAATAACTAGGACAGTAAAATGATTACAACAGCATAATATATAAGCAAGTGAATCCGGCTGCAAGTGTGCCTGAGGCCTTGACAAAACTAGAGGGCCAACCTTGAACAAATGTATTCCACAAGTGTGTATGGAGATTCTCCAGAGGACGGTGCAAATGATGCTGCAAGGACTTGTTAGATTTCTTGCATGTTTGGAGGGATGACAATTGCTTACTTTGGGATCACACAATTGTAGAGCATTTTGCAGTATTTCCAATTGCAGTCAGGGAAAAATAATTGTCTTTTTAGGCTAGTGTGGTATTATTGGCATTAAAGAGCAAGTTCTGAGTATAGATGATGTACTGCACGGGTCTAATGTTTAATAAGAGTTTGTGCAGGACACAAGGAATATGAATTGTGGGAAGGAAGAGAGGAAACTAGGAAGTCACACATTTAGAGGTGCCTGTGATAAGAGAAATGTGTGGGCTGCTACTGCTGGTCTTCGCCCCTATAAAATGCCGGTTGCCTGGCCATCCGTTTGCTTGGAAAGGCTTCAATGATTTTTGAATCGCTGCACATGTGGAAGCAGATCAGAAGTTCTGGCTTCACTGGTTGCATGCTTTTTTCTTAGTCTAAGGCAACTAGTGTCTTGAAGATCGAAAACAGCCAAGCAACAAACATTTTCAGCAGAAGACCCAGATTTCTTTCTTTAAAGAAGTACTCCATTTGCAGTGGGGCAACCCCCCTCGTTTTTTTGCCTAGGTTAAAAAAAAAATGATAATAAAGAAAAAAGTTGTACTCGCCCAATGATCTGAGCTAACTTGCTCTTAGCACGGCCCCTAGAGCCTATCCTCTGCAGCGGTCTAAGGTTCCGTAAATCTTCACATTCTATCGACAGTAGGGATGCACCGATACCGGTATCTCAGTATCGAGTACCAATATTTGTTTTTGGTACTCGCTGATACCGAATACCGGAAGTCCAATTCAGGAAGCCAGTCGGTGTGTAATGACTCGCCACCCGGCTTCCTGATTAGCAGGGAAGCCATCCACATGCTACTTGTCACCAGGTGATGAGAAAGCATGGAGCCGGCTTTCTGGCCAATCAGGAAACCGGGCGCTGTATAATGACACAGAGCCAGGCTTCCCGATTGGCCAAGAAGACGGCTCCATGCTCCCTCATTACACGGCGCCTGTCTTCCTGATTGGCCACCTTCTGACCAATCGGAGCTTTGCGTGAACATAACTTTGTAGTTTTAGCACCTAGACAAAAACGTGCACTTAACCCTTGCTGTGCGGAATTTTCCAGGAGTTCTTCTTTAAGCATATGTAAACCCGGAACTGTATGACATTTAGTTTGTTAAAGCACTGCCTATCTTATAAATGCATGCTTTCACCTTTTCTTTGATCATCCTTTGCATCTCAGTGCAGCAGATCTCGTGCATCCTCTTTGCAGTTACTTCCTAACTACTTGCACTACAGCAAAAGCTGCATGTCATTTCAAAGGGAGGGTTTCCTGATGGTAACAACAGTGGACCATGCCTATGTCATGTGCATTGGAAGAGCACAACAGATTTTTTTTTATTTTTTTTTTTGTTCTCGATAAAATACTGTTTTCACATTTATACATCTCTATGCTGCTGATCTCCTCTAGCCCCTGACAGCCACTTCATGTCTACGTACAATCATTCTAAAGTTGCTTACACATCTAGATCTGCCTTCTGTGTCAGTGTGTGATAGATAACAGGGTGACAATACAAACACATAATTGGGAGATAAGTTGTCACCCTATAACAGGATGTGCCTGAACAGAGACCTCCTCGGCAAAACCATGAGGTCATAAAAGCTGCAGAATTTTTTAAATATTGAACATGACAACATTTCTCTAACAAGTTAAATATTTTAATAATTGGTGGTTACATATCATTTAAAGTAGTAATTGCAGCAGTAAGGCACGCCAGCAGTGCACAATGGTGATCACACAGCCGTTAGCATTGTGAATTTCCCTCTCATCAGGACATGGCATGCTGGCGTGGAATCCACTAGACCTCTGAAGGTATGCTGTGGTATCTCACGCCAAGCCATCAGTAGTAGATCCTTTAAATCCAATAAGTTGCGAGCTGGGGTCTCCTTCACTCCCCATGTACAATCAATCAATGAGCCTTGGCCACCCATGACCCTTTTGCCGGTTGGTAGTTCCTGACCACTGCAGACCGGGAACATCCCACAAGAGCTGCAGTTTTGGAGTTGCCCATATTCTAAAGCTGGCCACACACCTATAGATTATCTGCAGATTTTCTATGGTCAGATGGAAAAAGTGCAACAGATTCCTCCATCTACGCTAAACTGTGTGTATGGAGGAATCTCCCACTGGGCCAAGCTTCGGTATCTTGCTAGTCAGCCCCGCTGGCTCTCAAAATACCTGAACAATCTGATCGGATGCCAGCATTGTTCAGGTATTTTGAGAGTGGGGCCATCTAGCAATATATTGAAGCTTGGCCCAGACAAAGCTGTCATTTGTAAGGAGCAAACAGAGCTCCTGGGATTTGTACATCTCTGTTTTAATGTATGATTTTGTTTTTATAAACATATATAAAGGGATCCACCGATACCAGTTTTGCAAGAACAAGTACTGATGCATTTTTGTTTATTGACATGTGACAGTTTTTCTAAAACAATACAGACTAATGAATCTATTACTTCATTGCTGTGCTTTATGTGTATAGGCCAATGTAGTTGGATCTGTATGTGCATTATAATTAATCGAAATTAATCAATTAAAAAAAATTTTGATTAATCAAACACAAAAATGTTAATCATTACCAGCCCTAATATATACACATACTTACATACATACGAGGATGGTGTGACCGGACCTTGGATATAGTGCCCTGCCTAGACACACAGACAAACTCTAACACACACACACACGACTGTGCACATATCAGAAATGTTACATAACTACATACACTTAAATGGACGTAAAGGTTCACCTTAAAGTAAACTCATACTCCATTTTATACTTTAAAGGCTAACCCCAAGGTATTTTGTTTTTAAACTCAGCCTTGGACCGGCTGCTAAAGTGAGAGAGAATGCCTAGAACAGAATTACTGAAACTAACTGAATTCATATAGAGCGTCGATCATCATTATCGTCTCTTAGAGGTAGCACTTTATGGCTCACCCTTTGCCAAAGCATCATATTGCGCCCTTTATGGTCATCATTTCTAATAAACCAAAGTTAATTCTTTTGTGTATACTTAATGCGCTCATTGGAGAGAATCATTTTAAAACTGATGAGATACTTCTAAACCTAGAGGGATGCTGGAACCCCAATACCTCAGGCAATTCAGGGACCAAGCATATGTGCAATTTCCCACTTGGCACTCATTTTAAAGGGGAGAAAAAAAAAAGGAGTTGTGCTGCAAAGCATCTGCCAAATCTCTGCAGCACCAAAAGTAAGCAGGAATCTGCAATAAACAAGATCACAAAACTCCTAACACTATCGAAAGCTGAACTGGAAGGGTCTTATTCTTATTAAAGTTGCAATATGATTTAAAAGTATTTCCACACAACATAAAAACAATCAGGGATCCAAAAATAGTTCTTGCATGCACAAGAGCTGCATGCTTTCAAACATAATGCATGGATACTTTTTCCACTACCCCATAAGTGAGTATTTACACTGCAGAAGTCTAGGTATAACCCTATACATTATACAAGTGTATATAGTATATAAGTCTATACACCGTATAATGTTACTGAACTGTAGTTCCAAGAAATATATGCAGTCAGCCTGCACCTCTCATGTAACCTTGACCCAGTCATACGCCTAATAGATGTCACAGCAAACAAATGTGGGGAAGCAGTGGAGAGCAGGGTAGAGGCTCGATCTCAGACAAATGAATCCATCACTGGGAAATAAAAGCAGTCTGTTTGCTCTCGTGCTTTACCCAGGGTGCCCTTGTCCAAACCGGCTGCTGTTCTCCTGTCAGCATCTGAGGACGGATGGCAAGCGCAAAGCACTTACGTATTCCAGTCACCATAGAGTGTCATACATTATGAGCATCTGGGTAGTGGCAATTTAAAGGCAACAGTGCCCACAGTAGTAAAAAAAAATAATTATATATTTATTTGCTTCCTCCCCCCCAAACAGAAACTCCACTGAATGTTATTTGCATGTTAACTTCCAGCACGGCCTGTTACATCCAAGGAGCTCCTGGCCGGCCGTTGTAATTAAAGAGGTTAACCTTGAAGAGGTTAAAAAAAAAGTTTGAGAGCTCAATATTACTATTAGGACTACTAAAACTCTTCACTACTAAGTAAATTAGATAACTGCAGAAATTACTTGAATAAAAACAGAGGAATTAAATCTTAGCTGGAATGAAGTATCAAACGACAAGTATTCTAAATAGAAACAATGTTGCAGTATAAACAAGTGTTTCTTTATTTATTCGCGTAGATAGAAATACATTAAATCAAACCTGTGTTCTAAAATATGCAGGCCTACACACTTTGCTTGTGTAATGCTTATTGTCATGCTAGCTAGGCATTAACTTAACTGTGCTAGAGCGAGAATACAAAAACATTAAAAGGGAGCTAAATCAGGCAGTCATGGACTGAAGGGGGCGAAGTGAAGTGTAGGCGGGGGATAATGTAACTAAGGGGTGTGTGCTAAAGTGTTGGAGTGACATGTGGGCATCTACAATCTGAAGAGTGAAAAAGGGGTGTTAGGCTGTGTATACTGAGTTATACTTTCTTTGTTGAACCTGTGGGATGAACAAAGAAAATATAACAGATTCCTCCATCAACGCTTATGAGCATGGATGAACGAATCCCCCGCTGTCAGAATACCTGAACAGAGCTTGCAGCTGATTGGCCGAGAATTTTCCAACCTGCTCCTTCTATCAGTTGATCGGATTGATGAATCACGCTTCTCTACCTGGCAATCCGATGGGCGTGTCTGGGTATGGCGGTTGTCAGGAGAACGGTACTTGCCTGACTGCATTGTGCCAAGTGTAAAGTTAGGTGGAGGGGCGATTATGGTGTGGGGTTGTTTTTCAGGGGTTGGGCTTGGCCCCTTAGCTCCAGCGAAGGGAACTCTTAAAGCATCATCATACCAAGACATTTTGGACAATTTCATGCTCCCAACTTTGTGGGAACAGTTTGGGGATGGCCCCTTCCTGTTCCAACATGACTGCGCACCAGTGCACAAACTAAGGTCCATAAAAGACATGGATGAGCGAGTTTGGGGTGGAGGAGTCCTGACCTCAACCCGATAGAACACCTTTGGGATGAATTAGAGTGGAGACTGCGAGCCCGGCCTTCTCGTCCAACATCAGTACCTGACCTCACAAATGCGTTTCTGGAAGAATGGTCAAACATTCTCATAGGCACACTCCTAAACCTCGTGGACGCCTTCCCAGAAGAGTTAAAGCTGTTATAACGGCAAAGGGTGGGCCAACTCAATATTGAACCCTACGGATTGGGATGCCATTAGAGTTCATGTGCGTGTAAAGGCAGGCGTCCCAATACTTTTGGCACTATAGTGTATATTATGTATCATTGTAAAAGAACATATTCTACACTCCTTTTTTTTCATTTCAATTTTTCTAGAAAAAAAACGACTGAAAAAAAAAAAAATCTCAATTTTTCAGTTTTTTTTCCAGCCTTTCCCATCTCTAGACATTACCGCAAGTAATATCTTGTCAAGTGACTCAGCAACTAAACACAAAGTTCCATAATAAGGGGGAATATATGGGCAAAGGATGAGATCTGTCTAACCTGATATATCAGTAAAGGTGTACTAAAAACAATAGGTGATGAAAATGAATGGATGTGGCTTTAAAGTGAATAATGTGGATTTAAACTGCTAGGTGGTGGTAGATGACATATATTTAATAGGTGTACTGAAAAATTGACTGCAGTGTATGCGATATATGATTAAACCTAATTAGATGATGATTCAGTGGAATGTAATTAACAAGCGGCGTTGAACAGGGAAATTAGTAAAAAGGTTGATTGGGTGAAAAGTGTGAATGGTACTGCTATGGATACATGTTCAATGAATGTATTGCAGTGTGTATATGTTGAATGAGGAAATCTAACTGAATAATGTTTCAGTGTAGAGAAACAGTCTTTATTAACACACTGCATGTGAATAAGGGAGTAGCTTAATGTGTGATGGGAAGAATTTTGAAGAAAGCATGGTTTAGTTTCTATGGTGACATTGAATAAATGTTTAATTAGATATTACCCATGCATGTTGTTAGGGGAGGGAAGAGTAAGAATCAAGAATGTGTGTTAATAAGGGGAGGTAAAGCTGGCCACACACTAGGCGAATTTGGAACGATCATTTTTAATTTCTAATAGTGAATGAGGTTAAAACAATGATTACTTTTCACCGTAGTAGAAAATAAATAAATACAATATCGAAGGAGCGGGATGGAAAATCCTTCTCAAACAAATTCAAACAAAAAAAGTAAATATATTTTTTGTTTGAAAAATTCCATTCATTCCAAAATCGAATGTTAAAATCAAATGGATTTTAAAACAACATTCTACAAGTCTGATGGATTCAGATTCTCTGAAAGCTCTGAACACATTTTTCGTATGAATGTCTGTATGAAAACCTACCAGTGTATGCCCAGCCTAGCCAAGAACAACCAATTATATACATACATACACACACACACACACACACACACACACACACACACACACACACTTTTACCATGCTATCCAGTAAAATCACAATTTTATGAACACTTAATACGTGATAAACCGCTGTAAATACAATATTGTAAAGTCCACAATCTTTCTGTGCAACCTAGTTTCATTCACCACACGGAGAATGTCTTAGGATGGATCCACCAACTTAAATCAGAGTGTAAAGGATATAAACATATAGAAATCTAATAGTGTGGTAGTGCTCCTAAAGCCAAATGCATGGAGTGAGATTTAGCAGGTGATGTCACTGCACTGTTGTATGGTACCTACCCTAACTGGGACAAACGCGGGATTTATCCCTAATAGAGCTCAAGGCAGACAGAGATTTCCTATTGTGGTGAAACTTTATACGGATGACAATTTTTCTGCACTTGCATGCTGTTTATCATAGTGCTCAGTGCACTTGTGTAAAGTGTGCACAACTAAAGGGTTTTTGATTGTTTTTTGTTTTTTAAAAAGTAGTATTACACTATTGATTGTATGTTATGTGTATATTCTTCCCACACTGAGCCAATTTATATAAGTGGAGTTGCAATGGTAGAAGAGAGATCTGTTGTGAAATAATTGGGTGTTCTTATTAGGATTTTTTTTTTTTTTAATTCTTTGAGAGATCCGGAGATAATAGTGAAAATGTGCATATGGCCTTTAAAATGTGAGGTCTATCAAATCTGGTGAGTGAGCCATTCTGGAGGTGGTGATGGATAACAAAGGTGGGGCACAGTTAGTTTTTATGGATATGTTGTATAGGATCATTAAATCATATTTTCTGGTTATACAAAATTCTATGTGCTACCACGATTAAGTTTTATGGACCACATGGCTAGAACACTATTCTCTATCATGATATGTTTAAATTAATTTATGAAGGAGGTATATTAAATAAAAAATATATATTCATAGTTTAAATAAATTAATTTACATTCTTATTTTATGACTACAGAGCTATGCATTGAATTGTAAAACATATACTAATATTATTATGGATTTTAATTACTGACTTATTCATCAATTTTTTAGTTATATATTTTTAATTTTTTTTACTTTCAGTATTTTATTTTTAGAATTATATAGATATACTTACATTTGACTATTTTTTAGACTATTGTAACCCAGATATTTATTTCATTATACTGGTTATCAATGTTCATAGCCCTGAAGGGGGACCCTTTCAATCACTACAATCTAATTCAGATCGAACAAATATACATTTCTCAGTAAAGTATTTATTTCATTTTTTGCACTTGCAGTCATAATGTTTACAAACAACGCGCTCCCACACCCTCAGCTCAGCTTCCCTGGACTGCCTGTTGACTACAAGATCACAAGGGAGAGACAGGGCCGGATTTCCCACAAGGCCAACCGACCATGGGGCAGCAGGGAGTAGAGGAGCAGCAGGAGTGTGGAATGCCCATCTCCCAATGCCCGGGGCATGCAGTTCCAGGCGGCTAGTTTTCTACATTTAGCCCTGCTTTGGGCAAGCAGAGCTAAATGTACAGCGGGGAAGTCGCCGCTTGTTTTGTACAAGTGATCCTGGTGATGTCGCCGAGATCACTTGTATGCAGCCTGCAGGTCTGCCATTCTCCATGGGGGATGTTGGCGGGTAGGGGGGCACATTGAGGAACCTGGCCTTGGGGCAGCAGAGAATGTAAATCCAGCCCTGGGGACAGAGCAGTCCACAGCAGCTGTCCATCTACTAGCACAGAGAAGGGAAAAGGGAGGAATAAGAATGTGGGAGCAGGAAAGTGGCTTGCCCTGCTATACCTGTAGGTTTATGGATACGCACACAGCTGACTAGCACACACAAGGGTGGCTCCATAGGACCCTGCAAGGGAAAGGAGCCACCATAAAATAATATCAGGTCCAGGTCTTAAGGGACCAGCTGATTCTACAGGAATCTAGAACTTTTAAACATTAAGGAGCGGCATCCATTGTAAGTGACTCAAACTGCATTTGAAATAGCTTAACCTTTTGACTTTAACCCCTTCGTGACTTACATGGGTACAAAAAATGAAAAAAAAGGCCTCAGTCATGAAGGGGTTAATGTCACTTTAATACCTTGAGATCCTACAATGGAGGTCAATGTGCAGGCGGTTTCTATTACAGAACAACCACACTGTATTCCTATCTCTTAATTGTAATACTGTCACACAGGCATCTCACTGAAAATCTGAGTGCTTGTTTTAACACACATTATGCAGGCATGACCTATCATTGTAACCATGAGAACCATTAGAAATATCATGCAGCCTATACTAGAGAGCCACAGGAAGTGGTTGGAAAGAGACTGCAGGAGTCCGATAGTACTGAAATGCAACAAAGTATGAATAAAATATTGTTTTCACCATTTTTTAAGCAAAAATGGCCATTGATTATTATATACAGTGCTTAGCAAACTAAATGTCATTCAGCTAATGTTTACATCAACTTTAGGAGATCTAAACAACTTTACCATTACAAACTATTAGGGATGCACAGATAACAATACTAGTATCGGTGACAATGCCGGGTATTTGGGCGAGTACTCGCTCCGATGCCTAGTCCGATACTTCCTGTATCACCCGGCTTCCTGATTGGCCGGGAAGCCTCCATGCTCCCCGTCACTTGTGACGAGAGAGCATGGAGTCGGCTTTCTGGCCAATCAGGAAGCCGGGCAGCATGTAATGACTCGCTGCCCGGCTTCCTGATTGGTTGGGAAGCTGGCCAATCAGAAAGCCGGGCGCCGTGTAATGAAGCAGCGCCCAGCTTTCTGATTGCCGGGAAGCCGGCTTCATGCTCCCTCGTCACCTCATGACGTGGGAGCATAGAGCTGGCTTCCCGGCCAATCAGGAAGCCGTGTAATGAAATGGCACCCGGCTTCCTGATTGGCCAGAAAGCCGGCTCCATGCATTCTCGTCACCTCGTCATTACACGCTGCCTGGCTTCCTTAATGGGATTACTGTATTGGTGAGAACCGGAAAAAAAAGAAGATCGGTACTCATACTCGATACTGAAATACCGGTATTGGTGCATCCCTACAAAATATACAAAGATTTTATTTAGATCAGAATTCTTTACTACCTTCACTGCCCGGTTAGTGTTGCTTCAATCAGTCCCACATCTAAGAAACATCTAATTGTGTATGACCATGAGTGGATAAGACATTGTACATCAGTCTCTTGGATAATGTTGCAGTCAGCTGCCAAATCTGTCCATTCAGGCTTCTATATAGACCCGGTAAGGACCTAGATAGACATGGATGAGAAGTTGTGCGATTTGTTCTCGTCCCTTTCAGCATGCATACGTTCTTGTAGAGGAAGAACAAAGTCCCAATCTCTCTTGCTTATCCTGCAGCACCTGTACCGTTATCACCCTACTGCATACATTGCTCTGTGCTCATCTGCAAGAGGAACCACTCCAAAGGCATTTTGTATCACAAAAAGATGAAAAGGCCTTCAGAAGTCAAAGCTGCACCTGCTTCAAAGGCACGCAAATATGTGGAACACTAGATCGGGGAATTTCAGAGCTGCGCTTTGGGTCACTAAACACTGACCTGTTCTTCATCTCCCCCTCAAGCTATTACGTGATTCCCTATTGTCAACGGGCTGCAGCGAAAAATCAATTTAATTACGTGACGCTGAGAGTGATCAAATTTGAAAATGTCAGGTGATATTAGCAGAGCGTTAGTCAAAAATGTGATTTTGGAAAATGATTGATTGCTCTCCCTTACAGTTGTGTGGTGGAGAAGAGCAATCCTCGTTCATTTCTATGCTCATCTGATGTGGGCACACAAAGATACTGCATGGAAAAAATGTCCATTCAATATTATCCATATTAGTAGACTTTTATCAAAGTGGATTAATCAATATTTGTCTTCAACTGAACACTGCCATTAATAGATGTTAACATCATTCAAATATAAGTGTACAGATTACATTCTAAGTTCTTAAAGTAAACTTGTCATAAGTGAAACAAGAAGACTGACATTGCTTAACTCTCCTTCTAAAAATGCTAACTGCGTGGTTGTCATGCTGAGTACTTTGAATTAATGACCTAAGACTAGTACGTAGTTAAAAAACTTCTGTGTATAATTATTCTTTAAAAAAAGGAAGAAAAGAAAACTTCTTGACATTTATGATCTGCATACTTGCATGCCAGTGGCTTTAAGTACAGAAGGGGGGGGGGGGGGAATCCATTCTAGCCCATCAAGAAAGGCAGACTGATAACAGAAAGCTTTTTAAACAGAACTTTTGCACAAAATTTTCACATCTTCTATCTAGGGATTGCAAGAGAGGTGTTACATGCAAGATAGGGAGAAATAAAGAGTCCCTATGCACAAGTAAGGTTGAGATAGGATAGCAAGAGGAATAGCATGGGTTACTTTAAGCAAAATTGCAGGCCAAAAAAAAAAAATCTCTACTAAAGGCACAATAATAGCTTGTATTATGTATTTGAATTTGTTTGTTTGGAAGACTGAATAAGCTGTGGGGGAGTTAAAAGGAAAAACACACATAACTAGGAATATTTCAGATATGACATGGCCAGACATGGTTCCCAGCTGATCATTCTTTGGGGATTATGATATCAGAAATGTTTCAGCTTATATGAATTGTCTCCCCCCGTCCTTCATTAAATAAAGATATGTGGTTGGTTAACACAAGCTCATATGATAAAAAGTCCTAGAAAACAAAACGCTCAACATCCACACTTTTGACCAAGGCCAAATTAAGACCTTCCTTGCTACAGGTTTGTATGTAATACTTACAGCGTTAGTCACAAAAGGGTGAAGAGTTTGGAGAAGGCAGGAGAAGTGAACAATCTAGGCCAAAATAGCTGATTTGGAAAGTGAGCTGAATTGGAGAATGTTTCCAAATCAGCTATGTTGTCCTAGATTGTTCACTTCTCCTGCCTTCTCCAAACTCTTCACCCTTTTGTGAATAACCCTGTTAGTGGCAATATTTTGGTTAACTACGCTATTAGATTAAATATATGTGTGCGATACTGAAGACCAAATTAGAAGTTTAATACAAGTCGCTGTGTTTTCATTTCAGACTATCATATCGAACTGGGCAAGACACAGCAAACTGCGACACATGCAGGAACAGCGCATGTATTATCTACAGGTAAGAGGCAGACATATTTAAATCTTGTGGAAACCTCAAATACCCAGCAATTACTATTTTTCAGCTAACCAATAAGAATAATTTTAGAAACTGCAGAGTCAGCCATTTTGTTTGCCGATGGAAGCATGTTTAATTACCTTAGACCTAGTGACATCCCTAAATTATTCATCACGTTGAAGGGGTCAGTGATGTGGCTAACTCAAACTAACCATAGAATGTGAAAATTGATTAAACATTTACTGGGCAGGTTTGATGGCTGGCATTAGACTCATCTACTTATAGTTAAGTTAGTAAATATTGTAGATCACTAGAATTGGCTTTAGTCACTAACTGCTGATCCATAGGCACTGGATGTCTTTGTTACTTATTACTGTGAAGGTACATATGTTTATATTCTTCCACAGATGTGCATGCTCATAAGCTACAAGCCGTGGCTTAACTATAGCCGTAGCAGCATACATGGCTACTATGGAGCCTAGCAGTGGTGGTGCGGCCCTAACAGAGGCTGTTGAAAACTGCAGTGTAGTGTCATCAGGATTATCATGCTAGTCACAGATCCCCTTTGCTATATCTGTTTTCTCTAGGAGTCTTAGCAGTGTAGATGTATTGCCCTCAGAACATCTACAACAGTCCAGTCACCCTACACGCCTAATGCAGTGTTCCAAAGTGTCTCTAAACTAAAACCTTATAAGACAGTTGAGGCTTGTAGTTCTGCAGTTCTTTTTACCGAGTACTGCTCTACCCCTTTTAGCAACTGATGGCTTTTGGAGGTAGGTGGGCTTATTATCTTCAGGAAGGCCTTGAGATCTGATATGCAAAAAAAAAAAAAGAAAAAGGATTGGTGAACCACTGAGGATAGGAGTAGTAAGCAGAAAAGAATTAGGGGTAAAACTAACTGTTGATCTTCCTAGACAACTTGAACGCAAGTACTGGCTCCTCGTATTGTACTAACTATGTTGGCAGATCTCTTGTTGGCCATTCTTGAGTTAGGCCCTGAAAAGTTTTGGCTATTTTTTGTTTGATTAAATTGTGAACAATTACAGGCGCTCTTGCACTGTTTCACGTTCTGGCTTGGTGCCCTTTATTTCTTAACATTGAGAAATCTAATGCTGCTCTGTGTTCTGTTCTTTCTTCCTCTGCTGCACTGCTATCAGCACTGTTCCAGAGTCTCTCTGGGCTACAGAAAACCTCCCCCAATGTTATATAGATGAGGAGTTTGGTAGTCTTATAAACAATTTCTGTCCTAGAATGACAATGCTGCTCTGCCATAGATAAAGTGCAGTAGGTGAGTATTGTCAACCTAGGACAGGGGTAGGTAAACTCAGGCCCCTCCAGCTGTGGTGACAATACAAACCCTCAAGTATCATGTACCTGCCTCTATGAGTCATGGCTGTTAGAGACTTGCAATGCCTCATGGGATTTGTAGTTGCCCCACAGCTGGAGGACCGGGATTTGCGTACCCCGGCCCTAGGACATTAAGCGTGTTTTTGGAAGGATTATCATGTTTAGAAAAAAGCCAGAACAAAATAATAATGCAGCCAGTTCATATTACAAATTGTTAATAGATTATATTTAGAGATCTAAACATCACTGCCCTGAAATAATTGACCTGTTTTAAATAAGACTGGATTTCTAGAACACCTCTTTACTAAAGCAATATGCAATATTTATGGCAACCAGTCAGAAAACCTCTCCTTTAGGGCCCATTCATACCACACCCAGATCATCTCCAGACAAGATTGTTTCCGGACCCAAAATGCATCCTAATGTATCCCTATGCTATTTGTGGCCTCTGTTCACAGCAGCGCAGTCCGTTCCAGACCAGACCAGACCCGACCAGAAACATACTGCATGTCTCATTTTGTCTTGTCTGAAATGAACTGGAACTGCGGGCAGGTTCACACCATTTTCGGAACCAGATCTGGTACGGAAAATGGTGTGAACCTGCCCTTAAGCCATTGCTACTTCCTTATTTCTCTAATGTCAGTGAGTACGTTTGTTATGTGTCCAACTACACAGAAGACCAATAACTTATGTGAACAGATCTGAAATGACACACTGCGCTTTTTTTTTTACTTTAAAATTCTAATTAGCACATTATAAAGCCTAAAAAAAAATAATAAATATCTAAACCTCTTAATTACATCTTTCTTAGCAGGGCACACAAAGTACCCGGTTAGAACATTGTAGGTGTAATTATTCTGTGGATAGTGGATAGATAAATAAAATTCCAGATCAATAATATGCAACCTTTGCTGAATTACCAAGGCAGCTGTTAGAGCCCAAGTCATTAGACCAAGAATGGCTCGTTAGGAGAGTCCATAAACATACTGGCGTAGGACATGTCTTTTTTTTTTTCTTACTCTGATCAGTTTATTACAAGATACGCACACTCTGCATAAAGATACACAATTTTATTTTATTTTTTACAGAGGAAGAGATTTAACGGATACAGCGGTCAGTGCTCATCAATCTGGCTGCAATCTACAAATTTTGGCAGAATAACCCACAGCTGCAATAAGATCCCAATTCTGACTTTTTTTTTTTTGCTGGAGTAGATTCCATTAGTCACATTGTTTCTAAGCCCTGAGGGAGGGGGTTGCGTTTGCCCCCGAAACGTGTTGGCACTGATCAACACAAATATAATTTTATTAAAGCGGACCATACACTTTCGTCTTGCGAGGGTTGTAAGGTAATTAAAAAATGTACGATCTGCCCATCTTGGACAGGCAGATCGCACTTGCGATCATCGCAAGCCAGCCCCGCTGAGGGGCGAGTTTTCCGATGACTGCAATGCTGAACGGGCAGTGTGTGCTTGCGCACACCGGTCCGTGCGGCATTTGTCTTGTGAGCAGGCCACGAACCCGACGAAAATCGTACGATTTTCGACTGGTTTTCAAACATGCTCATAAGACAAAAGACGTGCGACCGTACAGTAGAAACGGTCGCACGCCTTCTATACACCTGCCGATAATCGTACGATCGTGGGATTTCCCACGATTGTACGATAAATCGGCAGGTGTTTGGGCACCTTAACTCTTAAAAAAGAGCACCTGGCAGCATTTTTCTTATCCCTTGCAGTGGAGCTACCCCCACACTGCAAGGGTTAACTGCTTGTGTGTGTCTAGGGACTAAAATAAAAAAGTTACTCACCTGATCCTCAGAGATAGCATACTCTTACAACGGTCCTTCAATCCGTGCTACCCCTCCGCTGCAGCAGTCAAAGGATCCTCTGGTCATAGTACACTGCTTATTAGACGAGAGGACACCGATCTTGTCAGAACATTTGATAATGCCATTAGAGACTTGAAGAACGTCATTCAGAATTTTGTTTGATTTTAACATTTGATTTTGGAATACATGGAAATTATCGAACTAAAACCATATTCACTGGTAGAATTTAGTTCCTTTGAGAGAAAAAACTGCAACCTGTTCCATTTTTTTTTGTTTTGTCACTGCAGTAGAAAAAGACTGTCGATCTGACCACATTAACAATTAGTAAATTGAATGAACTATTTTTCTTCTTTTTTTTAAACAAAAATCTACTGGCGTATAACCGGCTTAAAAGTGCAGCTGCCCAATTTACCCCCCCTGCCTGCTGAGTATCACCATTCAATTTACATTTATTCCAGTATAGCCCCCACTGGCATTGGACCTTTGACATTACCGTAACCTACGTAAATGCCAGGAAAACCGCTGAATTCACACACACACACAGATTTACCTGCTAAAGGATTGGACTTCTGTACATCCAGTCTTTAGATTACCACAGCTCCCTTACACATAACAGCCCTGTTTGCCAGGGCAGGAGGCCTGATTTTACTCTGCTGCAGTTAAAGTACCCAACAAAAAAAAATAAAACATTGCAGCTTAATAATCCTTAGATGTGGTGGCTGCATCCGTTTTAATTTCTCATCGAGTACAGAAAATACCCATTACCGGAAATATAATATATTTCTCACTTCCTGTGAGATGAACTGGACGCAAAAACAATGTAACCTCTGTTGACAGACATGTCCAGCCTGAATGGCAACCATGGTCCTTTGTATAGATAGTCCTGCCTTCTGCCTGTGAGTAGGAAATGAAAGGAGAAGCAGAAGACTGATGAGCTCATCTCTTTGCCACTCTGCTCTCTCCTCCTATTAGAATGCTATCTGCTAGTACTTGAGCACTGCTGTACAACCAATTTTCTCCTTCTCCTGGTCACTGTCTAAGCTCTGCTGTACAGGGACAGCAAGGGACTGATACCAAATTCGGGTACTTCATTTGTCTTTTTATATCTACCTGGAGTTCAGCTTTAACTGCCACTAAGGAAACCATATAAATCGTTTGAACTTTGTTTGCTCTTCCTGTATTGCTGTTGATTCTCTCCACATGCTCAGGTTTTCTCTTTGAATCTACGGACATACTGCTATGTTTACTGGGTTCCAACCAAATTATCTGCATCCATTCCAGCCCTAGAGAAACGTACAGTCCATGTACCCTGTAAATCACCAAGTAGCAGATTTTTGCCTAGAGTTCTGCTTTACCTCACATTGTATTGTTTTCCCCTTATGGCTATCATCTGTGATTCCATACTGAGAACAGGAGCATATGTTGCACTGGAACATTTTAAAAGACAGCGTCTATTTTTCCATTTGTTCCTTTCTTTTTCAAATCGGTGTGTTCAGCAATGGCAGGCAGAAAGCTGTACTTTTGATCTCACGTTTAAGAGAACGATCAGAACCGTGTGCCGCAATTACTGAGAATTGAATGTCAAAAGAAATGTGTACACTTTCAACACGATTCCTCAAAACTACATTAAATGTTAAAGCTCAAAATGGAGCGGTGTATGCTGGTCTGACAACCTTTAAAAAGAGACTTTAAATCTAGCAACCACTTTATTTTTCTTAAAGGAAGCCCTGTACTGAGAGGAATATAAAGTGTAAAGGCGGCCATACACTAGTCGATTTTCGAAAGCGCTTTCTTTCGACTTTCTATTAGTTGATGCACGTATACTTTCAATCTGCAGCTTTGAGTAATCCCTGGCGATCCTGCTATGGAGTTCAATGTCCAGGCACTCCCTGTTATAGGGCGACAATGCTCTCTGCCTGCCTCCCAGCTGTGCTTCTACTTTGGAAATCCTTTTACATGGTAATACCATGGAGACTTCAAAAGGCCTTTTTACACATTATTAAGGTATTTTCCACTGTTGGAAAAGGTATGGTCCACCTCAGGAAAACAGCCATCCCTGCAGTGCATGTAGACATGAAAATGGTTAGAAACATACTGCAGGAGACCAGCAGCAATAAGATGCAACAAAGAATGAAAAACAAGCAAAAACAACTATTTTATTAATAATAATTAAAAACAAGAGGTTAAGATACACAGTGCTTCCATCTACTTTTCCTGTAATAATCCCTAAGTTATGGAAATACAGGAACAAAGCCACAAAAAAACTTTTTTTAGTAGAGTGGGGAAGGGTAAGAAACTCTGACAACATGTTTTATCGCTATTCTGGGCCATCCATTTTTTTCATGGTGACTACAGAAATGTTTAGAAATTTCAAAATAGAAGCTTGAGTCTTTTCAGGTGCTGCTTAAAGTGGATTCACACAGACAGATTTTATGTTTTGTATAAAATTGTCTCAATTTTATTATACACAAAATAGATTCTTAAAAACAACGTCATAAAAACTTGGACTTTTGTTCCTATCTGGAAGACACACGTCCCACATACCAGCCAACCTACTGACCTCACCAGTCAGCTTTTCACATTATAACTCTGTGATATCTTTGTTATATTACTGAGTCATCTGGTGGGGTAAAGTGGAAATTCCAAAACATTTCAGTTACCATTAACCACTTCTTTAACAAAATGTGGGAAATATTGTGGACATCAGTGCTGATTTTATACATCTCTGTATTTATAGTGATTTTCTTGATATTCATATTAGAGATGTGGTGCATTTGAGAAGATATTGGCTGGTCTATACAATTATCTCTACAGAAATTTGTAATCTTCTCCAATCCATCCAAAACAAAAAACAAATGGCTGATGTTAGATTTAAAGGGATATATAAACAACACGTTTTTTAGTAGCTTTCGGTAGGAGTGAGGAGGTATTAGAACTTCTATTAGGTGATTATTTTAGTCTCCGTCCCTGCTAGGGAGATTCACCTCTCTATTTGTCCTGTAGATTATTGTTCACCAAGAAAGAAAGTAATGGTAAATACAAAATGTTAGCATTGTCACCAAAACAAGAGGCGAGAGTAAATCTTCTCATGGTGATGCCCGATATGGCAACGTCTAAAAGGGTAATTCCCTTCACTTTATAGAGATCTCCTCTCATTTCCTCATTCATCTCCAGGATAAGCAGTGAGAGGAATCTCACCAGTGGGGTGCAGACAGCATACAATTGACATGGGTTTGAACCCTTCCCTCCTCTAGCCCCCTCCCCAAAAAAAGCATCAACTAATACTGTATATATTGCGTTTACCATAATACACCAGTCCATACATGGAGGTCCTCTCGAAATGACTTTCAAAATTAAGTCACAAATCAAAAGATGGGTTTGCAACTTTTTAATGCAATAACTATGATAAGCGTTTGCTCCCTAATCATTTTCTAATTTTATTTGAAAGTGTATTTCCAGGTGCAGTCAAATTTGAGAACCCCAACTATGTTTGTTTTGTTTTCCCATTAATATCATATACCAAAAAAATAATTTTTAAAAACATTAAAAAATAATAATTAAGTGATGCTATGTGAATGGGAACGTGTAACAAACAAAGTAGACACTTTTCACAATTTGTCTGTAAAAGTGGAAATACGCTTTCAAATAAAATTAGAAAATGAGGAAGGAGCAAATGCTTACCTTAGTTTTTGCAGTAAATACCGCAAACTCCCCATTATCCAGAATTCAAGCAACCAGAACTCTCACGCAAGCAGAAAAAAAATAAAAATTGAGGGCATAAATATGTCCTCAATTTTTGGTTGCCAGTTGCTTCACAGACATGTGCACACAAACACGTTATATTAGCAAATATATGTTTAGTTGCTAATTAAATTCTCTGTTTCCATCTTGCTTCTGCCAACGGCTAGTTTCCGTAGCTGGCAAGTGAATGTAAACAATTAAGCTACAGTTATCTGGCATCTATCAATCCCCATGGGTACCGAATAACTGGGAGTTTACAGTAGATACAAACCCACCTTTGATTTGTTACTTTGTTTTTAAAGTCACTTAGAGAAGACCCCATGTACTGGTGAATTATGGTAAGCACAAACATATATTATATATCATTATATATTCTTTGTCTTCTCTAAATTGAAATGTTACTGTAATCAATACAAAAGAAAATAACTTCCAATGTCTTTTCCATTTCAGTGTTGAACTGGATTTTAAACAGCAAGAAGACAAACTCCAACCAGTGTTGAAAAAACTTCATCCCTTTGAGGAAACTCAGGTTGCACCTTTGCCTTATCCTGCAGAGAGTTACACATCAACTCCCAAGCAAAAATCCAAAACAGAATCTAAAAAACACGGAAGATGGAAACTCTGGTTTCTTTAGCGAAGTCTGCTGAATACTGAGCCTCGGGCCATCTTAGGCACACGTGTGAAATCCAACAGTTCACTCAAAAAGGGATCTTGTTAGCTTGATGTTATCAAGAAGCAAAATGGTTGGGCAGTATGCAGATACCTACTGTGCGTACCAAAAAGGCCTTTATACTTGCAACTCAACTCGCAGGAGCAAGGTATAAAATAATAATTTAAAAAAAATCACAACATGTCAACTTTTAATAGCATTTCAGTTTCTGGGATACAAAATCTGGATTTAAAATCTGAATTACCAATGCGAAGAAAAAAAAATGGTTGGAATTTTGAATTTCTTCCCTTTTTTCATATCGGTTCAGCATAAGCAACAGATATAATTTGCTTCCGGATTCTAAAGCCTTTATGTTTAAAAAAAAAAAATTAATATAAGAAGAAAGATTATAGCCTTACAGTATAAGGGGTCTTTCATTTTACATTTTTCTTGTGAAATCCAAGCAGGGGATATGTGCAATTCTCAGCACATCAAAATCCGGAGAAAGCACAAATTTTCAAGTGGTCTGAGACCAGTGAAAATCTCACAGATGTGACTAAGTGTGTGTATTTGCCTTCCCGTGCTACCGAATAATTGATTTCAGTCATTCTCATGCTAATTTTAATGTTCTCGAGAAGACATTGAATTTGAGCGAGTGCAAAAAGCCAGTCATATCCCAAAGTCAGAACATGCCTTTAATCTCATTGTTCGTTGACAGGGTCAAGGCTATGGGACACTGTTTTCTTAGATCAAATTTCGAATGTTTTCGTACCCCAAAAAAACACCCAAACTATTAAAAATATATATTGAAGTTCTAACTAAAGTTTCATAACTGGAGTTGGAATATTGTTGGTCTTGAAATTATGTTTTGTATTCTAAAGTTTCAAATGCCATGCCATACCATCATGTATGAAGCCAAGATTTATTTATGTAATTATTTATTCTTAATTTGGCACTATGTTTTGTTACAATAGGTCATACAGAGTTACACATTTTTTTTTAAATGTTATGATTTAGAGAAATGTAATTTACATTATTCTAGGTCAGTTAGTTCAAACCAAATTAAAAAGTTATGTATATTGCTATTTTAGCTCATTTGAAATTAAAGCAATTTAAAATAACCCTAATATTTAAATAATACAGTGTTCAATGATAAGTTGTTTCTCTTCTTAGCAAAAACTTTGCAATCTAAGAGTTGATTGTAATCATTGTTTTGAAAAAAATATGTAGAAGATAGAAGATAAGTAATAATGCAACTGTTATATGCCCCCAATACAAAAATATGTTTTGCAATAGATCACATGGCTAACATTTATTTAAAAGTCTTAAACAAAAAAAAAGAAAAAAAAAATCTAGAAGGAAGTTTGTGTAACCTCTTTAGCAATTTCAAATAACTGCAATATGCCTTATGGCGGAGTTTATTTGCCGCTTTGGACTTTAATTTTCCCTGCAGCATTTCTGAAAATGCCTGCCTCCCAGAGAGCTTCATAAAACAAATAAAATAGATATTTTTTGCTTATATTGATAAATAATTGTAGCTGTATACAGGTATGCAATGTTTAAACCATTAGGTCATCTAGCAACACAATTTCACTTACAAAGAATATAAATAGTTTACCATACAAAGTCAAGTTAAAAGACCACTAACACTGAAATGGCAAAAAAAACAATGGAATATAGAGAACTAATGGCTACATTTGGAAATGATCCATCTAGTATACAAATCATTTATAATATCTTCAAATGCCCATAAAGGAAATTGAAGACACATCATGTGGCAAGCACTGTTTTATATTTTCAAGCGTTTAATCTGTAACTGGAAGATAATTTCAATGTTTCAACCTGGAATATAAACACTATGTGCTAGGTTGTAATACCCAAACAAAATTTTAGAATGTAAAGCGTAAACAATTTTGTAAAAAATGATGTATGAAAAGGTGAAGATGCTAAAAAGGTTTATATTTAGAAAGCTGAGATACAAATTTAAAATACAGCTAGGCGGGTGGCAAAGTAAAAAGCTATGGTGTAGAAGGTGCTTTTTTTTTCTATCACTATGTGATAATTTGAAGCCAGTGTAAGGATTGTGCATTTTTCATTAATATTGTACAAAACTGTAATTATGCCCAGGTAAAAAAAAATGCTTTATTGGATATGTCAGACTTGCTTAATAGGGCTACTAAAATTGTACATAAAAAATATTAAATTATTTTTGTGTATCAAACTAGTATGTGTAAAAGGAATAGTGGTTATGTGCCAAGAAGGAAGTGCAATTGTTTCACTTGATGGGTGGGGGTTGAAAAAAATGCTACTGTATTTTTTAATGTTTTTTAATTAAAGATACATATGTTTATATTGCACAATTAAAAAAATGTTTTTAAGTCCCCAAATAAAGTATTGCCCATAAATTATGAATACACTAGTAGAATAGTATATAAAAATTAAACAGATTTCGGTTTGATATTACAGGTTGCATTTTTTTTCTCACAAACAACCACACCTCGCCGAAAAAAACAAAAACAAAAAACAATTACTATCAATCATCATTCAGACGTACTGTTAAAAGATGATTATTTTAAAATGCCATAGATGATTTGTATGTGTATCTTAAGAGACATTTTCTGCACCTTCATATTTAAAAAAGGTAAGTAAGCTGCATTTATTTTCTACAGAAATTTGTATTAAGTAATAAAAATATTAAACAATATCTTGGAGTCTAAAGTGTATGCAACTGTCCTCGAGTAGTATGACAGAGAGTGTTTTAGGAAAAACGTAACACCATTAAAACAAATATATATTTCAAAACATAAAACCATGTTTAGATAGATTACCAACACAAAGTATGCCGAATGCCAGAGAAAACCTTGAGGCGAGATATTTCTAGCCTTATAAATGTTTCACAAGTAACAGAATGTAAAAGTAGGCATGAAATCAAAACAAACAATCTACTGTTCTGTAATAGCTATTCTTTGAAACAAATAGAACAAGGCATCCAAGAAATATAAAGTATCTTACCTTTGGACAGGAAAACTACCGTTTTTACCAACCCCAGTAAATATTTAATGCATGGACCCATATGTGCAAGCCTGGCTCTTGTTTGTTAAAGAGACACTGTCACCTTTGGCCAAGCAGGGCAAAGTAAACGCCAAAAGGCACCGTTCCCCCGACCCACTTAAATTCACCTTAGCTGCACTTCCTCACTCGCCGCTGAAAACACTACCTGGCACTTTCAGGCCCTGCTCTCCTGTGAGAGTGCTTGGGCCTCCGGCCGAGGGCGTGATTTCACTGCCCCCTCATGTTGCAGACAACTCTGATTTCAGTGCTGGTTGCGCTGAAGGAACAGTAAGCTAGCCCAAGCAAGGTTAGTATAAGGGGGTTGGTGGGGGGCCCCTTGCAGAGACACTGCCACTTTAAACGATTTTGCATGTGCCAATGCTCAGTGAACCAAGAACTGTAAACAATAATTGGATCAGTCCAGTTTTTGGGACTCACAGGTGCCAGGCTATTTTACCCTAACAAGTGCTGTGTCAAGATCGCAGGAGGACCATTAAGACCAGACAATTGATTTACCGCGTGTAATAAACTTCAGCACTTAACAATAAACGCATTAGCCAATTATGCAGACGAACACCCTAATTAATATTACGCAAGCAGGTACTAAATATTGAGACTCGGTATGGTGAGTTATAAGCGCTGAGGGATCTCCAACAATGCAATACCTGGAGGAGAGAGTACGTCTGTGTGGCAAAGAACACACAAGCAGATTATACATTTGTATGTTTTTTTTGTTCTAACAGCTTACAAAAGAGGAAATTAAATGTGATAGGTGATAATTTGCTAGAGATAACTCACAGTCCTCTGGGGTCCTAAAATTAGCTGTAATGTCTTAAAGCCCAACTGACACTATGTAAATGATCACTGCAATTCAGCCAGACATACACTGTAATAAGTGGGGGATTATTTTTTAGTTTAACGGTGCTATTTGCTGAAACAAAGATTAAAATAACATGTGCCAGCAGCACGCTGGAGAGTCACACTACTTCTTAACACAGATCTCAGCCATCCAGGTTCCCAGTGCTCCAATCAATGGAAGTGTGAGCACTTTTTGATTAGAGCACTGGGTGGGGGGTGTCAGACCACTAGAGGCCCAGACCACTGAACTCCGCGTAGCGCAGTGATCTGACTCTCAGGCATACTTCTAGATGTTAACTAAAAAATGATCCCTTAATTGTTACTGGCTGGCTGCATTACAGTAATAGTTGATAAAGCTTCAATAGAGCTTTTAAGTGACACTAAACTCAGGAGATAAATCTTAGAAATACATTCAAGTACCTTCACTATTAACACAAATGTATCTTATTTGTGTATCACTCGGCTGTAGATCATCAAATCATCTCTGAATTGGTGCTGACACTGTCCTAACCTTCTGGAGGGTGACTACTTTTGTTCCCCATGGTCCCTGTGTATGTTGCAAAGCAGCCACCGCTCCAAGCCCGCTCCCGGGATGGACTACAATCTGAATGCATATTAGTAAACTAAACGTGCGATTATAGTCTATCACAGGAGTGAGCTTGGAGCGGTGACTACTTTACAACACACACAGGGAACAAAAATAGCCACCCTACAGAAGGAAGGACAGTGTCGGCACCAATTCAGAGATGATTTGAGGATCTACAGCCGAGTGATACACAAATAAGATGCATTTTTCTTAATAGGTAAGGTATCTGAATGCATTTTAATAATAATAAATAATATTTTTGAAAGTTTAACTCCTGAGTTTAGTGTCACTTTAAAGGTTGAGAGTGCTAGAGAGCATCCAGCAACTACTGGGTATGAAAACCACTGTAAATGAACTGCTTCTGACTGTAGGCGGTACAAGCCCCCTGTCAGTCACCAACTATTTTACCAGTGAAGCTGAATGGAAGCTTGTAGAACATTGTGGATTTAGCCTTGTTTGTGTCAGCAAATTTAAAGCCAAACTCCAGGAAAAAAATGATAATTTTCACACCGCACTGTAATGCTACGCATGGTGGGGCGCTGAAAAGTATAAAAAGCCTACCTTGCAGCATACCGGCTTCTACATATGACGCCGTTCTTCTGGGCACTGCGGGGAGTGAGTGATGCAACTCCAGCAGTAAAGTGCTCTGGTCGCATTATCTGTTCAATCTCCCTATTTGCCCATTTATAAAATGCCTTGTATTTTTTTTAAAGAATACAAGGCATTTTTTGATAAGAGGAGATATGGTATCACATCCCCGCCCCCTTCTCTCCAATCACAGAATGCCTTGCATTCTTTGAAAAAATGCAAGGCATTTTGTGAATGGGCAAGTAGTGAGGAGGGGTGGGTGAGGCGACTGGAGCACTTCAATGCTCGAGTTGCATTCCCCACTCCCCTCAGTGCCCAGAAGAACAGTGTTATGTGTACGAGACAGCATGCTGTATGGTAAGATTTTTTATTTTTTTTACCTTGAAACAGCATTCCACACAACATACAGCTGTTTAATGATAATTTACACACCCAGTAAGGTGTGTAATTTTTTTTTTTTGTTTAAGTTTGGCTGTAACCATTAGAGAGTTTCATAAATAAAAAGAGCCACTTACAATGAGTTCCGAATCTCTTCCCATAGATATTACAGTACGGTTTACTGTTCTCAGAAGTTTTTCCATGATGATCTGAACATGACGTTGCGTTGGTCCCTATACAATAAATAAAAATAGTAAATCAACAATGCATGGTAAGAGAAAATAATAATTAAAAAAAATTAAAACATAATATTGTACATCTCTGCAATACATGCATGGTCCCATTATTTATTCCTTTATTATAAAAAAAAAAATCAAAAAAACTGATGTGCCAGAAATATAGTGTGCCTCTACCTTCCTCTTTTACATGACAACACAGTGCATTGTTGGCTCTGATTTCCACAGCACGCAGTGTCAGGCCAGTCTACACTGGAAGTTTTAAGCTCACAAGATTTCAGGCAAAATTAACAGGTATATGTAAAAAAAAAGAAGAAATTAAAAATTATCTAACTTAAAGCTACCCACGCTAAGTAGTTGATAGTCCTAATTTAATTTGCTTTATCAGAAAATATTTTACCATTGTTAAATCAAATGCAAAAAAATAATAATTTTGTGTTATTAGACTGAAAACCTACCTAGAAATATTTACATTTGTAGAATTAAACGGTCATTTTAATCTATGTAGTTTAATACCTATTGTTTTAGCAAAAATTAATTTATGCATTCAGAAGCATATATAGCAGGTTAAAATATTTGATAAAAATCTTACTCAGATGTATGACAAATATGCACACATATAAATGCAAAGCTCTCTCATGTGACCAAAAGCCTAGACAGCCTTGATCACATGATTTCATGCTAACAGAAGCATTTTTGGGGGGTTACAAGTCGTTAGAAACTGCAGAATATTTAGAATCTAATGTTTTGTTTTCATTAGATAGCACTGTTTAGTAAGACTAAGAGGAAGCAGAGTCTGTATATATCAAATCAGTAAACATAATATGGCTGCTCCAATGTACAGAACTACAAACTATAACAGAGACAAGTAATTTGAAGTATTTCCAGTTGTTAGAAAAGAAGGTTTATTTTTGTCAGTTTATTTTTTGTTATCTGTGCACAGTTCGGGGGGCGGGGGGGTTGATGAGAGATTATCCTCCACTGCCTGCTCCAGAGATACAACAGGAAGTAAGAGAAAATTCCCTGAAAAGTGAGAGGAATTCTTCTCTTATACAGCTGTCAGGTGTCCGCATTGTAAAACCTATCCTGACACCTTGTTCTTCTGATAATTAAAAAATGATTTTATTTTTCCCAATGGGCACCTGGATAAATATTGACGATTAATCGCCCCGCAGTGGAAATGAAACAGCAATGAAACTTCATATGGTGTCCAATATTGACGTTGGGGGGGATGTTTGGGTGGCAGGACAAAGCACAGAGTGCAGTGGGGGAGAAAGCATCCAACACTCCCCCAAATTGTCAGATGCAGAAAATTCTTCAGGCAGCAGTACATATTAAAACAAAATAAATAATCGGGGGCATGGTCAGGAATGCACTGTGCACTATGAAAGGGATGTTTAAAAAAAAAATAAACTTACAGAGTGAGTTATTGACCCAGAAGCAGCATGCAGGCAGTGGCATATTGGTCATATGAGATGTACACACATCTACCAGCTTCTAAGGTCTGGTTCACACCTAGGTGTTTTTGAGCAGTTGGAAAGGCACTTTTAAACACCCAACACAACAAATCCCAAGATTTTTAATGGCCCCTGTTCACACCTAAGCAGCAAAATGCCAAATGCCCAAAGAGGTACATGAGCTTCTTTGGGCAGTTAACCGCGCGTTTTTGCCCTATACCTCAATGGAAGCACCAAAACCGCGCAGCAGAAGCATGTTGTACATTTGTCGTGCACATTTTTGTGCGTTTGTATGCGCGTTCGTCTATTGCTTGCAATGTTTCTTAAGCCGTCAGTCAAAATGTGCGTCTTCACAAACGCGCGTACAAACGAGTGTCAAAATGGGCAAAACGTGCAAATAACCTCATGTTGAACATGTGTGTATAAACGCGCACAAACAATGCCGCATAGGTGTGAACCTGGCCTTACTCATCAGGTAAAAGACATGGAGACCACCACTAGAGCTTGCACCTTTCAAAACATGTTGGTAATGAATACTTGCATATTAAAGACAACACTTCCCTTTTCAATATTCCAAAGAGCAAGAATATAATGCAGAATAGTACATTTAATTACTAACCACATCTTTTCTGTAAAGCACTTCCAAGATGTTGCTCAGCAGCTGACAACAGGCCTCCAGTTCCTCCTGTCTCTCCAAGTGATACTTGAGCTGATCGGTCATCATGGGAAGGAGGATGTCTCTGCATTCTGAACACAATAAGGTTGTTACACTCTAGGAGACCGGATAATCAACAAATAAGTATACCTAATGTGAACCTGTCAGATCCAATCTAACAATACTGATCATGTACCTGTGATAATCTTCAAAGCAATGCCTGTGTGCAGCCCCAGGACTCTAGACCCATGCCCAGTAATTGGGAGTATGATCCAGTAACTTATAATCTTTTCTAGGAGGTACCAACAAATCTGACCAGGCCATTTTAGAATATCTTTGGAGAATAAGCCATAAATTATCTAATTTTCTTAGCTTTACTGTAGGACATACCAAAGTCATGCAGGTATACATGAGACAAAAGCTATGTTAATTGCTTCAATGAGCTGAAAGGGTAGCAAAAAATTTGTCTAGAGGCACGCAAGTTCTATAACTACAAGTGGCGATGAGAACACAAAACCATAGGGCTTGTAGTTTAAAAAAAGATGAACAAACCAACTTAACCCAGGACATCCAACGGTGGTTGTAAATTCTGATCTCTGATCGATCATTCTGTAGAATGATCATGGCATAAGCATGGACAATCATTTTGGCTATGCATTAAAGTGACATTAAAGGCTGTTTTTATCGACCCCCCGATGTTGCTTTAAGTACTTACCTTATGTGATGCCTCTTGATGTGAAAATCTTCTTCCTTCCACTCCAGCACTGGTGCCACTCTCTGATCCAGCGCAGTCTCCTATGTCTTCCCATGTCCCACTGAGTCTGTCCTGCGTGCACACTCCCGGCTGCCTGCATTCACTTACACTGGGACACTCCTCCTCTCCCCTCCAGTGATATCTTGTGCACATGTGCCCGCACACACTTTCTCCTGCATAGCGGTTCAGGAAGATGTGTTTTACAGCCGGGAGCGAGCGGCGCAGACATAGGTTATTACTTCACTTTTTTGTTCAAATGTTGGGGCATACATCGACTGCTTGCTAGAAGTATGAGATAATCTTGTGGCCAGTACCTTCGTGAGGATCTTAAGATCCATATTAAGGAGCGAGATGGGCCTATATGAGGAGCATAGTAAAGGATCCTTGTTCGGTTTGGCCATTAAGACCACATGAGCATCATACATAGTTTGAGACAAAGAATCAGAACTAAAGCAAGCCTCATATAAGCTTTTAAGTCTAGGGGCCATGTAACTAGTAGAGCAGCTTTATATCCCAGAACTTAGTAAGGTATTAAGAGTAAAACACAGTACTCAATGCACGGGCTATGACTACGAGTCAGTCCGAACTGTCCATGAGGGAACAAACCAAAAATGCAAAAGGGGAAAGAAAAAAAAAAATAACACAATACCCCATCTCTCCCACCGCTCCCTATAGGAGTATATGTACCCTCAGCACAGTTAGTATTTCGGCCGGTTTGTCAGCCAGCTAAGGGTCAGGATGTGGCACGGATGTTGGGAGCTGCAGTGAGACACGTCTGCTCAGTCTCACATCCCGGCCACTCCCCTTTAATAATACTTTAATGTATGCATAGGAACAGACACTCCTACTGCTGCAACAATAGAAATCATCTGAAAAACTCCTTTGCCAACAACCAGCCATCCAATGCATTTCAGCCAAGGTCATAGAGTGCCTGTAGTTATCGGATTCAACTCTTATCAGACAGATAAGAAAGGGAAATCTCATAGTAGCCTACATTATTACTCCTTCATTTCAAACTTAAACAGTTGGATGAGATCTGCATCACATTACCTGTGAAGGGTATGCTTAATGACATTATTAAAGCCATAAATAGCAGTGCATCTGTTCATATGTGATTATTGCCAATTCACAATAATTAACACCGTACCGATGAGCACCGAGAACAATATTAATCTCTATAAAAAGTGGCTCCATGCGCATTCTGAAGTTGTGAGTGATGCAATAGACCAGATAACCTGCAGTGAATATCAATAGAAGCCATTGACAGAGCAGAGTCAGATCAGAGGAAGCATATTGTCATGCATCTCTTACTTCTTGAAAGCAGGAATTCTGTATGATGTACAAACTAATTCCCTTAGCAACCCAGGGGCCTCACAAATAGTTGTTAGTACTGGGAACTGTCAATATTTCCAGACCTGAAACCAATCAGTGGCTGCCTTTACAAATTCCATCTTCAAGCAAAAGTTTGAATCAGATGCAAGACTGTGGGGAAATAAAGATAGTTCTTCCCCCTATATTCGAGCGGGATGTGCTTTGTAATGTAAAATGTTGTCTACACTACATAAATGGAAAACAACTAAAAGTAAAAATCTTTCTCTAGGCATTCTAAATTGCCCCTTGGGCCACATGGGCACTGGCTGCAGCTATGTGGTCACCTGATAAGTATTCAATTGTCGGCCAACAACATGTGCTAGGTTTACCATAAACATTAGCAATGACTATTCGTCTGACAATGTTCCTAAAACCCGACTCCTCTCAGAAACTATATTCTCTGTAACTGCCGTGTTTGAATTACAGAATAGTGTATCTGTTTATGAATAACTGTGATCAATGCAGAGAACAAAAAGGCATACTCAAAAAAAAAGTACCAAGATTTTGTGCAACAAATCATAATACCAATTACATTTTTTACTATAGACAGGCAAGTAAATTGTTGATTGCTTACTAAATATTACTACAAAAATTCTCTCAACACTTTCTTTTATCACCAAGTTCTTTTTAAAAGCTGCCAAAAAGCACAAAGATACGCTCATCCGAAAGATTACAAAGCCACTATTCAGTGACAAACTATCAATGAGCATTTTTTTTAGAAGACAATCTCACCAACCCGAAGACAGGCGCTCATCATGACCCATGACCTTTCATACAAAAAGGTCCATAAGTATTCTCCTCATACAACTCCCATCCAGTTGGACTGTCACATCCTCCTTAAAGTAATCCAAGACCTTTCCACTTCTGAGACAACCAAACTTGATACACCACTCCAGGGTAGGCACTAAAGAAGAAGCTCTATCGAGCGAAGCACATCAGAACGTGAACTAAGGGTCTTACATTAATGGAGCACTGCTTCATTGTATTTTTTTAAATTAATTTGATGAACCCAGCTGCATCTATGTTGTGACACGTGCTCCTCGATGTTAGGTTGCACACAGTACTTGTGTTCAGGGGACACTGCACCCTTCACAGTTAGTGAATTTACACTCAATTTGAAAAGCTTTAAGTGGACTTTACAATGGGGTTAAGTTTTCTCAGTTAAGCTCAGACCACTTTCTTTAAAGGAATTTAGATTGAGGAACAACAATGTTCTGAGGTGCTGAAGAAAAGCTCAGCCTGCTTCTATTAACAGTCAAACAGCAAGGAGGTACGGGGAACTCCAGCTTCCCCACTGCTCCTTGATGCCCTCCTCTATATATTACAAAAACTCCTATACATAGCTTTTTCCTGCAATGTTCAGGCTGTTCTGGTGATGTCATGGGCCCTTTCTCTTCTTCCCCGAGGGTGAGCAGTACTACCTCCAGAACAGAGCAGTGCACACCATTCTGTACTCTGAGCCCCAGCTGGGCGACACCACCCCTGCCTCTCCCCTGGTGTTGTGCCCATGACAGGCTGGGCCCAAAGGGAGTGGATTGGATGATGCTGCTCATTAATCAACCCTGAAGACTAGCAGCACTGGACCGCCGAAGGATACATGGGGAGGGGGCACTGGGGATACAGTAAGCATTTTATTTTAAAAGCATGATAAACTGGAAAAAAAATAGATTTCCCTTCAAGCATTTCCAATGAATACTAAAACCTTCTTCGCCGGAATAAAAAAAAAAAGAAAAAGAAAACAAATTATTTGCCTCCTTTACCCTTCTCTTTCACAATATTACATTAATTACAGAAGCACAGCTGTGCAGTAACATAAGTAATATGTAATAATCTATCTTCCATGGGTTGTAAGATAATGTTGCACTTTGCTTCATGTCATTAGAAAGGACAAATCCATTTTCATGTGAATTTTGGCCAAAAAAAGAAAAGTGTTACACTCACATCACTTAATAAAAAAAAAAACAACCCCCCAGTAATTAATGAGTAACATAAAACATCTGAAGCATCTATGTGAAGCCTGGCAACAGGTTTGCCCACACAGACAGAAAAATAAAGGCTTACAGAAATGCTATTAATTCAGTCACGTACGTTGTGCGAACACTGCTGCATTTTAACGATGAGCGCAACCTTGAAGAAACCCTGTAACTGTATGATTCCCCTATTCAATAAAAATTCTTTAATCATATTCCATGCCGGGTATTTCATTGTAGGAGACAAAAGCATTGGATAGAAAATGCAGGCAGGAGCTGCTGCTTACCAAGCTGGCTGAAAAGGTCACTGTGTATTATCTCAATAAGGCAATAGAGCTTCTGTCGCACAAGACGATCTCTTGGAACATTCAAGATGAAGTCTGTAAACAACTTGCTGCAAAAATAAACAAGCCGATGGAGACAGATTAATTGAGACGCATAGCAGATTATTGTATTGCATTATGTTTACATAAACAAGCATTACATAATTGGCATACCGGTAAGTATAAGAGTTTTTAAGAACATTCTTGGGCAAGTATTTAATATTGTTTCACATAAATGGAACAAAATATAAAAAGGAATGCAAGTATACTTCTAGCCAACACACAGCTGAAAGCCATTTATATTTATTGTTATACCTTTCACCAATATATTGCTGAGGCTCTTCCTGTGAGTTGCCTGAATATCTGCAGCTCCAGCTCACTAAAAATATTGTTTTAAGGGCTTGAAAACACTGATACTGCACTGCATAATCCAGCTTTATTGGGAGTTTTCTATGAACGTTTCAACCAAGTTGCTGTCATGTCAATAATTGGAAGTGAATGGTATTTCTATCTTTTTAACAATATACACTGCCTGACCCAGAAAAAAAAAAAAAAAGTCACACACTCTAATATTTCAGTTTAGTTTTGATTACGGCATGAATTCGCCATGGCATTGTTTCCATAAGCTTATGCAATGTCACAACATTTAATTTAATCCAGAGTTGCATTCATTTTTCACCAAGATCTTGTAGTGATGATGGGAGAGTTGGACCACTGTGTAAAGTCTTCTCCAGCACATCCCAAAGATTCTCAATGTGGTTAACGTCTTGACTCTGGTGGCCATTCCATGTGTGAAAATGTCATCTCATGCTCCCTGAACCACTCTTTCACAATTTGAGCCCAATGACTCCTGGCATTGTCATCTTGGAATATGCCCAATGTGCCATCAGGGAAGAAAAAAAATCTATTGATGGAAAAGCCTGATCATGGACTATAATCAGGTAGGCAGCTGACCTCATTTTTTGGGGACATAACATTGCTGAACCTAGATCTGGCCAACTGAAGCAACACCAGATCATAACACTGCCCGAAATCCAGGTGGTGACTTTTTTTTAGGCCTGGCAGTGTATAACTTTAGTATTTAAGCTTCATGTTCCAAGAGTTGGGCACAGACAACAACAAAAACCCAACATGGGTTCTAACCCTACTCACCTTACTTCCAGTGAATCAATAGGAAGTGATAAAAAACATCACCAATGGTGACAAAGAAAGCAATAAAACCCTCCATAGGACAGTGCCGGGCCAATCGTATGAGTCATATGGCCGAGGACTTAAACAAATGTTCTTATAACAGCCATATGAACTTTACTAAGCTTTCTATTATTAACAGTAAAATCGCTGTATAAAAGGAATATGACACTGTGATGTCATCAATGACATTTACTGAAATAGCTGGGCTAAGCAGGGGGGGTACACTGTGGCGACCTGCATCATTTCCTCTGCATTTCTAAGTGCCACATAGGACAATACATCCCATCATGCACTGGGACGGCAGTGTTGAATGAGAGCAGGTCATCTGATGTGTGGGTCTGGCGAAGGTTAGATGAAGCTATGGGGTCGGTGGAGCTGATGAAAAATGGGCAGAGCTGGGCAGAGAATAGGACAGGCAGGAAGCTCCAGCTAAATTAGATTGGCACCACCCACTGTTCCTTTAACATAGATGTGATGATGTCAGTAAAACAGCCAAGGGAACGACACTGGGGCGATGAGGGAGCCAATCACCCTGATGAAGGTGAAGCAGCTACAAGCGTCAGGTCCCCTGGACAGGAAATTACAAATGGATAGCGTCTGAGGGTTGACTTTTAGGAAAGATCTAATGAGAATGGTGCTTCTGTAAGGTAAATGGAGCCAACATTACTTCTGCATACCAGACTACTGAATATAGATTTTGGCAATTAAGCAGATATGGCAAGAGTTAAAACATACAAACACGAAACATGCATGTGTGTGTATGAGTAAGCACAGCTCTGCCAACCCCATCTACCTCCTGATCTGTGTGTTGATGTTATTTTTAGTGTTTCATGCAACATCCATTTTCATTAATATCATACCCAATGACCTACAACAGCCTTTGTGTGTGGCTTACAGTGTAGAAGACAGAACATTATGTAGACAGCAGTAGATGGTAAAACAAATGACTTCAAATGATAGAACAGACACAAATGAACAGGCCTTAATTAATACTGTTATATGCCGGGTCCAACCTTGGGTCTTAAAGTTAAACATGTGCTTTGTTAATGCAAAGCAATGCAAAAATCTGCTTAACTGAGCTTACACAGGGTTTTATTTTCCCCTTCCCTCAAGTGACAGAGCTTGGGCATGGCAATTGGCCACTCAGGCCCCCCAACAATGTTCTTTATTTAAAAACAGTCCATACAGATGCCAATACAGTGGTACATTTTCGTACAAACATTCTTACAAAAAATCTTGTTAGAACATTCGATAAGGCCATCAGAGACTTGACGAATGTCACAGTAAGATTTTCCATTATGCTCCTTTGGTATTTTAGTCTCTATGGTCAAAATCGATCACCGACTTGACCCCATTAACAAGTAATAAAGTGAATGTTGTGAAAACGTTGTTAGAATAAGACTTCAGTAGCTGACTGGAGAATGGAAAGAAAGGGACATTCAATATGAAGATTAAATGACTGCTTACCTTAACTCTTTTGGATCAAAGACAAGTTTGACATCATTTACAATTGTTGGCAGATATTTAAGCGCAGCCCCCTAAAAGAAATAAGTAAGAAATGAGATTTATGGATATCAATGAAATATCTGCAATAAGCAATATCATCTTAGCCTAGCACCTACCCATAACACATTGCAGGCAAACAATGGAAAAACAGTATGATTTGATTTCTAGTGTACAAAAAAGACAAAAAGGACACTGAAGGGTCAGGACAGATCGTGAATGCACATTAAACATGCACAAAAGGGCATGCTTTGACATTTAGGATACGTGCACAAACACGGAATGCGCTTGTGTTGCCATTACAAGGTAATGACACCCCAAACGTGGTCGAGAATGCGTGGGGGGAAAAAAAGACGGAACACATGTTGCCAAATTTTGACATGTACTACTACTAGTGCTGGGTTTACTTGCATATACTGTATTTTCATGCATTAAACATCGGAGTGGAAAAGAGGAGAAATGCAAACCTTAAAACGCAAGGCTATTTAAACCAAATTTTGTGCAGAACCACCTAATTGACCCATCTTTAGGCTAGGCATTTACAGAGTTATTCACAAAAGAGTGAAGAGTTTGGAGGAGGCAGGAGAAGTTAATACCCCTGTTAGTGTGACAGGCTGCAGATGCAGAGCATTTTACAGCCATGATCAATACTCTCAGTGAAGCAGCCCAAATGTTGCATGCAGCTCAACTATTGTGACTGTTTGTACTGAGCACTTCAGTTCACACGGTCAGGCTCAGCAGTTTGGATGGGTCGAGTGTCTAAAAGATATAAAAAATGCCAAACAATTTTCCTGTTTTTGATGCCCATAGAGACCTGGCCAGAGCAAATGAAACCCCAAGTGGTCATTTTTTACTTGATGCCTTATTTGGATCCCAATACACAGTCTCTAGAATGAGAATCCACAAACATCCGTGTGTAAAGGTCTGTGTTGACAGGCTTCTGTTCGCATGGGACTTTTGATTTTGCATTCCCATGCAAGTATTTGGGAATGCACAGAGGGGCTGAGCGGTTCCAAGAAGAAAGTTATTTTACTGGGAAAAAGCTGGCTTTGTAGTTCTCCCCAGGTTTTCTGGATTCTGCTTGGGATCCTGGAACTGGGAGATATCAAAAAAAGAGAGTTGGGAGGGATACAATTCCGTGGATTAGTAGTGGCCAACACCTAGTGATTGCACACCTGTGCACAGCCCTTATGGAAAGGGTGCAGGTTGATGTTCAGGGCTCGAGCTGGGGAAGAGGAACAGGTGCTCAGGAGTCAGGAGGACTCCACCCAGATGTCAGAGTGGACCAAGGTGGCCTTTTGTGTGTAGGATGCTTAGAGCCTGTGACACACAAGGTATGTGTGTACAAGTCGCACAAGAGGTGTAGAAGCTATTGAGGGATGCTAAACAGTATTGAGCAACGGCTGTGGACTGGGGCTCTATTAGGGTAAACCCTAACATCCAGGGACTGGGACACATGGAGTATGTGCGATAATTTTGAGTCGGTGAGATTATGCAATATGTTCTGTTTGCTGAAATACAAGTGGACCTGTTTTTGTTATGGAAAAAAAATAAAATACTGTGCTGTTTTATGTAAACAGGGTTTTAATACTGGTCATTAAGCGCTCACCATGTGTGCTAACGTCCCAAAACATCACAATACACACATATATATCTTTTTTTGAATATACAGTATATTGTGTTTTCTCGCTACTAAATATAGAGAGGTATTTTTATATTGTTGTGATCATTATTTAGCTGGAAGAAGGGTTTTTAATGCTATTGATCAGTTTTCAGCTTGTCCTTGTTTTGAAATATCTGCAATAAGCAATATCATCTTAGCCTAGCACCTACCCATAACACATTGCAGGCAAACAATGGAAAAACAGTATGATTTGATTTCTAGTGTACAAAAAAGACAAAAAGGACACTGAAGGGTCAGGACAGATCGTGAATGCACATTAAACATGCACAAAAGGGCATGCTTTGACATTTAGGATACGTGCACAAACACGGAATGCGCTTGTGTTGCCATTACAAGGTAATGACACCCCAAACGTGGTCGAGAATGCGTGGGGGGAAAAAAAGACGGAACACATGTTGCCAAATTTTGACATGTACTACTACTAGTGCTGGGTTTACTTGCATATACTGTATTTTCATGCATTAAACATCGGAGTGGAAAAGAGGAGAAATGCAAACCTTAAAACGCAAGGCTATTTAAACCAAATTTTGTGCAGAACCACCTAATTGACCCATCTTTAGGCTAGGCATTTACAGAGTTATTCACAAAAGAGTGAAGAGTTTGGAGGAGGCAGGAGAAGTTAATACCCCTGTTAGTGTGACAGGCTGCAGATGCAGAGCATTTTACAGCCATGATCAATACTCTCAGTGAAGCAGCCCAAATGTTGCATGCAGCTCAACTATTGTGACTGTTTGTACTGAGCACTTCAGTTCACACGGTCAGGCTCAGCAGTTTGGATGGGTCGAGTGTCTAAAAGATATAAAAAATGCCAAACAATTTTCCTGTTTTTGATGCCCATAGAGACCTGGCCAGAGCAAATGAAACCCCAAGTGGTCATTTTTTACTTGATGCCTTATTTGGATCCCAATACACAGTCTCTAGAATGAGAATCCACAAACATCCGTGTGTAAAGGTCTGTGTTGACAGGCTTCTGTTCGCATGGGACTTTTGATTTTGCATTCCCATGCAAGTATTTGGGAATGCACAGAGGGGCTGAGCGGTTCCAAGAAGAAAGTTATTTTACTGGGAAAAAGCTGGCTTTGTAGTTCTCCCCAGGTTTTCTGGATTCTGCTTGGGATCCTGGAACTGGGAGATATCAAAAAAAGAGAGTTGGGAGGGATACAATTCCGTGGATTAGTAGTGGCCAACACCTAGTGATTGCACACCTGTGCACAGCCCTTATGGAAAGGGTGCAGGTTGATGTTCAGGGCTCGAGCTGGGGAAGAGGAACAGGTGCTCAGGAGTCAGGAGGACTCCACCCAGATGTCAGAGTGGACCAAGGTGGCCTTTTGTGTGTAGGATGCTTAGAGCCTGTGACACACAAGGTATGTGTGTACAAGTCGCACAAGAGGTGTAGAAGCTATTGAGGGATGCTAAACAGTATTGAGCAACGGCTGTGGACTGGGGCTCTATTAGGGTAAACCCTAACATCCAGGGACTGGGACACATGGAGTATGTGCGATAATTTTGAGTCGGTGAGATTATGCAATATGTTCTGTTTGCTGAAATACAAGTGGACCTGTTTTTGTTATGGAAAAAAAATAAAATACTGTGCTGTTTTATGTAAACAGGGTTTTAATACTGGTCATTAAGCGCTCACCATGTGTGCTAACGTCCCAAAACATCACAATACACACATATATATCTTTTTTTGAATATACAGTATATTGTGTTTTCTCGCTACTAAATATAGAGAGGTATTTTTATATTGTTGTGATCATTATTTAGCTGGAAGAAGGGTTTTTAATGCTATTGATCAGTTTTCAGCTTGTCCTTGTTTAATAAAAGCAAGTCACAATAGGTTAAAAAAAATGTAAATAAAGCTTCCAACAAACAGCCAAATAATCTCCATCTGGTGGCCCATGCAGTGTGTGATGCAACACAGTATGTTCCAACACAGTATGTTCCAACACAGTATGTTCCAACACAGTATGTTCCTTGTACCATATACGTTTTATGCAATTTGATCACTGCATAGACTTTCACTGGTATATAAACAAAATTCTAGAAAGATATCTATCTATATTATTCTACCTCTGAGATGTTAATGAAACAATAAACCTATTTTAAAACAATACTTTAAGTAAAACAGATACTTAATTTACAAATCAATGTAAAAAACAGCCATAGCTCCACAACACATGAGATATCTAGCAGTCTATTACTACTGTATATAATAGCTACTTTTTGTAGGTTTAAGATGGCCAATGTAAATCTATCTAAAAGAACTGCAGAGCGGGCTCAGACAATGCACAATCAAAATCACGATGCCAGTGAGGAACAATCAGCAGCTTTGCCATCTTGTATTTAAATTAAAACCTCAATTTCTAAAAACATGTATGAAAAGAAATCGGAAATGCGGTTGTCACAGAGACAAGAGAGCACAGGCAGGAATAAACACATTGTTGGACATTTTAACCCTTCTACACTCTGCTAAAATTGTTGGTCTATGACCCTGTTGGAGAGGTTCCATCATATCCAGTCCTGGCACAAAGTCAAAAGAGAACTCCCCAACAAGAACACAGACAACAATAAAAACCTGACAAAGGTTCTAACCTTCATCACACTATGCAAAACTAAATAAAGAGTTCTGAATATAGCTGCACTTAAAAGATCACCATCTTAAAATGCACGTAAAAGCCCAAAAAGTGAAGTATTTTAAATGCTTTCTTGTTGCCTTTTTCTTTAATTCTTGTGCAATACGTCTTTGAACATGCTAGAGAATTTGACCAGTCCAGGAAGAGTTGATTACCTAGCACAGCCTCCTCCACCCCCTCTCCTCTTCTGGGAATATCTAACAACTGTCTGTGCTGGCCCAGCCCCTCAACTCTCTTTATCACCATTAATGCGAGAGTATCTTTTGGGTCCTTTTCACACGGGTGGTCTGATCCGTTTTTCAGGAAGACTAGATCGGATGCCCAATGATAGTCTATGGGCAGCCATGTGTAAGCGGATGGGCGTCCATTTACACCCGACTTTGGCCAGGTCTGGAAAAACAAACAGAACAGCGTTCTTTTTGGACAGACCTGATCGGGGGTAATCTGATGTAAAAGGTCACGTTACTTCCGATTCCCCATAGACTGACATGGGGTCTGGTAATTTCTGCGATGGAGGAAAAAAAAGTTAACAGACATGGATGTCACAGTGATCCAAAACGATGCGATCACGAAGGAATCTGTGCATAAATCCCCTCCTAATCAGACCGTGTGAAAGGGAATAGAGTGTCTCTTAATTGATAGCTCTAAGTCTGCTGGGGCTGCTGACATCACATCCAGGGCTTTTACAGGTGAATTACATGCATAAAATACTTTTATATTCAAAGCAACTCAATCTTTATTTAAAGCAAACTTCCCTGCAAAGAAGAAACTAAATTTCTATCTTGTAGCCCGCTGTCCTGACCTTTACAAAGGTGAAGAGAGACCAATCCACTGAGAGCAGCAAGGGACTAATGATGCCTTACTACCGGAATCTGACACTCCCAGGAGTATGGTATTCTTAAGGTGCCCATACACCTTACGATTATTGGGCGAAACTTTTCGTCCGATGATCGAACCGTCGTACGATTTTCGTACGACGGCCCCATCCTGCCCCGATTATCGCAAGGTTCAATCAGCGGTAGTTAGAAAAAAACAGCTGGACGACTTGCGGTAATTGACTGCAATTATTCTCGTTTGCGCATGCGCAGTGTTAATCGTACGACTTTTGACGGACGGAAACGCCACCAACCATGCGAACATCGTACGATCAACCAAAGTTTTCAAACATGCTTGACCGTCAAAAGTCGTACGATTGTACAGTACTATCGGTCGGGCACTCTATTCACACGTTACGATTGTCGTACGAAAAGTCGATCGCATACGATTATCGTACGATAATCGTAAGGTGTATGGGCACCTTTAGTCCCCCGCTGCTTTCAGTGGATTGACCTGCTGGTCCCCAAGTCATTATTGTGTTTTGTAGTGACATAGGGGCTGGCAGGAGAAACTACAATCTGTGGCAGGGGACAAAGAAAACCTCCCAAGTGTCGGGTTCTCAAGAAAGGTCTTGAAGGTCCTCATTAAAGGTCTATGAGGTCTATTGCAGAATGGGTCCTGGTGTAACCTCTAGGTATGCTTGCCTTCAGTTTGGTTAATTATGACCAAACTGAACCTCCTTAAAAAGGCACAGAAACACACAAGGGATCCCGCACATCCCAATGGCAGCTGAGAACCCCCATGCGTCACTGCACCAAATCGGTCAAGCAAAACAAATGGCAAACGCACTCAACAATTTGTCACCAGCTATACAGTAAGCTGCCATTGGGATGTGCGGGATCCCTTGTGTGTTCCTGTGCCTTTAAGGAGGTTGGGCTTCCTCCTGACAAACCTGCACCCAATTTAATATCTTCTGCCCCCATGTGCTCCAAGATGGAGACTCTCATAGTTTAGAGTTAGGACCGCACTATAAGAGGTGCCTTGGCGCGGCTGTGAAGCTTTCACATTTTCTGCAGAAGACGTGTATCCAAACCTCTGTTATTAATCTTAGTGGTGAGACAAGTTGTTTTACATGCTGGTTTGTGAGTGTGCCATGATACCTTTCTACTGTTTCCAAAGCTCAGTATATCGCAAGCTACAGCTTGAGGTATACTGAGACCTCCGCAGCTGGGACAGATCCCGACATTACTGTTGAGATCCACTCAGCTGCGTGACTGACAGCTGGCTCTGCCTATCTAGGGGCAGAGCCAGCTGCACTCGCCCACTCCCCAGTCCGTTCCGCCAGTCAGCGCTGGAGGATCAGAGAGGGGAGGGGGGAAATCCCTGCAGGGAGCCATGAGCGACAGTCAGGGCTCTCTGCAGAGAGATGATCGAGAAGTGAGCGAGCGACAGTATGTGTTCGCTCACTTCCCTATCTATTGAGCCGACATGTGACAGTTTCATTGCCACACGTCGGCTCGAACTATGAGGTTGAGTAAAATTCACTCACCTCGTAGTTCACCTTTAAACAGAGTAGGGAGGAGGTTTATTGCCATCTGTGCCCTCTTTGGGGAGATTTGCCTTCACTTTTTGTTTCCAAGAAGAATTCTGCAGGTAAGCAATGAAAAAAGTGGCACAAGCTGTCTTAAAAAGTAAGGCTGAATGAGAGAGATCACATGATACCCCACACTAAACTAAGTGTGGATGAAGTATGTCCCCTGCCGGCTATTGTATGCTGTTTGCCGACGCCCACAGGTGTGAGAATACCAGAAGACTGCCACCAATTGGTTTATTTTTTAACAAAGTGCGGGGCTCCTCTCTGATTTTAGAACTGTTCCCTGCTACAGTCACTCTATTTAATGCCCATTATAAAAAATAACACTGGCATATACATTTGCAGATCACCTTCACTAAAAGGACAAAGCTTTAGTGTAAAAGAATAAAAATATAAAGCTAAGTGATAAACGAATCTTGGAAGTAACTGTAACAAGAAGCACTGATGCACTAAAACAATACATTAATACAGAGAGTAACACAAGCATATTGGGCTCTCAATGCCGCAGAGGAGAAGCAATAAAAAGCAGCCAATTCATATTTATAACTCAAACATCTAAAACTTTGTAAGAGAATAGAGATGTCAAAGACTTGAAATGCGAGATGGTGAAACCCTGGTTACATAAATAGTTGCCTGATGATTTAAAAAGGTAACAGTGACACGCTGAGAATCAAGGCGAATAGGTGAAATTACAATTTGTATCAGATGATGTGGATATTATGGCTCTGTAAAGTTACCAAATGCTATCTATGAATGCAAGAGCCAGATGCAAGTATTATGAATGCAAGAGGTCAGTGTTTAGGAAAAGCTTACAAGGCAATGATATTGTGTCAGGTTAAGCCTAGCAACTGGAGCTCATTTATACCAGTCTAGATAACAGTAAATGAAGAATTCTGACTGTGAATGTTTGCACATTGTTCATTGCCCGAGTTCAGCTGTAAATGAGTAGTCATGAGGCTGAGCTTAGTTGCAAACTCAGTTCGCCTGAGTATGCCCAAGCCCACTCAAAATTCTGACAGCCACACCCTACTCTCAACCCAATCAGTTACGGGGCATCCCCCACCCTGGAGCTATACGTCAAAGGGTGGGGAACACCCTGCCACAACTCCAACCACCGATTGCCTGCTGGTGGCAGCAGGCTAAATTGCCTGCTGCCACCAGATCTCTCCACAAGAATCAGCTAATGTGAACATAAGGCATTGGAAGACAAAAAAAAAAAGGATGGTGGCGGTCAAAGAAATGCTTCTAACCCAAGTAAAAACAATTTAAACTGCAAGAAGCATTTTTATTTTTAGCTTATGCTATGCGAATGGGAACATGTACCAAATATAAAATAGGTGTTATCCCAGTTCGGCTGTGAAAGTGCAAATACACTTTAAGCTTTGAATGTTACAGAACACAGGAACAAATTGGAAATCTGGAGGAAAGAGATTAATATTTAAAATGGATGTTGGTGGATTCAGTCACAAATTACTTCTAATAACTCTTGAGGACTGAATAGGAGACATCTCCGTGTGAGAGTTTGCAGGTTCTCCCACCACCTACAGCCTTTAAGGTCTAATAAGATCAATGTAGGAAGATGTAGGACTGGATTGTCAAAGGTTCTTGCATTTTGTACATTTGTTAATACAAAGGCAAATTCCAGACTAGAGGCTTAAAACCATTCAGTGAACAGCTATCCAGCCAAAGCTACAAATGGTTCTTTACAAATCAGGTAGTTGGATCTGCAGCGCATAACTAATTCTCACAGCGCTATGAGATTCCGAGGTCCAAGGCAGGTTGTAATGTGACCTTTGGTTGTCAGAAACACTTTTGTACAATTTGATAAAGATTTATATATGTAATAGAAAGGAGCCAACATTATGTGTGTTTGGAAACATTACAAACATGCAAACAAAAGGGGTTCCCAAGTCACACGATAACTGGACTAAAAGGGAGTGGGGTAGCCTTGTACCTATATGAAACACTGATGTAGCTGTGCTCCCCATAAGCATTTCAAATCACTTTTTAATGTTTACTTATCACACAAGAACATCTGGCATTTAAAAATACTCAGGGGGTGCATCATGCATGCCAATACACTCTGTTAGCTCAGATATTTACATTCTGCATCTGGCATGCTAAAATCCTATAACTTGGTAGGCAAACTCCAGCCCCCCAGCTGTGGTGAAACTACAAACTCCAGCATGCCTCTGGAAGTTATGTCTGTGGATTTCAAAGTCTTGAAATGACTAATGGGATTTGTAGGTGCACCACAGCTGGAGGACCAGAGTTTGCACACCCTTGCCCTATAACTACATGCAATCCTATCTTACAAAAAAAAAAATACAATGCACTACCTTGGTTCTAACCTGTAGTTAAAAAAAAAAAAAAACAACACCTGCTCTCCTAGAAACACAATTCCTTGCGACTACAATAATAAGGAAACCATAAACTGACTTTAGCCATACATTTCTGTTTTTCTACATAGCATCCGCCCACTCCTAATAATGCAAAAAAAAAAAAAATCAGCATTTACTATAAAGTTTTAATGATTAAAAATGTTTTCTTTATTTTCAAAACCAGGGAGAACTGGCTCTTGTGCTTTCGGGAGGTGTTTTTTTTTTCCACCTCGTTAGCGAATCACAGTCATTGGGAGATCTATCACATGTGTCCCGTAGTGTTAAATGGTTTAATCTGAACAGGCGACTATCCATCTGCATAGACCTTATACAGATACGATAATAACAGTCACAGGCACAAGAATTATTCACATGGGGCCCAACAAAGGCATCTTTTCTACGGATCACAAATCTCTACGGGCCTGATAACATGGCTATTTGATGGAACAGGAAGAAAATAAAAAGGGATAAATCTGAGAAGAACAGAAATAAAACACTTACTTAGTTCAAGACCTGCACATAGCAATATAGGTTAACATAATTATAAGCATGGAAATTGCACCTCACGGTATGGCTATCCATTTAAGATTTACTGTGGGCAAACTCCTAAATAGACATTGAAATACATATATTTTTACTGCTCCAGCTGCCAAAGGATTTGTAATTCAGTTCAGTCGGTCTCATCATTCACTCACATAGTCTTTTAGATTGTAAGCCCTCACTGGCAGGGCCCTCCTTACCATCTTGTCTTGAATTGTATTGTGATTGTAATGGCTTCCTTTTATTGTAAAGCGCTGCACAAACTGTTGGCGCTATATCCTGAATAATAATAATTAATAATACCATAGACAGGCAGGTGGTAGCCTTGTTTCCTGGCTATGCTTTGCAGCTTCCTATGCTATCTCTTTGTCTCCAACCAGGACAATAGACAGTAGATCAGCATCATAACACTCTGAACAATTACGTGGGCTATATAGCAAAAAATAGCAGAACCAGGAAGCAGTGGACTCATCTTCCTGGCTGTGCAGTATGGCTATGGTGTGGAAATCACAAGATTGGATGAAGAGAATTACAAAGCCTTTGGCAAATAAGGGGGCTGATTTATAATTCCTATAGCCATTCACACAGCACTACTGCCAGTAGATGGCACTAATGAGTAATGCCATCTGGTGGTGGTAGTGCTGAACAGCATCCACCCAGCGAGTTATAAATCAGCCCTTAAGTGTATATGTACTTCAACTGTGTATTTGGCTGCCTGACTGAAAGTCCACCTTAACTGTAAAGTGTATGGACAGCCACACTTCTTTTTCCAGAGTAGGAAAGGATTAAAACCCTCCGTTTTTTTTTTGGGGGGGGGGGGTTCTACTGCATGCGTGCCGCTGCAGGGATTGCCATTCATTTCTCATGCTGGGGACAAAACTGTAAATGAGAGAAAGTCTATACAAAGTGAAAGGACTTCCCATCTTAGGGAATATTTGTCCCTGAAGGAAAATATTCCCTTACATTTTGCTGTGGTGACATCTCTATAATTTTGCATTTCCCCTCAGGTTCCATCTTGGTTATAATGTATACAAGTACACATAAAAGGGGTGAATCTTTTCAGCATGGAAAAATCCAGCAATAACAAAAATGCCTTTTTATACCGCTCTAAGCTCGCTCCCATGATGGACTACAATCTCAATACAAATTAACAAACTAAACCTAAGACTATAGTCTATCACGGGACTGATCTTAGAGCGGTGGCTAGTTTACAACACAAACAGGTTGCACGGGGAAATGAAAAAAAAAGTAGCCACCCTCCAGAAGGAAGGACAGTGTCAGCACCAATTCAGAGATGATTTGAGGATCCACAGCCGAGTGATACACAAATAAGATACATTTTTGTAATTAGTTAAGGTACTTGAATACATTTTTAAGATTTAACTCCTGAGTTTAGTGTCAAGCTTTGTTGCAGATTCCTACCCCTTTCTGTTCTGAAGAAATTTCTGACTGTTTCACCATGTCCTCTCCAAACTGATTCCTGAATGGAAGGGTCGAGTTCATTATAACCACTTGGTGCACTTTGTGTTCTTCTAATGAGGAAAGTTCCAGTTTCTGCATCCCTCTAGAGGTAGTTAACCCTTAGGGAGTATCTCAACAATATGAAATTTCTTTTGCAGGGAATGCCTAAAATTTTATTTCCATCATAGCACAGACTTTTGGAAAAATCTGTGAGTCAGCTACAGAAGCAGAAAATCACATTTCTGGGGGCATTCCATACACCAACTATGTTTCACTTAATTTTTTTAGAAGAGTTTTAGAGAATTACAGCAGCTTTATAATGAACTATAAAGGTGATTTTTAATGACATTAAAATACAAACTTGCTTATATGCTTTTTGTTTACGAAAGTTTTCCATAAAGCAGGTATGGTTCACTGTTGTCAGCATCAGGAAACCCACTCTAAAAAATGTCAGCCATAACTAGAGTGCATGTAGATAGAAGTGGCTGCAGGAAATACATTTTTTAAAAGGTAACTATTTATGATGCATGGTAACATTTAGCTAATGTTGTTTACTTAGTGTTTACAACTACTTTTAGGCAATTTTGGATCGCCATTCAGAAAACCACACAATGTCTTCTGAGGCAGGAGATCAATAGAATTTATCAAATAAAATAGGCTTCATTAAAACATTAAGGTCACACTAATAGAAAAAGGACATGAACCTCACAATAGTGTTCAAACATTGCTGGCGGTAGGCCATTGCTCCTCGTAAATACTACTTGAATTAATTGGTTATTTAAAAGGGAGTGATAGATAAAAATGTTGACACATAAGATCATCTACTCTGTTGACTTCTCAGATTAGTTGCCAAAAGTAGCAAAATGAAAGAATAGGCAGAATTGTCATCAAGACTGTTTTCTGGTATTGCAATATTCTGAGACTGCTTTGATCACCATATTGTAGAATATTAAATCTGGCCTAGCTGAATACAGTGGTGAAAACAATTACCCCTTCACTTCTGATGGATTGTTTCAAGTAGAAATACAAGTGGAAACATGGTACAGGAAAGCCCCCAGGTAAACTGGGAAGGTGGAGCTACCTATGTTAGCATATATTGGACAGATGCTATACAAATTGTGTTATTTAGAAACATGTTACAAAGGGAAATAGTAACAATTCTTGGGATGTAATATTCTTTGCTTTATTTTGTCCATTTCTTCTTTTCGTTATTTTCTCTTCTGTTTTGTATTTACAGTATATATGCCAATTAGGCCCTAATCTGTGAGAAAGGTAAAATAAACTAGTAGCTTGGGCAGCAATATTGCAGATAGAGGCAAACAGCCCCATTTCCCATGTCTTTCCCAGGCAAATCTTTAGGTAGAAAAAAATGTCCACCTCCTTTCATATGGTTAACTATTTAGCCTTTGCTGGAAAAAAAAACTGTTAACAGGACTCAAGCTGAATAAATCTCATCACTCTGTTTTCACCCATTTCCTGACATTCATGCTGTGGCATACTCCATAATGGTATATACATTAGAAATTTAGGGTGACCCATGAAGGCTGTAGCAGATTTTGCCAAGAGGTTACTAGAGCCATGAGAAACCATCAACTGTGTAAACTTCCCAGCAGCTATGGAGGTTAAATAATACCCTTTATGGTCTTATAACTTACGTTATTAAAGATGCAAGCACGCCTTAGATCTGTGATGTAAGCTTTATAAAACAAAAAAAAAACAAATCTAAATTATTTTGGTACACTGACTTTTTTTTTTTTTTTAAAAGCTCTTTTTTAGTATTAAACTAAAAATAAAGCTCTTTCTTTTATTAACATTTTTAGTGCCTACACTCTATGCCATATAGTGGCATTTGCTTAGAAGGGGAGTAGAAGGGGAGTTTGCTAACATGAGTAAACCAGCCTGTCAGCTTTACACTGGAAGGAATATAACCGACTGAATTATAACCGACTGAATTCCACAACTAAAGCACCTCACTTCCAAGAGATGTTGAAGGCACCACTACCACCCCCTCCTCCCATGTATCACAGGCTCCACGACCTCTCCTGGGGGATCAACATTGATGGGTGTCAGTAGGTGGGGTGGATGACTAATCAGCGGACATCCATCTGCTAATCGTCCCTGTGCTCAATATAAAGCCAGAAGCAAAAAAGCTTTTTGTCACTTTCAATTTCAGAACCGTCATTCCTCAGTCACTATGGCCGGGGATGAAGACATCCAATAGACCCCTTAATGTCTCACTTTAAAGAGAATCTGTAATCACATTTGTGCTATCACATAGGGGGCTTGTGAGTCTCCTATGTGATCGTAGTAAAGTTAGGATAAAAACGTTAAAAAAATAAAGTTAAATAAACATAAAAAACACCAACCAAATGTTGTAATGTCCCTTACCTCATGTACACACGCATACAAATGCAAGCATGTGTTGAGTGTGCCTATGTGCCACATGTTAGGTATCCATGCGCACACAGCAATATTTCTTGGACCATCTTTCGCTGTCAACTCTAAACTGATGACTTAAAGGCTTTTAAAGCATCACCCTGACAATTTTGGGTACTATAGTTTTTCTTCATTTCACATACACATGCAATTTTGAAGGTTGACATGTTTGGTATCTATTTGCTTGGCACAACCCCACCTTTTAAATTTTACCAAAAATTGGGTGGTATATTGCATTAATGTTCATACAATTAATTGAAATGTGTATTTTTTTCTTTTTTTTCACTGAAAGTCTGGGTCTGATAAATATCTATGATCGCGTGACATACAAAATTGTACCTGTCCACATTTTATTCCACACGATCTCAGAAAATATATAATTCTTGCAGAGAGGGGGGGGGGATTAAGAAATCCTCATGCCTAGAGTGCGCATTTTAACATATGTGCAAAGCTGGCTCTGGCAGCGAAAGGGTTAAATTACAGCATTGACAATACTGCACTTCTGCAGGATGCATGAGTTAGGATTCCTCTTCTGCTTTTTGTACTAGAGACCCGTAGGTGTCCCCTTTTAGCTGTGTAAACGTGACACAAAAACCTCCCTGCGATCACCAAGAGAAACCCATCTGTCTGATTAACCTTTTAACCCTCACTTGTTTCTGTACCAGGAGCTCAGATTTAATTGAACTGTCTTATGGCAACTGTAATCAGCCGTCAATACGTGTCAATGTATCCCTAAACCAAAACACAAATGGCACAGTTTTGCTAAATACAAATGAAGCCTTCAAAGTGAATTGATTGGCCTTCAGTTCTTAAGTGCCAGAGATGAAAACAAAAGTCATTTACATAAACCTATAAGTCATTCCATGATTAGCAATGCTTTACTTCATTCCCCGCTACCAAAACAGCTCAATGTGAATTGCTCCATAGATTTTTCCGCTAACACCCTTCCCCCCGCAAAACTGCAAATCCATTTTGCCATCTCCGCACTCTGATATTAATCAAATATATCACTTGTTTTTCACTTTGCTGTGCTGCCATGCTAATCAGTATTTGTAAAGCCAGAAATCTTAAACTCCACTTATTACCTTGGGGGAAAAAAGGGGGGAAAAAACGGTTTAAAAAGCCTCAGGCAATCTTTAGACGTCTTTCTTACTTAGCTCAAAGCAAACTATTTAGATACATTTTTTTCCTACTGCAATTTTCCTGTTACTGACATATGAACAGTTAGCAGAGAAGCAGAGTTTTTATTTTTCTAAAATATGTAAAATAAAGAAGTTGTAATCTTTGGCCATGTTGCAAAACAACCTTTGGGTGTGTTATTACTATTAAAAAATATAGGTTAATATTAGGGATGTCCCGATACCGATGCTAGTACCGGTATCGGGGCCAATACAGGGCATTTTCAGGAGTACTTGTACTCCTGAAAATGCCCGATGCCTAGATCAGATAATTTTAACTAGCTTCGGCCATTGACAGCCATAGCCCCTCCCCCGGAATACCTCTCCACCAAACGAGGCTCCCTCTCCGCTCTGACCTCTCCGGAAGTGTGACAGCATGGCGGGGGGACGTGTTGTGTGGACAGTCTCTTCTCTTCTCCCTCCTGGTGCCGGCTGCAGAGCTCGGTGTCCCTTTCACAGACCTCTGTAGCCAGCACGAGAAGGCAGAAGAGACTGCAGCTGTGATCCCCCGCTGCCCCCCTCCCCCCTGTATCTCAGCTGCGGCTGCTCCTCCGTGTCCCGTCCTTTTCAACGTATGAATCGGTTTCCTTTTGGTGATATATGTCAGTGTGAGATTCCACGCTCCTTGCTGCACAGCAGTTTTCACTCTCATTGTAAGAAGAGAATGTCCGTTCAGTGTGCTCACGGGGGAGAGAAGCTGTAAATCTTGCCTTCACACAGAACGGACATTTTCTTCTTTCATTGAGAGGGAAAACTTCTGTGTGGGTCTGGTGAGAGCATTATTAAACACATAAGAAGCATGGACATCTTACACTGAGATATATCACCAAAAGCAAACAGTTACATCAAGTGGAAAAGGAATGGACACTTGTAACAATAGACAGCCTGCTACTGGATATTTTAAATTGCAATAGCCAATACCAGGCTGGCTATTGTAACCCCCCCATTGCCTGCTGTAAATCAGTAAGAGAGGACCTGATTGAGAACTTCGTCCTCAGTTCCCTCCTTCGCTGATTGACAGCAGGCAGTGGGCGGGTAGTACAATAGCCAGCCTGCTATTGGCTATTGCAATTTAAAATATCCAATAGCAGGCTGGCTATTGCTCCCAGCCACTGCCTGCTGTATTTACATTCAGTGAATCCAGTGAAGTAGAAAGGTGACACTAGGTCTAAAAGACCTCTAATGTCACCTTAAAGAGAACCTGTCACCTCCAATGCACGCAGCACTGGTGAGAAACTGCCCTAAAATCATTAGTCTGTATTGTTTTATAAAAAATGTCACATGTCCCTTTAAGAAAAAGTATCGGTAATTGGTATCAGCAAGTACATGAGGGACAGTACTTGGTCTTGAAAAAGTGGTATTGGGACATCCCTAGTTAATATAATAAAATAATAATATTAAATGAATAATATAATTAATAATAAAACATAGACAAACCGCTGAATAGGACTCGATATACACAGAAATGTTTACTGTTCTAGTAGAGATCAGGATGAGTTCGCCAAAGCATGCTTGAAATCTGACCGGCACACCCTCCTACCGACCCCATCAGTGTCAGTAGTTGTGGTGGGACTCTCCCTTCCCCTTTGTGACATATAGTTGCGGGACAGGGAATGAGCTTTCCCGCAACTGATTGGGGCAGGAAGAGGGAGTAGAGGTCAGAATTCTGAGCGGGCTTGACAAACTAGGTTTGCACCAAGCATTGCTTTATCACTATGTTACTACATACCCAAGGATTTAAAATTCTGTTCAGATGCTGGACAATGAAGTGGTATCGTCATCTCATTGTCCAGGTGACATAGGACAATGAAGTGGCATCATCACCTGTGACAAATGCGTGAGCCAAGAACCAGTAATGCTAAACCAGGAAGTAGCAGAGTGATTACTGACAGTTTTGCACAGGCGAACCCCATTCGCAGAAAGCTCACGCTTGGTGTGTAAAGCAAGACTGGCTGGCAACAACAACAAACCCCTTATCAGGTAATTGTTTTGTTTGCCAGTATATGTATTTCACCTGTGTAGTTAATTGATTAACCTGCTCATTTTTATTTGATGCATATCATAATTCTTTTTCGTTACAAATCAGACTGGTTTTCCAACAAATGTTTCTCTTTAGGGCCTATGAACCTTTTCCCCATTCTGCCTCTCCCCATCCATCTCTCTTATATAGCAGCATCTCTTAGAAGACACTGCTAGTACACATGCTTGACAGATAACAAAGCAATGAATTGTGGGAGGTTAGGTCACATTTTAAGAGTTCTAAAAATAATTTGAAGCCAACAGGGAGGACTGGCATATGGCACACACTTTGCTGTTATAATACCAAAATTGTTATGCAAAGGGAACCTGTACGGTGAGAAATATAGAAGCTGTCACTGCTGATCTCCTAAGATGCTAGTTGCTTGGCTGACTTTAGCTTCAATGCTTTGAGCCATTGACATGGAATAAGCAAAAGGATTAGCAAATCAGACTGAAGTCACATCTTTTGATGTGAACACTTGTTTTGGGTAGTGACTCAAAGTAATGAAGCCACGAAAACAAATAACCTTAGTGCTCACACTTATACTAAAGTTTTTTGGGATATCGCTCTAGTTGTTGCATCTGTTTTATCAGTATAAAGGAAGCAAACTAGCATTTTTCAAAGGAGAGTTCAACAATCTTCATATTTCCTCCGTACAGGTTTCCTGTAAATTAAATAATTTATTTACATTGACAAGCCTAATGTATTGTACCGCCAACATATTTCACATGCAACAGATGTTGCAGAGAGGAGACCACAAGGACACAGTAGGAGAGACCTGCTGGTATTTCTTGGTTGAAGGGCAAAGTCTACATTTCCATAGCTTAAAGGAGAACTATGGGGTTAAGGCTTTTCCCCATAGTTTTCCTTAGGGTAACGGGAGGACACAAACTAGCGTCCTCCCATCACCCTAGGCTCAGTATACCTGTAGCTGTAGCTCGCGGTATACTGCGACGCCGCAGTGAGACGCCATAGCTGAAGCGGATCCTAGCAATTGTGCCGGGATCCGCCCAGTTGCGTGACTGACAGCTGGCTCTGCCTATCTAGAGGCAGAGCCAGCTGTACCCGCCCCCTACCCTGTCCGTTCCGCCAGTCAGCGCTGGCGGATCGGAGCGGGGAGGGGGGAATCCAGCCCCTCCCCTGTCACGGCAGAGAGCCGTGACAGGATGGAGAGGTGAGCGAACGCCGGTATGTGTTCGCTCACCTCCCAATCCACTGAGCCGACCTGTGACAGTCTCATTGTCACAGGTAGGCTAGAACTATGAGGTGAGTGAAAAGCACTCACCTCATAGTTCTCCTTTAACATGCACTTTTACACCTACTTTATGAGCAAAAGTATGTGGAAGACCCTCCAAATTATCCAGATTGTAGCATTAGCAGTACCCTTTAGTGAAAAGTCTCAAAGCAATTTAGATAACTGTACACTGTCAAGCTTGTAACAACAGTTTGGAGAAGGCCCCGTTCCTTTCCAGGATGACTCTGCCCCTATGCACAAAGCCAGCTACAAGAAGACATGGCTTGATGAGCTTCATGTGGAGGAAGTGGAGAGACCGGATCCTCGACTCTATTTAACACCTTTATTCTAAGTTGGAACCCCAACAGTGAGTAAGGTCTACTGATACAGCATCATTACCTGACCTCTTAAATACTCTTTTGGCTAATGGGCACAAACTCCCACAGGCACGCAAATTGAAAGGGGGCAACTCCATAGTGATGTTCATGGTTTTGGAATGGAATGTCCAACAAACTCATACAGATGTAATGGTCAGATATCCACAAACATTTTTTCATATAGTGTAGGATAAAAATAAATGTTCAAATGTGAAATCTGCACATCACACAATAGCAAGGAACATGGCAAGCACTTAAATAGATTCTTACGTACCTTAACTATAACAGTCTGATCGGTCTGGCTGCTTGTCATCGCATTGATTGATTTGAACAACTTCAGCAAAGATTCCATGAACTCAGCTTCTCCTTTATTTTCATAAAGTCTAATGTTAAAAAAAAAGAAACCTTAGTTTGTCACCATAGAAAAATAGTTTTTTAAATATTGTTCTGAAATTACAGAGTGCTGTATGTCAAAAGGCAGGAATCTGTACAAGCAGCTGTGTAAGGGCCTGTATAGAGGCCTTTTTTTGCGGCTGATCTGCGCTTTTGCTTACACAACTTAATGACCAGATAAATGCAGCTTGGAGCAGCTCAGTGAGAGGTCAATAGCATCTTAGAAGGAACTCTGGAACTCTCAAATGCAAGTCAAATGCACCTGAAAGCATGCTGCATAATTCTGTCTATGCAAACCCTTAGGAGGAGTTATTTTCTTTCCAGTTTTACAGATGAGGTGAGACTTGCCGATAAAAGCACTAATCTTTTGCATTAATGCAGTTACAGCTATGTGCATATAAAACAATAACAAACTATAAAAAGGAGAACTATAATTATTTCATGTTTCTTAGACACACACATTAAAAGAGATTAACTAAATCTGTGTTAAAGCCCAACTCCAGCTGGGGAGTTCTATGTTCTTTTTTCCCCCTCAGGTTTTCTGTCCAGTCATGTGATGTCACATGTCCTCTTACTCCAGTGCTAGGTGGCCTTGAATGCTGCAAAGAATGGAGCTTAGGTAATAATGTGAGTACAGTTCCTGCTGCCTACTACTGTGAGCCAAGGGTGACTTGATGATGCACCCACAGGGGGTATATGTCCATGATGTCCTGGGTTAACAGGAATGGATTGAACATCACTGGGCAACTGTCAACCTGAAAAAGGACCACCATGGAATCACACAGTGGGAAGTTGGCAGTGGACAGTGCCAGACATGTTACAGTGAGAGCTGCTTTTTGTACTTTTTGTACTTGTACATTTTTAACACTTTTTAAGTTAAAGATGGGCTTTAATCATATACATGGTAACAGTCTTTTTAATCCTCTGATCTCACTACTGATTGATACAATTGGGTTTTATAAATCGTATAATTGGTAGCGGCAGGCCATATGATCTAGCCTGCCTAAGCTAGGGGCTCAGGAACAGCAAGAGCAACACAGCAAAAGAGAAGATCGACCCTCCAGGGATATCAGCAAGTGAAATATTAAACACATAAAAAAAAAAAAAAAGAAGATGTTACAATATTTCTGTTTAGGTAAAAATTAGATAAACGTACTGAATAAACAAAATTCTTGAGCGCACAATGAATTTGAAGATGTATTCCAGTGCTTTCATTACTTTAAATACTTGTTCTGTGATACCGGGTTTATCTGCATTTTCCACATAGTTTTTTAGCACCTTTGTCAGTTTTCTGAAACACAGAAATATACATAAGTAAATTGTAGCATTTAAATGTTCCTCACAATGACAGTTATTCAGTGTAATAAGTAAAGGATACATTAGAAAAAAAAAAAAGGGCAGGAACTCAAACCAAAACTTAGAGAGAAAATCAATATACAGTATATATAAGGGAAAGGGTGGAGGAGAGAGAGGGTGGGGGAGAAGAGAAAGAACAGAGAGGGGTAAAGGAAAGAGAGAAAGAAAGAGGAGATGGTTTAGTTGCTGTTCCGCTTGGCAAATGCCAAGAGATCAAGCCACCAATAGGCAGAGCTAGACCTTGCTAAAAATCACAAAACATCCAGCAAAAGACTACAGAAGCAAATATGGTCAGCTAAATTTTTTGGCAGATAAGAACTTAGAGGTCATATAGTCTCCGTTTTTTATTCTACCACTATAGTTGTCTAGGTCGTTGATGGATTTGTGCATCTAAGGTTAGATCCTTTAAGGGTGCAAGATGTCTTTCATTTGTGTATTACAGGCAGCCCATCTTCGGGGAGGGGGGGGGGGTTTCTAAAAACCACAGACTTGAGTTTGGCTTAGTAGCAAGGTATGTGTCTGCAAGTTGTAGGAACATATTAGCATTGGATCATTGTCAATGCAGGGTAAAATACCAAGGTAACACAGAGTAAAGTATACTACCTCATAAATGATGTATAATGAGACATCTACCTAACCTCAGAACCAACATTCCTGCACTGGGATCTTGATGGATTCTTAGTCAATGGTGATCGCTGTCCTTTACTTGTGGTATGTTGACTCTACCCTCTTCTACATAGAAAATAGAAGGATCAAGGAGGGTATCCAAAAACTTGAAAAATCTTGTTTAAAGGTAATCTGCTCTTAATCTACTCTTCAAGAGAGTCATAGACGGCATCATGATGTTTACATTGGAGGGCATTGTTTGTAAATCATGCCACCCTAAAAAAAGAGACAGTCCCAGTTTTTAAACAAAATTGCTTCTCATAAAGCTTAGTGGTTAACACTTCTGCCTTGCAGCACTTGGGTTCCCAGTTCATATCCCGTTCAGGACACTATCTGCCTGGAAATTGCATGTTCTCCCTGTGCTTGTGTGGGTTTCCTGTGGGTACTCCGGTATCTTCCCACACTACAAAGACATGGGGGCAGGATAATTGGCTTAATTGGCTCCTGTTTTAGATTCTAAGTTCCTACTTATAAATAAAGTGAACGTGTCAGTTATAGTAAACCAAGGTGTCTACAATTACATCTGTTTGCCAGAAAAGCTTATTTTCTAGTTTACTTTCCTAGTTTACTGTGTTACTAAGGACATGCCTTCCTAGCTTTCAGACCTGAGCCTTTCTATACACTAACGGGCCCCCAGTTAAACTGGGCTAAGCTCTAGGTGGGTTTCATTTTAAAAGTTTAAAATGTTCACATCAGCCTCACAGAAAGTCTGAACTTCCACTCAACAACAACTTATTTCACCTAAATGTCTGAAGATGTTACTCTGGAGCGAATACAGCTTTAGGTCGCATTAAAAAAAGGGAGGGAGGCTTGGAACTATTATGTCTATCTACCCGGGGGGGGGGGGGATAAACTGCTCTGAGAATGAATTTAGGCATAAGATCCCATTTAAAATATGCTGCATGTGTGTGCGCATTCTCTGGAAGGCTCACTAACCCGCTTTGAATATTAAAAGGTAAATGCAAAACCAAACTTTTGCCGATTTCCATTAGGAAGGATTAAGCATCTATTTGCATGCATTAAATAGGTCAGAAATCAGTGAAGAATATATAAACCCCAGGCAGCAAGCGTTTAGCGGCGTCCTGAGTAGCCTTGCAGTGAGCGCACAGTGTCACTGCTGATCTCAATGTGGAGGAAGATTAAACGTACGTGTAAGCTAAGGTTGCACTGAAATGTTTCTTTATGTAGGTCTCCAAAACAGGATTGAAGTGTTGAAACTTGCGATCTGCAATCAGGCCAATAATAAACACCTGAGAAAAGGGGAGGGAAAAAAATGTACTCATTAAATATGAATTAATGTAGGAAGCAGATCCCACCTTCTATCACACAGAAAATGCTTGAAGCATGGGAGATACCACTAGAAGAGAATATTACAACAGGAGAAGTGAACACAGCTGAGACCATGGTCTTGTACAACAGTCGCTCATATACATTGTTGGATATATATTTGTAAGTGTGCACTCTAGTCAAACTACTCGCAAAGGGTTTTTTTTTTTGCCATTCTGGAAATGTTATTAGGACACCCCGCCAGCTTATTGTGTAAAATCCCCTGTCAGCAGCATGGAATTCTGGGAACTACATATCTTGAGCCTCCAATAAGTAGAGGATTCCCCCCTTTCTCTGTGGTCTAGCTACACACATTTCTGATTGCATGTTCTTGTTCATTCTGAAAGAAATTATATATGTCCCTGACAACCTTGCTGATATCTATTGGTGGCATTAAAGCAAAGAAAAATATACATCTGAATAGCCATGACTGCAAAAGATAATATACTCTGTCAAGAGGTTTTACTGCTGTGCAGAGGCATTCTGAAAGCCACAAAACAAATCATGTATGAAATTTTAAAGGAAGTAGGTTTACCAACTAAAGGATGGTTTGGGGGCTTGGTCACAGTTAGTTCCTGCAGAGCATTGCAACATGATGTGTATGTGTGTCGATAATATAATATGTTAATTGGCATTCCAATGTACATACACAACATACCTGCGTTAAAATACACCACGTCACATGTGTGTGTTATGATGCCTTGCCATAAAAAAAAAACAGTGATTGTTCCTGGGTTGAGGCCCATTCAACATAAATAAGCACCCCTTAAGGTATGAAAGAGTGACCTGCGGTGCATACGCTACCACGGCACACTAGGATGTGAAGTGACTCTTTTTCTGAATTGAATAACTTTAAACCAAAACAATGGTATGACTAAAGCTTGGCCAGATATCACAGCTTGGTATAAACTTACCACAAAAAAACAGAGTATACATTAGGTACCTAGGTGGATCCTGGTCAATATGATTAGCATTATCCCAATTTAGGGCATAAATACTAGCCTTGGGGAACACTAGTCATAGGCCACGCCTATGTCAAAAGGAATTGAACTCCCAACTACTGCCTGTACAAGCATTTTACCAGCCTTGTAATTATGTCGCCAGTAAAATTAAGTGGGGGGGGCACAGGCTTGGGGGTAGAGACATTCTAGAAAAGGCCCAATATATTCTACAGCCAGTGTATGTAAGGTTATCATAAAACAGTACAAGTAGCAGGCCTGCCTGACTTCAACAACAGTTTCTTTTTTCAAAGTGCACTAATCCTTTAACTGCATTGTAAATATTTATTGCAGAATGCAGCACCTATTGTTGCTGGTGACTAGCGATAATAAAAATATGGTGCTATTTCAGAATTGCTCTATAATCTTACTTTATACCGCCTTACCTTAAATGACCTAAACCAGGAGGACACAAGCGGCACATCATATTCTAGTTTATGTTTTACACATCTATCACTATCATAATAGAATATGACCCACTTCGCTATTCTGCAAACTTTAATCTATCAAATTTCAGCTGTTTCCTTATGGTAAATATGATCATAATGCAGACAATTGACAACAATGGCTGTTTATTGTTAACAACAGCAACAAGAAAGAACATTATTTCAAATAATATTGCACCGTATTTATCGTTTTGTTTCCTCCGCAAGAACTTACCAAGGCATCAAAGACTAATATATCATATGTTTCCGTATCAGAGTTTTCCATTATGATGTTAAACAGCGCATCCAATGTGTCCTGCAAGAACTACAGGTAGAGATTCTGAGTTAACATCATGGCACATTTTGTAAATTAGAATAGTGCAAAATTCTGTCTTGAATTTTTAAACTGACTGCAGACAAAACATTTATGATAAATGGGAATCTGAAAATGCTGCTTTTACTTTGATAAAAAGGGAACACTGAAAAATAACAGCTTTTAAATAGATTCCCAACAAAGTAAAACATGTTGTTCACTCCTCAAGAAAACCTATCCAAATGTTTGATTTTAATTTGGCAATCATTTTTATATGGTATATTTTGAGTTAAACTGGGAGTTTTATCATGTGTGTCAAACCCGTTTCCCTCCCGAGTGTATACTGAGGAGAAAAAAGCGTTCAGCGCCTCGGCCCTCTCCTTGTCGTTTGTGACTAGCTTCCCGCTTCCATCCTTTATACACCACATTTTGGCTAGCTAGCTAGCTGTATGGAAAATGCTAGCTGTATGGTTGACATGCTAGCCCTTTGGCTTCAAAAGGACCTCTTGCATATCAGAAGAAGGCACACAAGTGTGTCCCAGACCACCTGCCAAACATAGTGGTTTTTCACTGAAAACAGCATTAGGGGGCAGTCTTATTGCAGCATCGCTCGTCACAAAGCCTGTACAACTCCAACATAAAACTCATCCTGTGTGAACCGTCATATTCTTTGACAGGAGATTAAAGCATATGTCAGGGACACGGGGAACACTACTTTGACTTGTTTGACTTTGTGACAGCTTCAGCCAAAATGTGGTGTTCAAAGATGTTGGCAAACTGAATCAAACTTTGATCTCTGCAGCTGAGTGTTCAGGGCCTCTTACCTGCAGATACATTTGGAGGGAATAATCTCCCTGCTGGATTTTTCATTGTTTTTACAATACAAGACAATGAAATGCACTGACAAGACTTTTCCTGCTGCCTAGTAAGGATAAATATGGGTGGCAAATATGGGAATTACAGTGGGGAGCCTCCCCTGGAGACTCTAATGGATGAAATAATTAACAAACAGTCATCTACCAAAAACGGAATTATCCTGGTGTGACTCTTTAAATTAACACTTTGACTTTGCCCAAACTGGGCAAATGTTGTAGTGTCTATGTAAAGCCAACGCCCTGACCCACTTTATACTCACCTCTTTTGCTTTTTCCAGCTTTCTCCAACTGCAGCCATAACCAAAACACAATGTCAAAGCTTAGAGGAGGCAGTTATGTCACTCCACAGCCATGTGACAGTACTCTTTGTTTCGGTTCTAGACCCAAGTATTACATCATGGGGGGTGGTTACATGTTTCCCCACATCCATATGCCCCAGGTATTTTGCACCGGCTAGGGCAGTGGAAGGAGTGATATACAGACACTATCACTTATTTCTGAATATGCAAAGTCTTCAAGCTTCTCTTGAAAGCTAAACTCGAACAGTGAATAAGTAGTAACATCACCAACTCTCATTCCAAATCTGGTGAGACCATCAACCAAAGGTAGCAGTGTCCGAGATCTCACACACTACAAATATACAACTATTAGGCTTTAGGCACAGGAAGTGTACTGGTGATTTTCAGGAGAAATTCAAGACAAAAAAATAAATTTTTCAGACTACTGTTTGGGAGCAATTATCACTAGGTGTCCCCTTTAAGAAATCTTTACTTTCTGAGTTGAGATCCACTTTAAAAGCTTATGTTCTACATTACAGTAACTCTAGTGAATTAGACCCCATACGTTAAAGTAACTTGTAAAGCAATTTTTTTTTTTTGGCCCAGGACTTCCTTAAGCCTCTTGCAAGAGACACTTCTAAATACAACTACCTTGTGAGCCTTTCAAATATACTTCTATTATCTCAAATTATTTATCAAATGGGAGACATACAACATATAGCAAAAAGCAAAAAGCTGAAGTACAGGATGCGGTGAAAAGACTGGTGTTTACCTTTACAACTTCTCCTCCATCAACGTTCATTAACTGGCACAAATTCTGCTGCAGTAAGTTCGTATTAGAGCGCCACTTCAAGAGACCCAACAAATCCACTGAAAGAAAAGAAACATACCACATTTAAAAAAGCAAATCAAATAGTGGATTTGGATATTTTGAGATATCAAAACTGAATTTGAGGCATGCTGGTCATTTAAGGGTCACAATTCCAAAAGGAACTGAAATTTATTTAGACCAACTTTAGGGATATTTCAAACCATTATCCAAAAAATTCCACAAAATGCGGCTACAAAAGGAAAAATAAAAATATTACTTTTATAATTTTATAAAGATCCTCTCACAACTGGGCTCACAAAACATTTAAATATCCAGTCTTAAATGGTAATTGTGCAGCTTTATATGTAAAACGAAAGCCACTTGTTCCATATCTACACTTCTTTTAAGAAATATCTCATCAAACATGGAGGCTGCCATTGCTGAGCTCTCCTGAAAATGCTAGCTGTATGGTTGACATGCTAGCCCTTTGGCTTCAAAGCTTCTGAGTCAATGGCCTACAATAAGTATGCAAATCCAAGCCACTGACATTTATTTGATCAGCATGCTTGCTCCAGATCAGTTACTAAAAAGTATTGAAGCCAGTGGGGCAGAATAACAACTAAGAATATTCAGAAGGAGGTCATCACTTGCTTGCATTCTCTATGGTTCTCTTATGACAGGTTTCTATTACCTACATGGCTCTGTTATTTCAGGTAACCTTTGCAACTCATGATTATCAGCTCGACCTAGCCACATTCATTCATGTCCTCTAGTTTCATCATGATACTACAAGGAGTCACTGAACTGAACAGTAATAAAAGCTAGCATCTGCCAACATATTTAAAAGTATTTTATAGGCTTAATTAGGATTTGTCTTCTGCTTGTGACACAGTGAGGAACATGCCTTCATCATCACCCTCAAACGCCAGTCACATCCGCATCCCGCTGTTCTCTACATCTGTATGGTGCTTCAAGTGCAGACTTTTAGTCTCAACATCTAATATGCAGAAACATCACCTATCCAACTCAGTCTGGGATGTTGAGTCCTCTGTATAATTTAGGAGCCAACTGGGTGCATTTTCCTACCAGCAGGGCAACAGCATATATAAAATACAATTTTCACACAACCAGCATAACAGGAAAACAAGATATCTATCTATACTGGTTGTGTGGAAATTCTGTCATGATACAGAGTAGTTTTTTTTGTCTCGACAGTGAAAGTAACACTGTATTACCTGGTAAAACGATTGCACTATAATACAAGGTGTGACCCGAAGGTGGCAACTCAGATTCATTTTGAAATCCCAGTCTTAAATAAATGGGAGAGAGGCAAACAGCTGGCACATTTTATTGTACTATGGAACTGTTTTATAGAAATTGGCATTTTAGCCAAGACCCAACAATACTTCAGAGAGCCATACCCCAGGATCTTACCATTCTGTGTGAGTTTAGTTGAGCAGACGAGAGTGGCTATTTGGAAGGAGTCTTTGCTGATGGTACAGCTGCCTAAATTCTGCATGCTTTTCCCCAGAGATGCGTGTCCTTTCTCCTCCAGTTCAATTTTTGTGGCAGGGAGGCCCAGGTATGTCGATGCATCTTCAAGCTTCTTCGCCTCTGCCTTTTTGCAAAAAGAATAACAAAAGCATTATGTGCAATCTGCAAGTGAAATGTAGATACGTAAATATCCAGACTTAAATGCTTTTAAGTCTCCCTAGGTCACAGCTGAACACCTAGGCCATTTCTCACAAAGTATAAGCAGTGGGAAACGGCCAATTATAAAATGTTCTTTAAAAAGCAAGCCATTTAATAAGAGAACAAGGGATCTTCCAAAATGTAAACAAATACTTTATACACAAGAAAAAGCAGCCAGCATACCTCAATTTCTGTGAATAATGCACTTAATTGCAACAATAATTTAAATTCCCAACTTGTGATTCATGGATTTGTTCTACCAATGATAGATATCCAATTAAATGTTACAATAATTTCCAATAATTCTGGAAAACAAGTACCATGATAAACACAGGTGTAAATCACTAATCTATTTTTTATATTAAGTAGAGATAATTTATTATGGAAACAGCATTTTCTGCAGAGAAGCATGAGAACAATATTGAGCTGAATCCTGGGCAGCCTTTTAGTCTGCAGCTTTGGGTTCTAATACAACCAGCTCAGAAACTTCGAGAAATGCATCTTTATTTTATGGAAATTCAAAGACCTTCTTTAGATATAAAAAAAAATGGTGTACACACCTTGGTTCTTCCAGTGGTGATGCTTTTAATATAGTTTGTGACAATTACAGCCAACTCTATAAGCCTTCATGGTATTTACCTATAACCTTGGTAGATCAGCAGAGCGGAATGTTATGTGTGGCTGTTTTAGCTGTCGTCACCACCTTGGAACATCAATGTAGGTGATACCAACCTCAATTGATATCTTCCACAATCAAATCTACTTACAATGGATGTCTTCTTCAGCACCCTGAGTGGCCAGAATATGCACTCTTACACTTCCTAATAATATTCCTGCCTCTTCCTATTGACTGTAAGGCCATGCATTATAAGACCTGGCCAATAGAAAGATGCAGGAGGGGGCAGGCCAGCTCTTGACAGACACCATTAGCAAGTGTCAACATTTTCAGATTAGCAAATCCTGGATGCTAAAAAAAAAAAAAAAAAAAGTAGTGCCGCAGTGCATCCAGTGCTAAATTTGAATTCACATAATTGGATGGTCTTTATCAGGTCAAAAAACAATATACAAGTTATTACAAGTTATAGAAGTGATGATTTTCTTTGGACATCATTCCATAAGCATGCAATGTTTCAGTGAGAGAAAAATCAGTCAAACTGTCTTACATTTCAAATGTAATTCACTATACAAAACTAATGAAGGGACTTACATTACCTTGTAAACAATGAGATCATGCTCTCCGTCTCTTAGTGTTGTTCCATCATATCTCATTAGTTTCACAAATGCTACAGCAAATATCTTTTCTGACTTGTCTTTAGCTGTGGAAGAAAAAACATACAATACTTTTATTCCTTACATGAATGTTGTTCAAACATGGAGAAGTGCTGGGAAAGCCTTATATAGCAGTTGACTTTTATATCATGATGCAACAAAGTAACCACTCTTGTTGGATACAGCAACTGGGGTCTTGTGAATAGCAGTGGGTCCCACTGTGTACCACTGATTTCTAATACAGTGGGGTTGATTTAATATAGGCAAATAGGCTGTTCACGTTGCAAGATAGTTTGCCATTAACTTTATGTGGTGAAAATCAAACAGTATTTTTGCTTGCACATGATTGGATGATGGAAGTCAGCAGAGCTTCAACTCAATCGGTAAACTAAAAAAGAGAAAATCTTACTGCATAACGAACAGACTATTTGCTTTTAGTAAATAAATCCCAATGAATCTAGCATGTGCTTTTGACTGGAGGAAGGGTTTGCTGCATCACCCAACAGCAGTTTTCTGAAGCAACATTCCCTTTCAGAGTAAATTTTTCATTGTGCATGAAGCCATGCCGGTTTGTTACGATGGCACAGGTCTACCAAATACCATTATGGTACTACCAATGAATCATTTCTTTGTCAATGGGGTGACACAAAGTAGACTGAAAGCAATAATACAGAACTAGTTGCATGGTGTGGTGTAATAAATAGCAGGCACAATGCACAAAAAAAATCTAGACAATAAAAAAATACTTTGGGCCTGTTCAGACTATAAATCCTTGACGAGGCAGTGTACTTTGCAAAAGGTGTGCAAAAATAGTTTGTGTCATTTTTTTTTTTTTTTTGGAGAGTCTTCTAAGAAATTTTTACTTTTGTAAATCTTCTGCAACCAGCATGTCCCTAGTAAAATACTGGGTGCATTTCTAGCAAGTCCCAAACAGTGTTAATAAAACACTCATTAAACATTTAGAAACACTCATAAAACACTTGTTAGAAGTGCTTACAAGATTTTAAATGCCCAATAACACATCAATTTTATTTGAACACCCTCACAAATACTCCTAAAATGTTGCTGAAAAACACTTGTAAAAGCACAATGAAGCTGCTTAAACCCGCCATTTCAGGGGCTCCTGGTGTGAACAGGTGCTTAGCGCATCACTTTACTTACACTCTTGAGATGATCGGTGGCGAAACGTGAACCTTAAATGGCTCCGATTCACATCTTCAATCGGGATTGCAACCTGGAACAAAATGCAATACGTTTATGTGCATTCTTGTCTAGCAGTGGCTAAGCAAATGCCTTCTTTAATTGTCTCCTGTGCCAATCCTGCTATCAGATCAGATTGCCGTGCACAGTTCATCATATGCTCTAGGCCTTATTATGCAATGTGCCTAAAACACGTAATTAATCTGCATTCCAGTCGTTTCTTACACACTTGAATACATGTAAGGGTCCGTACAATAAAGCCCGTTAGGGTGAAATGCGTCTACTGCTGGGAGGTTTCTGGGTGGTGACAAGAGAATATCAGCTGCTGGATTTAAATAAAGTTTTAAGGTGACATCATTGGGTTGCCGCACTTTATTGTGCGTTTATGACATAGGTGAACTGTTTTCCCTTTCAAAAGGATTTTTATTGCTTTCCAGTCCTTAGATTTACACAGCTCTACCACACAACACAGTTTTTCCTGGAAGGAGGACCTGATCTTTCTTTGCTGCAGTTTTCCTCTCGCATATAGGTAACCTCCCCACCTCCTCCCTGTGACTGTACAGTACAAGGAGAAGCAACAAACTGATAAGCTCATCTCTCAGTCACTCTGCTCTTTCCTCTTAGCATATGTCTGTAAAGGTTCTCATTCATCCAGGTCATGGTATGTGTGTAAAAAATAAGTCAAGTTAACTGGACTTGCTGTATTTTTCTTAAATACGTTGATGGAGAAGCCAAGCTCGAATAGAGATGCTGGGGGTGAGACATCTATTGTCTGCCACCTACAATGCTGTTTTAACCTCTCTCTGGGCAGGTTAATAACACCTCCTAGACTCCAACTATGCAAATGCAATAAACACCTGGTTGTGACTAACAGATTATGTGGATTGGAGCAACATTCACCATATTTATTGCCAGATAATTTTTTGTACAAGTCATTCTGAATTGAGAAAGCTGGTTGGATGACCAGTGAAACGTCTTCAAGAAAAATACAGCAAGTCCAGTTGCCTTGACTTATTTTTTACAGATATTTCCTTTTAGCAGCATGCGCCTTGCACTGAACACACCTGATGGGCTGCCTCTCCCTCACCTTTTCTAAGCTCTGCTTTATATGCACTGCAAGACGCTTATACCAAGTCATATTAAGATACTTGCATTTAAAGACTGTAATAATGATTACAACGCTGCATCAATTTGTCTTTTATATCTCCCTGGAGTACAGGTTTAAAACTAAGAAGATGAAAGGGAAAATCTAAGTGGCTGCTGTGGACAATAAAGGAAATCCATTCTTCGGGCACTCTGGGTAAATTAGGCCCAATTTACAACTCAGAAAAAAAAATATTTTACATTTGAAGGACTACACAGTTAGACAAAAACAGCAAACTGTTTATTGTTTAAGCTTGCTTGTTTGATATCATTATTTGGGAAAACATGTTGGATTTGTATTTGTAATTAACCATAATAATCTGGTGACAAACATCCCACATTCTTTTCATTACCTTAACAGTTTCAAACCAGCGGGGCTGCTTCACTTGATAGTATATCACAGATTTGTATTCTGAAATCGCTTCATCTCCTGCCCCCGGGTAAATCACATTCTTGAAAGAGAGGAGGACAAAACAAATACATTCAAGTGTGTTCCTAAACGGACAGCTTTATAATAAAGCACCCAAAACTAATACACTAAAGCCATTAATGGCATTAGGAGTTTACTGCTTAAAGGGGAAATCCGACTGATATTGTGTTCTAAAATAGTACAAGAAGCATGGAAGATGCATCAGAGATTTTAATAGTACAGATATCCAATATAGATAATGGTTTTTCAAAAGGAAAAAAAAAGCAGACGTGCGCATTAACACAGGCCATACACTATAAGAATGTAGTTAGAAACATTTTTGATCGTTTAATTTTCTAATAGTTAATAGAGTCAAATTGACGATCGTTTTTGACCATAGTGACGAAAAAAAATAAAAAAATGAAGGAGCAGGGAGGAAAATTTTTCTTGAAAGAATGAATTTCAAAACAGTGAATGTGATTATTGTTCAGGAAACTCCATTCATGAAAAACTTGAATGTAAAAAATAAATGAAATTTTAACGACATCCGTCAAGTCTCCAATGGCATTATCGAATGTCCTGATGAGATATTTCATATGAACGTTCACACAAAATCCAACCAGTGTATAAGCAGCTTAAAAGTGAAAACTAAATTCAGGAGATGAATCTTAAAAATAGGGGAGGGGGCTATGCTCGTGGTGCACGTTTTTTTGGGGGGGGCGTTTTGAAAGGGTGGTTGGGATAGTTAGTCGATTTTGGTGCACGTTACAGGAGTGGTGGGGACAGGTGGCTCATAGTGGAATGGGAAAGGGGGGAGAGAGTTCATGGTGCCCGACGTCCCGCCCAGCTCACTGATGTCACTGGTTGCCAGGAGCTGGGCAGGATGCCAACCAGAGTATCATCATGCTCAGCTCCTGCCAACCAGTGACACCAATGAGCTTGGTGGGATTACTGGCTAGGGCATCACAGGTTGCTAAGAGCTCTTAGCAACCTGAGGCACTCTAGCCACAAAGGTTCTGGCCCAAGATGATGCGTCTGCCTGAGGCAACCACATCAGGCTGCCTCATTATAGGGACGACTCTGGCTGGAAACGTTAGCAAAGGAAGAAGATACAATACCTCCAATCTCTTTCCATCTTCATCAAAAACAGAGACCGTGACTTCCACATTTTTGGCAGTGGTTTTGTTGCCTCTGTCAAAATCACCTTGGAGAAGTGTGACATAGATATCATTGCGTACATCGCCTGCAAATTATGACCAAATTGTAAGTTAGCAATGCACATCTCTGGAAAACATCATGTCTATAAAGCTAGACATACAAATGCCTGTAAAAGAAAAGAAGGTCACAAGCAAAGTTTCATGTTTACTCTGGTTTGCAGGTCCCCCACCAATATATTTAAAGGGCAAAAAAAAAAACATTTACCATTACCATTTATCTGGTATATGACAAAGATAATATGAGCCTTCTACTCTTATCACAGCTGTATCATAAGTCTCATATCATAGGGATCCATGATACATGTCAAAGTACATGAAACCCCTAACTGGATGGCATTTTGTTTTTTAAAGCAATGTGTATCAAGCAATTACCAGGGTATTGGTCTTTTAGAAAATAGTGTTTTCATTTGTTTTGACCTTTTGTTGTATCTCAGTGCTGATGATTTCCTGCAGCCACTTTCTGTCTATATGCAGTTCAGTGATTGCTGTACTAGAAAGGTGGACCATGAATGTTTAATGAGCATTGGCAGGGCTGCTTACAGTTTAATATGCTTTAAAAAAAATACCACTCATATCTGAGATACCATAACAGAGATGCTCATTATCAATATATATCATAAGTAATATATAAATCAATCTTTATATAAGATGTATCAATCTGTTAATAGACTTACACCATTAAAACACTACCATCTCCCTATAGCACTGTACAGAACTTATAGCTATATAACAATAACATCAATTAGATACTGTAAATCAAGCTTTAATATATAAACATTTCTTTTTATATTTGCCTCAATAATATATTGTATTGTATACTCAGGTTACATACTGCATCCTAAAAGTCTTCTGGTGCACCAGATATTATACATGATATTCCACTATATCTCATGATGGGCTTAAGAACCTTTGTCAATTGTTTGCCATGGTCTCCAATATCTAAAAGTTCATATCTTTCTTTAGACAACATCTTCAACTTATAGTTTACACTAGGGATGCACTGATACCAGTTCAGATACCAGTGCAGATACTTGGCATTTTCATGAGAACTATGAGGGTTGCAGCTGGGACCTGGCTCTGGCGCTCCACCACTGTCCTGAAATCATTAGTCTGTATTGTTTTAGAAAAACTGTCAAATGACAATACACAAAAATGTACTTGGGCGAGTATCAGTACTTGTACTTGTAAAAATGGTATCGGTGCATCCTTTTATATATGTTTGTAAAAACAAAATCATACATTAAAACAGAGATGTACAAATCCCAGGAGCTCCGTGTGCTCCTTACAAATGACTACTGCCTCCTAACTTTTGAATTTTTCCCTAGTCGAAAAGTATCTGTACTTGTACGGAGTATGGTACAAGGTATCGGTGCATCCATAGTTTACACTGTATTATTGTAGTGAAAGCTGTACATGCAAGAGGACAGAAAATAATTTTTTTAAATGATCTTAACATGTTAAAAAATATATAAGATTTTAATTATCGGGTCTAATAGACGCCTGTTTTGTCCATAAGGAGGAGCTGTGACTTCCTCTATGCCATCACATAAGGGGTTTGTTAACCTCATACGTGGCAGCAACACATCAAAGATGAAGAGTCGATTCTATCCAAAACTTGAACGGAGAGGCACACATATTCTGTTTTGCTTTTGGCATGGTGAAATGAACCACAATCAATATAAATGTATTTTTACTTATTTATTTTTGCCAGTTCTGGACAAGTCTCAAAAATGTAAAGCCTAGGCCAACACTCTAAATGTGTTTAAACCCAAGAACAAAAATGTACTCTATTGCAGCTCAGATGGCTGCATTATTTTTTTTCTTTTTGCCTTTGTTTTTCTTTTATTTTCACTTGGTGATCCTGCCAGCAACACACTTCCTAACCTAGGGTGACCACGCTCACACATTTTAAGGCATCTTTGAAAGAGCAGCAATGTAACCCTAGGACAAGACAAGAAATGTATTAAGACAACAGAACACCTATACCACTGCACATCTCCATAACAATTGGGGAGAAGTGTTCTGTAGCCCACAGAGGTCAACAGGGTAGGGCTGAGAACACTGCTTGGAATGTAAGTGCAGCATAGGCAGAGAGCATGGGAAGTTATTAGCTCGTTGGAGCTCTGTCAGGATCAATAGATTTTATTTTTTTGTACTGATCAGATAAAAAAAAAACACTTTTACTGATATATTTTATAGATCAAAAAAGACTAGTTCATTGTTTGGGTTGACATAAACTTTAAAAGCCAGCAATGTTGTAACAAACCAATGTCTGAGGTATACAAAGGATTTTACGGTTGCAGTAACTCATCCTAGCTAAAAGCTCTGCACGGCAATGACAAGAATACAGTATATACACATTCTAGCCACCTACTGCTTCAAGCATCTCACTCAAGAAAGAGAGATTATTATTCTCAGTCCACACAACACCTCACGTAGCTCTCATCCTAAAGCCTAGAATCACATTATACTCATCTTGGTCACTGACCTCAGATTGATCCCTACTAACATCACTACACCTGGGTCTAATGACAGCATTCAAATCCAAAGAATAATCCTGTATTCCATTACTACACTCAGCATGAGCCTCCAACCCTCACTGTACTCTGGATGCATCAAAGTCTAGCACCACATAATGTCCAAAACTATATAATATATAACTTGTGCAACCTTAGTCTCATGCTTTTATGTGGATCGAAACAATGGAACAGAAGCTTTCTGAACTGTTGATTCTAAACTTCATAAAATGTGAAAAGAGAGAGAGAGAAAAAAAGGTATTGAAAAGTATTGATGTTCATAGCTAATGCTCAAACGATTGTTTCCACTTTCTTGCTGCAATAACAGATTGGGTTTTGATTAGCTATGGAAAAGAAACAATGTAAAAGAAATGTTTATTTTGTGGGGTTTCGTTGCTGATCGTAGCTAGTTTGTAGGTGTCTGAAAATGATTGTTGTCCACACATGAAGCATATCTGTTATTTCTATCAGAAAGAAATTAGCTTGTAAAGGGATGTATGAGGGTGCATACTCTTGGTGATAAAAGGTGCCCTGGTCTAAACAGAATAGAAATTATAAGTAACTGACCACAATGGCACCATGATGATGGGAAAATAGAACATGGATGTTTTACAAACTTTACACCCCACCTTCATGTTCTTGGACAATCAATATCTATCTTGACACATTCCATAGTGATTGGCTAGAGGTGACTGGCAAATCACTATGCACACCAAAAATACTCGTCTTTAATTATGTCAGATTTTCATAATATCGCAAATCAAGCATTTTTGTTCAGCCGATGACTTGCTTTCTATTTGTGTACATGAGTGGCGCCATCCGCTTTTCACTGCAGCACCCCCTTGGAATAATATAAGAAAGGGACTTACCGGTAAGAAGTGCAATGGGGCACATGAAACGCAAGCACACAGGCACAGCAAGGCATGACAGTTTCCAGCTCCCCTCTTCCCTAAGCTAGTATATGGGCAGCTCCCAAATACTGCTCTGTCCCTTGTGATCCTACACTCAACAGGAAGTTCAGGCAAGCCTAGCTGAGAGCATTGGAGCTGCTCACAAACATGATGACTAAGTGCATAGGCAAAAATGTAAAGAACTGCTTCGGTGGGCAATGCATATTTCTTTGATCTGGATTCATTATTGAAAACAAGATTGAGAGTTTAATACTACTTTAAAAGCACCTACGCATGAACAGCAAAGATCATCCTAAAATGATGATTCCAACTATGTCAAGCAACTGTATATACTGTAAGTGATGGAGACTAATATAAGGACATGATTATCAGATAAATAGCTGGGTTGGGTGGAAGTTTTTGTTAACTGATTATTATCAGCCTAGTATAGGAATGTCTACCAGCACCACATGTTTATGCATGCACAAGCAAATGGAGGTGAAAGGTCACCCGTCAAAACATGTACCAAGTGCAAGAAAATGGCCAGCTGTTACATATGTGTACACTATATATCAAATCAATGTAAAATTTATATTTTACTTTGACACTTAAAGAATGATAAATCCCCAGGTGTTTAAATACTTTACTTTTATCGCCCAGCAGTGACTTAGGCTAAAGAACTTGCCATCTACTTACTTATGAAGGTGATTTTGGTTATGAGTACATTCCATTGGAAAACAGTCTGCATAAGCTGTATTCAAGAACTGTACAAGTCCATGGTAGAAAGTTATTAACACATTTCCACACAGTCCTGACGGTGGAATCTCTGAAGAGCCGATATCAAGCAGCAACTTGCATTGTACTTAATTTCCTTTAAGAGCAAGTGATGAAAAGAAAGCCTCCAGATAGAAAACCCCAAGCCTTGCTAGAGTTTAATGTAACAGTCAGGATGTTCTATTGCGCTGGTGATGCTCATGCATAATTAATGGAAGAACATCAGTGAGCTTTCATGGCTTATAAACCTACCAAGTAGAAAACCAGGCCAGCACAAAGTAACACACTCTGCTTCTAGGCTACATATTCTCTGAAAAAAGAAATGTATCCAATCGACCATCATAGAATAAAAATCTAACACTTTTGTGTGAATTTATACATCGCCACACTTTCCTTGAAATAATAAAAAAAAATTAAAAAGTTCAAAAGTTCAGAAACAGTTTTAAACTTTCATATGTATATCAGAGTAATGCTAGCTGAGACAAAAAAATAAAAATAAAATAACCACAAACATACAAGTCACATTGTGTGGACTTAGTACTCCTCATTATGATAGCAAGCTTCAGCAGTGCCCAGGGATGGATTTTGTTTTGCGGGCAAGCAGGGCTAAATGTAGAGCAGGGAAGCCTCTGCTCATTTTGTACAAGTGATTTGGGCAGCTATACAGTTGCCCAGATCACTTGTAGCAGCCTGCTTGTTCGTCCCCCCTGATAAACCTCCCCCCTCCCCATTGTTTTTCGGGTTCTTCTTTGCGGGCAATGTTTTCAGGATAGAGAGAGGGGAGCAGACCAGCAATCGTCCATTCTACAATCCGATCTGTGTGATCAGTGACACAGAAGCTATGCACTCGCACCGCTTCTTGTCACAATGTTGTGCTCGATCTTCTGTATGGGGAGGCACCTCGAAGGGCTATCACATAGGGGATTGTTAGCCACTGTGCGATAGCAATAAAGTTTAGTGGAAAAAAATATATTAAAAAGTCATAAAAAGTAATAAAAATAAAAAAGTGATAAAGAGAAAAATAAAATAAATAAAAATGTAAAAATAAATTAAAAACAACCCTGTAAACACACGCATAGGGCATTGTGTGTGTGCGCTTTGTGAGTGAGCCCCGATTCCATTACGTGCCATATTGTGGTAGCTGGGCAGTAGCACTCTTTACAATGCAGCATGAGGCTAGGTTCACACCTAGGCGACACCTCACTGTGCGACAATCGTGCACGATTCCACGCGGATTGCCGTGCAGTCAGGTGTCACCAAGGCGTGAACTGATTGTGCTGTGTGTGCCATTATTTTCCCACCGCGATTCCGCCCGTGCTTCCGAACACGATCACAGCTGAAACAGCCACGTGTCGTGTATCGCAAAAAAAAGGTACTTGTACCTTTTTTCTGCGATTGCCGCGCGGATGTCACCCATTAAAATCAATGGGATCGCGCGGCAATCGCTGCCTGCATTGTACAGGCCCGCGCGATCCCGGGTGTCGTGCGCTGTAGTGCAGGTGTGAACCTAGCCTTAAGGAGCCTGAAGGAAAACTAAAAGAGTACCTGTTTATTTATCCTATTATAACAAACTAACACTTGTTCATTTATTTATTATGTGAACAAAAACTAGCTTCCATGATTCAGCCCCCTGAAGGATGCCACTATTAGTCAGCAAGGCCTCCTACATTATAATCTAAGACACTTTACACATCATTAATTACCTTTGGCTGCTTTCAGGTTGCATAGATGGGGCTATTGTAAATTCCAAATGCATCCTTCAATGCATGCCTTTCTGGAGAAGGGGAAGGGAGGGTTAGGCACGTCTTGCAATGAGACCAAGCTAAGAGCTGAAGTCAATATTTGAAAAAATAGCTCTCTAGGTTTGGGTGCAGAAGACTAAGGATATGTGGCTTTTATGATGTAGTGCTGTTCTGTATACTTGGGACAGGTAAGGTTTTGTTTTGAGTTTCAATTACCTATTTTGTATCAGTTGCACACTAATGGATGTTGATTTTCTCTTCCCTCCAATTCCCTGACTGTACATTATTCCACTAAATAAAAGCTTGATGAGGCTTTGGCAACAAACATTTCCAGCTAGTCTGGTTAACTTTTAATCAGAATGTGGGCATTTAAATAATATTAGAATTGTAACTACTAAGCCATTATAAGTTTGCTTTTCTTCTAAATACTTTCTTAATACAATTATAACAGTTGTTCTCTTTCAGTGAAGCTCATCTGTACATGACAGCAAAAGTAAAATTCAAGAAGAGACCTTTCTTAGATCACAGATGCCATTAAACACTTAAAATGGGCACAGCATTGTTTTGAGAGCGTTGTTTTCCTCCCAATTCAGGGAATTCATCAGTAATTACACATCACTGGATGTCACCTCTGATTTACATCACAAATGCAGTGCTTCAGCTGTGTGCTGTAATCAAGGAAAGGCCACCTTACAAAGCATGTGAAAACAAACAACCTTTATTCTGAACACTTGCTGATATAACTAATTTTATCATGGCCAAATATGCAGGTTAGGCCAACAATTCAACAGCAAATCTAACAGCAAGAAAACAAAACAAATATATCTATGCTCCAAGAAGAATGGGCCTGAAGTCAGACCTTCAGAGGCAGTATAATAATATACTGGTTTCCCACCAACTCAGACACATGACTCAAGTGCACCAATACATTGTATTCTCATAAACCTCTGCATTGCTACAAGACAACAGCCAAGGCCTACCAGTGACAAGATCAAAGGCTTACCAATACACTACAATACAACAGTTGAGGCCTACCAGTGATAAGCTCCAATACACTGCAATAAAGCAGCCAAGAACAACCAGTGGCATACTCCAATAATTACCATATTCAAAGTGTTGGGCAACAGGAAAATAACTCCACAGAAAAGTCTGACACATCTTCATTGATTTGCTTCACAGGGTGCAAAACAATGGACTGCCATTTGTTTAGTTATATTATGAATGTGAGAACGACCTGTTGTTCCTACCAAGATAGGGGGGCATGATACCTCCTAAATGTGCTTCAAAAGCCTGTACAGAGGATGCTCACATTGTAACAGTCAACAATTTAACTGGGATATTAAGATTATCAGAAGTGTTAGGTAACTGTCCACCGATCATTGTGAAATTGGCAGGACCAGTCATAGATGGGATGTCACTGGAGACAAAAGAACTCAGCAGGCAACATTGGCAATACTTAGCAGAAAAGTCTAATTGTTAAGATGGAAGTTTTTTGGAGTTTTCTTTCTTCAAATATACTCTACAGAAGCATTTCAAGCTTTACAATTGTAATGTTCAAGTATCATAAGGCCCAGTGCATAACACATATAAAACTTGAATATGTGTCAAATGGGGAAAATACAATTTCTAACGTGTCTCAAACATACTGTAATCATCTTTTCACAAAAAAATAAAATCACATCTCTTTAAGAGCACAATTAGGACTTAGATTTGGAACATACATGGAAAACAGAATGCACTCCCCACCAGGGCCGGACTGGCCATAGGGCAAACCGGGCATTTGCCCGGTGGGCCAGGCCGGGCTGAACACAATCAACCTGATTGTGTTCGGGCCGGTCTGCTATGCCCGATGGCCGGCTCTGTGCTCCGTTAATCAGGAGCACAGAGCGGCCACTCGGCCAGGCTGAACAGCAGAGATCCGCCCCGCCCGCATTCCCAGCTGACAGACGAGTGATCTGTGTGTGTCCTGTTAAAGACACACGCACTGAACGGAGTCCCAGAGGAGAAAGTGAGCTGACAGGGAGGAGGAGGCGGGATCACTAGCAGAGTGAGGGGAGCTCCACGACCCCATGCTGGACACAGGAGCCAAACATAGCAGAGACACAGGCAGGACTGCCATCAGGGGGGTATGGATGATACTCATATGAGGGGCCCGGGCCCCTTACATGCGTATCGGCCGTACAAGGGGCAGCATGGGAGAGGGAATAGGTGGAGGCGGCTGGGACCCAGCAGCATCAGACCAGCGGCAGAGGAGGCTGGGCCCCAGTTGCGCTCTGTGGAGTCTCAGGGGGGTGCGTCACTAATCGCTGCGTCCAGCCAGCACGTCACTAATCCCTGTGTCCAGCCAGCACGTCACTAATCCCTGCGTCCAGCCAGCGCATCACTAATCCCTGCGTCCAGACAGTGCGTCACTAATCCCTGCGTCCAGCCAGCGCGTCACTAATACCTGCATCCAGCGAGTCAACTGTATCCCTCCTGTACTTACCAGCAACTGGCCCCACCCCTCAATTGCACTTCAGTGTTTGGCCATGCCCCTCGAGTGCACCTCCATGTTTGGCCCCACCCCTGGATTGGGGCGGGGCCTTCGGGGTCACATGATTGGGCTGGTCTAAAATGCCCGGGCCTATTTTTTGTCCCAGTCCGGCCCTGATCCCCACCTTGTCAAATCTACAGCTCTTCAATCAGCAGGGAGTGTGACCATAGCAGATTGGAGAGCAGTAGTTGTGGCTGTGTGGGGGTTATTTTGGACTGCTGGAGATAGATTGTTTAAATAACAGATTTCATATTCAACCTGCTGCCGGAAAAGAGCATTTGGAGGTATCCCTGGAGTGCTATTAAGAGATTAAAAGAAAACAAGGCTCTTCAATACTTTTCTTTTTTTTTATGAACCCCAATTTTCTTTGTTTTTGATATGAAATTACAATTTGGCCTAAGGAGGCAGTTTGAGCTACAACATGTTTAGCCTTATAAGCTTTATAGTTCTTAGCTTATATTAATGAAAACAAGCAAAATTGTGTGGAGATGCCCATTTGTGTTGCATACAATGCATTCCATTAAGACCGGTTTTAAAAAGTTTGCATTTGATGTGTTGAAACTCACCTGGCATGATAATTTCAGGGAATCCCATTTTCCGTGCAACAGCTGTAGACCTGTCCACCAGGTGAGGAAATTCCTTACGAATCTGATGAATGTCACCAGGGAGCAGTTTCATTGTGACCCAAAGACCTGAACGAGAAAAGGAAAAGCTTACACAATGCTGTTTATCTTGATTTCATCTCTGGCTTCATTCACAAGAGTTGTTTTCCACAGCATGTACATAATCATTAAAAAAGATCATCTTTAACTCAGTTTTAGGAGTTTCTATATTTCAGGTGTTTTTTTTTTATATGCATACCACACATTAACTTATCGGTTTCCATGCATCTTGAATAGATTTACAGCTGAACTCCAGGACAGCGATCAAATACACATATACAGTAAATATAACCGTAATTCTGTCCAGTCTTGTAGTGCAAAAACACACCATGCCAAACAGTGCAGCAAAGTACTGGACTCTTCTGCACACCACTACTTGACCCAGGACCCAACCCAAACTTTAAATGGACAATGAAGGAGCAGTATCACATTGATGAGGTCCTTTCATTTTCTCTCCCCACCAGTAAGCATGTTCACAGCAACATACAAAAACAGAGCTCTGTTTGGCTCAGTGTACTGCTTTCTCTTTCCCAGTCAGAGTGCTGCTGTACAGGTGAACACCTGGCTGATATCAAGACACAGTCAAATATACTGCCTTGACAAATAATAAGATCACACACTTGTTGGAGCCCCTTTAGCTTTGATTACATCATGTATTAACAGTGGCAATGTTTCGATAAGCTTGTCATAACATTTATTTCATTCCAGAGTTGTATTCATGTTTCACCAAGATCATGTAATGATGATGGGAAAGTCTGACCACTGTGTAAAGTCTTATCCAGCACATGCCAAAAATTCTCAATGGGGTTAAGGTCTGGACTCAGTGATGGCCAATCCATGTGTAAAAATGATGTCTCATGCTCCCTGAACCACTCTATCACATTTTAGCCCTATGAATCCTGCCATTGTCATCTTGGAATATGCCCAATGTGCCATCAGGTGATGGCACATTGGGAAAAACCTGGTCATTTAGTATATTCAGGTAGGCAGCTGACCTCATTTTTTGGGGATATAATGTTGCTGAACCTAGACCTGACCAACTGAAGCAATCCCAGATTATAACACCTATCCAATGAAAGGCTCTTACCTATTTGCTTAGCAAAATCGACTTAGCTACTTTTTTGGGCAGGCAGTGTATATTATGCTAGGTATGTGTAGAAATACATTTAAATTTACAAATGAATAAACAACTGGATTACATAATGTTTTTCACACCTGCATGGAGATCAGCTTTGTAAACTCAGCTCATTAAGCATGCATTTTAAACACAGCAAACTGACTTAAAATAAACGCACTTGCTTCTGAGCACAAAGCAGGTAAACGCATTGGACACAGACATAAGATGACTGT
>NW_017306270.1:4620619-4626191 GCF_000935625.1 Nanorana parkeri | reverse complement strand
TACTACACTGCATTTTAACAAAAGCATGCACCAACAGTGTGAAATAGAACTTGTACATTCAATGCCCTTTAAATAAACTGAAAGTTCATTTAGATTTGGCATCACCTTGGAAAACAAAATTAACTGCAGCTCTACTACAGGCCAAGCCGCCAGCTCAAGTCTGCTACAGACAGAGCCACACCGCCATGTCCTGGATGAACTATGCGGCCCTTAAAGCACCATGTATGAGCAGCTGTAAATAAGGTTTATTTTAACCAAAGTCAGCTGCAAATGTTCCTTAATCAAAGATTTGCTTTAACTCAAAAAGCTCAATATGTCTTTCAGCAATGCTGTAATAAAACCAAGAAACATGAAAAATTGTGTTTGGACAAAGCACATGAAAACTTATGCAGTTTATATGATAATGAAATTTATTCTAACAGATCAACTGGATGCATGTCTCCTGCGGAGGTGAGAAATTATCTGCTGCTCATTCTAGAATGCAATTATTAATTTTCATTAAAATAAAAACCCTCAACTTGGTACAGTGATATTATAATTACAAAGCAGCAGAGAGATGTCTTGCGGCAGCTGGGTCACAATGTTAATATTGCATGAAAGCACATACCTTGACCTTTGTGGTTAACCTCCTTGGCGGCGATTACTTTGTTGATGACCGTCTGCAGGAAATCATTCTCCCCTGCCACCCTGGATGAAAAACGGGATGATAGGTTGAGCTGCTTGTGGCGGATGACGTCATCCAAGGCTAGCCTGGAGGGTGCACATCACGGACACCACCACAGGGGACATAAGGCCACAGAAACAAGGGAGTGGGTGTGGTCAAAGCACAGAGTGCAACAGAGTGCATGTATTAGTCCACAAGAGACAGAGAACGGGAATAAGTGACAAGAAAGAGACAGAAAGATCAGTGATCAGGAAATAATGGCTGACGAGATACAGCAAGTTAAGGACCCTAAAGCCCTGCGGAGCGTGTCTGTGACAGTTCCCAGAAAACTGGGAACCTGCACCCAGAGGCCAAACTATCAATAAAATTAACCCAAATAGGTTTATACTTTACAAGAGCAGCACAATGGCCTTCTGGCAAAGCAGAATTTTAAATTACGTAAAAAGACGCTTCAGTTTCTGCCATGCCCTAACGATTTGTGGCTACACAGTTTCATGCAACACATACACAAACAATGACTTTACTGTGTATCTAAACCCAAGCACACATATTTCATCTACAGGCAGTCCCCGGGTTACGAACAAGATAGGGTCTGTAGGTTTGTTCTTAAGTTGAATTTGTATGTAAGTTGGAACAGGTACATATTTTTAAGTGCAAAATTTTTGGGGGTTTTGGATAGCATAGGGAAGGGTTAACCCTCTGTAAAGTTTGTTTTGCTGTGTGTGCCCTGTTCAGATGATTTCACCTCACTTTCTGTCCCTGTTACAATTGGATTTTGAAAATGTATGTTGTCGTGGAAACAAGGATTGGTGATAAAGCTTCAGTGGAGAAACCTTTTTCCCACGATCACTCTTATAGTAGTGAATTTCTTTTCCTAGGGGTAAATTTCCTCTCACTTCCTGTTGCCCCAAGGACAGAAAGTGAGATTAAATATTTCTAATGAGGATACCAACAGCAGTAAAAACCTCACAGAAAAAGAGGTGGGCACAGAGGTTTGCATACCTTATTTTCCTTTTACTCCCCATTCTTCTCACAGTGGCCATTTTAACTGAGGGCAGATTAATATACCTCCCTTTACTTCCTGGAACTCTGGCACATATAATTAGGACATGTGACCATGCACATAATTTAGGAGGGGAAAAAATGCCTTTGAGGTTTTGCAGTTTACAGATGAGATTTCCTAGCAATGCACTGTGATATAACCTTCCCAGGATATATATCTCTACGGCACAGGATACATTACTAATGCCCAAGAGGACCAGGAAGTGGAGAAACAAATAATAAGTAAAAGCAAAATATGTTTATTTAACTAATGAATGCAAGATAATTTCATATCAGCATGTAGAGCTGATGCGATTAAAGGTCCACTCTAACAGGTGAGGTGAAATCTCTCCAAAGGAGACACAGACCGGGATAAAAACCCAACACAGGCCCCAACACATGTACTGTATCCAAAACGAAAAAAGGTTTTGGCTCCAATTAGGCTTTAATCATATTCTCTTGCCTAAAGCAACAATACAGTAGGTGTGAATGATGGAGAGGACTGGCTACACAAGAAAAGAAAATATTACAACCAGGTAATGGATGTTATTATCATAACTTCTAATTAGGCCCAATGTAGAGCACAGCAACAAAGGTCTTTCACTTCTGCTTATCAGTGGCGATTATAAATACCTGGAAAACAGAAGAAAGACAGCTTTGTGCTTTGTGAGCTTAGAGTGAAAAGTAATGGAAAATAATGCAATAAGACACAGAGTGAAAAACAAGCAATATCTAAGTAATGCTAGCCATACATGCTTAGATTTATCTCCTACAGCCCCGGGGGCTAAACGGGATGGTTGGCAGAATCTCCCTGCTGGCTATTCTATTCAGACAGCCTGCCTGTGGTTCTTTGAATACCCGAACAGTGACTGCATCTGACTGGCAATTTTCCATCAGGCCCCTTTAATTTTAGAGTTGCGGTTTGTTGAATTGGGTGGCATCAACAAGACCACTGAAGGCTTGAATTTCAATTGATTAAGCAGAATTTGCCAAAAAGTGGCAAAAAATATAACCCTTTAAATGTAAAAAAAAAAACAATTATAATGCAAACTAGGGATGTTCAAATAGCAAGTACCATACTCGGTCCAAGTATAAGTAATACTTTTCCAGCTCCAGGACTAGACTAGAGAAAAATTCAAAAGTTAGGAGGCAGCTGTCATTTTTAAGGAGCATATGGAGCTCCTGAGATTTGTACATCCCCATTTTAATGCATAATTTTTTTTTGTTTATAAATATATATTGGGGACGCACCAATACCATTTTTCCAAGTACAAGTACTGATACTTGTCAAGGTACTCACAGATACAAGTACTGGTACATTTTTGTTTATTGTCATGTTTTCTAAAACAATACAGACTAATGATTTTAAGGAAAGTGGTGGAGCGCCAGAACCAGGCCCCAGCTGCAACCCTGTTAGTTCGTGTGAAAATGCCAAGTATCGGCACTGGTATTTGGACATCCCTAATGCAAACTATCAAGATACTGAGGTGCCTGGGTGCACATCCACAAAAATTTAAATCTAAGGTAGCTATAGAGGCACTAAGGGTCTTGCATATAAGTCAAAACATCAGCATTTTATTGTCAACGTTTCAATGGAGCTCAGTCCATCCTTCTCAAGGTGCATTGAGAAAGATGGACTGAGCGCCATCAAAATGATAACAATAAAATGCTGATGCTTTAACTTATCTTTGCTGCAAGACCCTGAGTGCCTCTATATCTAGCTTGGATTTATAAATATATATATTTATTTTTAGGAATGTATATACATTTTGCCTTCAGGAATTTGCAGTTATTATTAAAAATGGTGTAAGTTTAACAACCACATTTCAATGTTTGTACCAGTTGAAGTAATTACACAAGTACTTATAGTTTTTCTTTTTTCTGTTTTTGACTTGAACATCTTGAAGTGCACCAATCATTACAAATCATGCTTTAATGAATCATTAGCAAATGTAAGGAACATCATCAGTTGGGCTGGCTTTTCTGCAAATATAATCTACATCTTAAAAAAATGTATATATATATTTTATTTTTTTACTTGTCTATATCTCTCTATTGCTATTGCAATTACAAAAATCTCTCATAAATGAACATGTAATCGTTGACTGGAGGAGCCATCGCCAGCGCGATCTCCCTAATATAGATCCTAGTCATTATTTGAATGCAGCAGTGGATAACTAGCTGGCCTTTGAGCTGGAGACTATGCTCATCTGATGTCAGAGGAAATCTCCAGCGTGCCTACACACTGATGAAAGCGAAGGCTCAGAAAACATGGAATGCGGCTGTGTGTCAAAAAAGGTAAATCACTGAGAAGCAAAGAACATTATTATAAGCAAGGTCAGCAGGGGCCAAGTAGAGGTGTTCAGTCCTAATTAATGTGGAACAATGATTTTGCATTGTTTGTTATAAAGGACCATAAACAGCTGTCTTCCTGAATTATTCACACTGTACCGCTGTAACAATTCAAAGCCTTCACACACAATCTTACAACAAAATGTCACTGTGCATTAAGATGACAGACTGGTAAGAAAGCACTGCTGTCCAACGTCTGGCTGTGGGAAGGGCCACAAGTAGGTTAAATTAAATAATGCATGTTCATCGTTATTACAATGTCATACCGTGAAATACAGTTTTTGCTCCCATGGTCCACAGAGGAGCTGGAGAGCCACACTGGACATTTCAGTGTTTACTCGACAAGACAAAGAGCAAATGTTGAAACCAAATAGCAGCCAATCAAATCTCAAATTTCTTTGGTGTACACCATCATAGCTGTATGGCTTCAGCAAGCAATGTGACCAATTCAAGCATCACTTGCATTCATTAGGTTGTGGCTGCGTACAAGATTTTGCACTACACACAGCTTTTTAAGCTGAAACACTAAATACAATTTTAAAAAAAAACAGTAAAGAAAAACAAATATATACATTATACTACCTTTTTACCTTCTGTAGTGCATCATCATCCTCTGACAGGAACTCGGAAAATGAAGTGCTGGAAGCATCTTCCCAATGAGATTTGGGCTAACCTATATTTCCCAGATTTTGCTGGAAGGAAGATGAGGTCACCCATGACTAGGCGCCAGGGGAAAGGTGAATTTAACTTTTTTTTTCCTTTGCAGGTATTTTTGTAAACTTTTATCCTGCATTTCAGCAAGGGGTGGGGCAAGCAAACAGCAGACCTTGCCATTTATGTGCAATGTCCATTTTAACAATAGCACTCCATCTGAACAAAAGTTCTCCTTGTCACATCCCCACAATATGTACTCATGACAGGTTCCTGCCAGGGTAGCTTCCAGGTAATCTTTGTTCTCAAACCAGTAGTTCATATTCATTTTCCAGTAGTGGTTCACAAGTATTTACAAACCACACAGCACTATGTAGGTGCCCTTGCATTTGTGGTCCTGCCACAATTTGTCTGCAAACAAATGCAACCAAAATGTATTTTAACTAATGTTTAAAATAAGAGAAAAGGTCTGTCTCTACTGCTATACATAGCCCATCTACTTGCAAAGTTTGAGAGTTAGTTTAAGGCATGGGGGCTTGACATCATTAGAGACTGTAGAGTGCCAAACTTACAGAGGAGTTTTGAGACGGAAGGGGGTGGGGGGGTCGGTACTGATGAAGGTATCCCAGCAAATGCAAGTACAGGCGTTGTAATTCTATCTGCCGATTGTTGTGTTCCGGTATTGATGTAGGGGTCTGTGGAACCCCCAGAGCATCGTTGAGGAAAGAGGCATCCACAGCACTCAGAAGTGCGTCAGATGTGAAAAATAACAGCTGTAGATGCACTGTATAGACAAGTAAAGCATTCTTCTTTTGCAGGGTCTTTTATTCATCTATATTTTTTTTTAATTAGTCACTTTACACA
>NW_017306270.1:4606777-4620594 GCF_000935625.1 Nanorana parkeri | reverse complement strand
ACAACTCCTGGAGGAAATCTCCCAAAGTGAGGGGAATTCCCCTTTAGACAGTTGCCCCTAGAACAACTGTTCCATTAGAAGATTTCCCCTCATGTTTTGTTCTAGAGACAACTTTGGATTTTCCATTTTCTTTCTGTGTGACAAAAGTCACCAGGACAAATACAAAGGGTAAATCTTTTACTGTTGTTTAGGGAAACACAGCAATAAAAACCTGATCTGAGGGTCTAACACTGTGCTGTGACACACTGCTGAGCCCCCTGGCCTCCTCAAGGGTGCCTCAAAATTTTGTGGCAGTGGGAATGTGGTGTGAAGGGGGAATGAAGACTAATCTGAAGGGTGCCCCTCATGTAAAAGGGGAACTCTGATATGAAAGGGGGGGCTCCTGATGTGAAAGGGGGACCCCTGATGCAAAGGGTGACTCAGATGTAAAAGGGGGGATCTTGATTTAAAAGGGGGAAACCCACATTCTTGTGTTTTTTGTGTTGGGTCTCCCTTAAAATCTTTGGCATTTTAGACTGGGGTGCTTCGAGATTTTGCATAATTTTAAAGGGTGCCTTTACCAAAAAAAAGGTTGAGAAAAGGTGGCCTAGAGATACGTTTTAAGCTGCATGAGAACTCTAAACCTTCAAAAGGGTTAGTACATTTAGGAAACCAAGTGCAGAAGTAAAAAAAAAAAATCTCTTGGGTTTCCAAGGACTGCTCCAGACATCTGTCTCCTAAAGCCTCATTTTTCACGGTGATCATCTTCACAGCATATTTTTCCTTTTTGGATATTCAATTCTTCCTATTATTTTGGCTATAATAAGTATTTATAGTGCAATTAAACAAAAATATGAATATAGTTTACCAAATATGTCAGAATCACATCAGATTTTAATTATCTAGGTCAGTGGTCCCCAACCCCGGGCCACGGCCCGGTACATCCGAGGTAAAATTATCAAACGTTGACCGATCCACGGCGATAAAAAGGTTGGGGAGCACTGATCTAGGTGATGTAAATGACGTCAACGGCAATCATAAACATCTTTACCAAATTTTAACCATTAGGCACAGGATGGATGTAGCCAATCCTCAATGACTGATGAAGAGTGCCTGTAAAATGAACCTACATCACATACACATACAATGGTGGGTTGTGGTTGTTTAAAAAAACAAAGTAAAATGCTAATCCACTGTGTCTGGCTGTTATCGGTGCAGGGAAAAAAATATTTAAAGCATCAGAATCTGGATTATAATTATGCACGTTTTCTGTAATTGTACTTACGGCTGAAAAGGTATAAAATGCTGTTTGTCCTCGTCATCGAGTTTTCCGGTAATTATGTCAGTCACATCCATTACTGGAAGCAGAAGCATAGAATTAATACAGTCCTCCGGGTAGCCGTGTGTGTTAATGGATGGAATATTTTAACGGAGGGCATAGATGGAATAAACATTAGATTTTACATTTATCAAATAAGTACATTTATTCTCCATTATCGTCTTAAACCATTAGCCACTAATTAATCAATTGGATAATAAAAAAAGTCTAAGACTTTAGATCTACAATTTACTAATCCCATCTCAGTTTATGAAGTACAGAAAGCTTATATATAGAAGCTTACAGAATTTATTAAATGCATGTAAAAGGGATCATTTTGATGGAAACACAAATATATTACAAACGTGAGTTAATGTTTTGCAGGCACAACCTGCACTGTAACTATAAGGAAACACGGCTCTCCCGTGTGTATTGATCGGTGTGTAATCTTTAATTCATCAATCGGCATACAGTATGTCTCAGACAAAATCCTTAGAAAATGAGGATCACCAGCACTCAGAAGATGACGTTCAAATAGTCCCTAATGGACTTGTTTTTTTGAATACACTATCCATGGTGTTTGTTTAACAGTGGGCCTAAGTGTCCTATCTGCCATCAGGATGTTAGTATTGCGCTGTAAAGTACGTCTGATGAGATGGGAATGTGAATTAAAACAGGTGACAAGTAATGCGTTATTCAGGTAAGCTTCTCTCAGTTTGGAACCTTGCTCTTGCAATTTCTAGTGTGTGTTCCAAAATGTGATCGGGATAGCCCCTTTCCCGAAATGCATGATACATCTTTCCCAGTTGTTTTTTCTGCACTGTTGTTTTTTAAATTTTGTCAGTTTTGGTGTCAGTATGACGTCATGGGGAGGTGCTTAAACCTCATTTGCTGTTTAGAAGTGTATATATGTGGGCTTTTGTGTTGCATTGATTGTCAATATGTTGCCCTGATGAAGGGACTCTGTGTGGTTCCCAAACTTTGGCAATGTGATATATGTGACGATTTATTTTAATAAATGAACATCAAGATTTGAATGTCATCTTCTGAGTGCTGGAGATCCTCATTTTCTATGGATTGATGTACACATCACCAACTGTGATTATCACTACAAGCACTACAATTGCTATTGGTCCTAAACGCTGTAAGGAGTACAGAGGGACACATCTGCATATCAGACAAAATCCTAACGCATTTCACGCATGCTTGTGCTTAAATCGTAGAGCACTCTCTAGTTGGCTCTATGACAGCATGTTGTATGTGGATTGATGAATTAAAGATTACACATCAATCTTTTATACACACAGGAGTGCCACATTTCCTTATAGTTACAGTGTAGTTTGTGGCCGGTTAAGAGCTGGTTTATGCACTCTGTCAGCAGATCCAAATGGATCGACCGGGAGCAGCACCTAGTACAAAATGTTTTGCAGGGCTGAATGAGAGAAAATGTTTTTGCTGTTTATGAGAAAACCCACTTGATTCCCCCATCCAAATTAAACAGTGTGGATGGAAGAATCTCCTAATGGTGGCCACGGCTTTCTAGCAGCCATGGCGGTGTGGCTGCCTGAATACCCGAACAGAGTCTGCATCTAATAGGCTGCCGTCATTGTTCGGCTGACAATTTTCTGCTCTGCTGCACAATGTGCCTGCCACCCCCTTTCCAGCCAGAGCATCCCAGGTTGCTAAGATCCAGGTGGGGAGATGTGTACGGGCCATACACATCTCCCTGCCAAGCCCTTAGTAACCTGGGGCGCTCTGGCTTTCATCCCACCCAGCTCCCAGCAAATCAGTGATGACACTGCTTGCAAATTGCTAGGTGTGACGCTCTGGCCAGCATCCTGGCAACCGGTGATATCACTGGTTGCCAGCTGATGCAGAGGCAACACTCCTTGCCTCTAGCTTAGAACACCCCATGCACACACACTTATAGCACGCACCACCAACACCCCCCGGGGTGCCAATGTTCACAGGAATTGGTCAAAATTAAAGCAATGTATGGCTAGCTTTATTTTGGTGGCTATTCTACCCTGTCTCTAGTGCCTAATATTGAATATCTGCATTTAACAACAATAGCATGGAAAACCAAAACATGAAGACACAAACATTTACTTTAATTCAGCCTCTGCAACAATAATTCTAAGAATAGGCGCTCGTTGACAATGTACCATACTTTGCCTTTAAGATAGCTGCACAGTAAATGTGGTAATTTTGTCCCTGTACCCACCCCTACAATGGAATCATCGTGACTCACACATGGAATTCAAGATGGAAAGCTCCAAGGGAGCAGTCATTTTTTGGTCCAGGTCCAGACCTACTGCTGTAACATGCTATGTAGGGAACACGTCTACAAACAAAAGTCCTAATTGTTTTGACTTCTTCAGCATAAGCAGTAAACAGTGTACATTGTAAAATTATTATACACAGGCCAACTCGGCTGCTCATTTAAACATCACTTGAGAAATGAGTACAAAAACCCATTACGCTCAACAACAAAAAAGAGAAACATATGAAGCCTTAGGCATGGTTTCTGTATATATTCTTGCAGTATGCTCTAATCATCTTAATAGTGAGTTATTAGTCTGTATGGTAAATAGAGAGAGCCACAACTTTACCTTTCATTACTAATGAAACATACATAATAATAATTAACCTATAATCACAGATAATTCACAGTTGCTCTAGCAAAATTACGGTCTTATATCTGAATACAGAAGAGAGGTCAAAGTCTCAGAGTGAAAATTGCTCCGGACTTCAAACAATTCTCTTTTTTTTTTTTTTATAATTCAACAGCAGAATACGGTCTGTGAAGAACAGAATTTTTATACACGCTGCCGAATATAATAGTGCAGAAATTTCCCTTTGTTTTCAATTATTTTTATAAAAAGACAAAGGGAAACAATAAAGAACTTGTCTTGTTTAGTGATGAGGCTGGGCCTGCTCAAAACTCTGACTGCCACCCCTCCAACTGTCTCATTGCTCTCCCCACAGCTATAGATCACAAAGGGGCAGGGAACCCCCACCACAACTTCCGACATTGATTGGGTCGGAAGGAGGGAGGGGTGGTCAGAGTTTTGGGCAGACTTCGGCAAACTCCGGTGAACTGGGTTTATATCAAGCCCAACCTCATCACTAGTGTTGTTCTTTAACATAAACGTCAGAGATTTATCAGTGGCTTTATATGATCAGTAAACAAACTTTGAAATGATTAGGAAGCTCTTAACACATTATTTCATTCTCCCTTTTGATTCCAACTTATGGTATACTATTATATATTTTCCTCTGGACAACAAGAACAATTTCACTTCAAAACATATACAGTAAGGCCCATATTGTTTTTGCTTTACAGGTATGTCACACATTAACAACAGGGAGAGGAAATCCCTGCAACGTGAGAGGAACACTTGGCCATAAACTGTACAAATTTGTTTATTTCAAATTTTTTATTCAGCGGCAAATGATCCATGTATGGCCAGCTTTGCACATTTGTCACTGTAGCTGGTGCCCCCATTGGAAGATATCCCCTCACCCTCCTCTTCCTTTGGCTTCACATTGCTATCTGCACTGGACACAATGATCACAAATAGAGAGGTTGAATCTCTCCAGCAGGGACAGAAAGCAATAAAAAAAACTGACAGTTTTTAACACTTTATCACTCTACTCAAAACTAAAAGATACACTATAATAAATGTAATTTCCTCCTGCCTTTGGTCACTGAAGGGAGTAACTGATCGAATACCATTAAAGTAAATAAGTTCGTTACCTGCCACACCGAAAGGCCTCCTGAGACCTGATGTAAGTTTTCTGGTACTATTGTCTCGTAATTCCATGCGCCCAACTCTTACAATCTGACATACAAAGCTTATCTTGTCTCTATTTAGGTCTTTACTGCCAAGATCCTGTAAAATGAAGTTTAGGTAAGTAAATCACATTCTTGAAAATTCTATTTTTTCTTTTTTTAAATATTGTTCCTTCTCATGTCCCCTTCCCGCCTGCAGTCAATCGATTGATATTCCCAAGCTCAAGGCCCTTTTCTAAGCACGCTATAATCCATATCATCCATTTGAGAGCTACCCGCTTACACTTTGCACCGCCACCAGCTGTAAAACCCAACTGCCACTGATAGCACCGGTCTCTACCAATAATGTGATCCCTATGTCAACTAAATTAAGGTTTAACTCTAAAAACGTAACTGTTATAATTATCCAAATCCATGTTTCCCTGATGACCTGTCATGTGACAAGTGCAATCACATTGGTTGCCTGTTTTTGACTGAAAGGGTGCATCACTGTTCAGGCAGAACTGTGGTTTGTCTAGCTCTACCTGAATGTCGGTCCCCTGAAACATTTCGGCAGAGACAGCAAGACTAAAGTAGGAACAATGTAAGTTGATGGGAATTTAGGCAATAAAATCAAGTACAGCTTAGCAGGGTATTAGGAATGTAGGTGATGATATTTAAAGTCAATACCATGCTAAACATGCTACTATTTGGAAAACAGCTCTATGCAAAAATATTTTTCAGTCAGTTGACTCGCCCACCATCTTCAAAAACCTCTTGCCAAAACTAGAAAGATTCTCCTGCAGTGATTTGAGTCTCTTTGTATCAGGTAAAGATGCACTCGCTTCTACTTTTAATTAGAATGTCCCTTACACACTGCAATACAGTGAGAGAAGAGGAAGCTTTATAGAATGCTTGGGTGCTAAACGTTCCTAATGAAGGGTTCAATGCAGTTCCCCCAGTATACAATAGCAAATCGACAGGACTAAAACACTAGAGGTGCAGTATACATAATAATTTACAATAATACATACTTTGTATACTGCTCCTTAAATTATCTATTACTATGGGTACTTTGTGACTCTTCTCAAGGCATCGTGAGATACATTATGTACATTAAAGACGTTAACCCCACACGGTAAGGGTTCAACGATCAATGGAACAAAAAAACAAAAGTTATACTAACCTGATTCTCAGAGCGGCCGGCTGTGAAAGAGCTCCCTCCAGCCTGTCTCATCCTACACTCCAGTGTATGTCCCTCAGCGTGCTCGCATCCTATACACTGTGTATAGAAGGTGATGACTTAGGGACCTTAGACTCTGCAGCGGAGAAGGGGTGATGCTGGAAGGACCAGTCTAAGAGCAAGCTGACTCCAAGGATCAGGTAAATATAATTATTTTAATTTCCCTCCATAGACCAAAATGAGCAGTTAACCCTCGCAATGTGGGGTTAGCCCCACTGCAAGGGTTAATAAAATTTTGCCCGGGGTTCTGCTTTAAATGCACATGAACTGTACAATTTGCTAGTCCTGTCTATTTACCACTTGCTCCTACTTGACTCCACAAACAGTATAAAGGATTTTAAATTGGGAAAAACCGATTAGGGGACTAGGACACCATCAATAGGCTTTGTAATAGCCTTTGCATTTGTCTGTAATGGAGAATCCTAATGGGAAGACTTTGCAACTGGATTTCCCCCAAATATTAGAGGCTAGCACAGGATTCAATTTGGCAGTAACTAGAAAAAGCTGAAATATCGGTTTTAGGATGGAGTTGGCCTTTAATAAGACCGGTGGTGTTTGAATCCTTCAGAAGGTGTCAAACTGTTAGCTGGCTGGCCAAAGTTTGGGAAAACTTGCTTTAAATGATCCCCTCCAGGATTGAAAAGTCATGGCTGCCTAGGTCTCTGCAACTTAGGGCTGAGATCCCAGAATGATATAAACTTTAAAATAATTTTCCACTGACTCCTCTCTGAAGATCATCCCGCAGCACATAATGCAATAACTTACTGTGAAAACTGCTCGTAGATTATGCAGCCGCTCGATATCTTTCGGCAGGCCCGAGCTTGACCAGCGCACCAAGTAGTTTTCACTGCAAAATTTGAAATGATGGATGATTGGAGTTAGGAACATTTTCAATTTGAAAAAATACACATTACAATGACCTGATCTATTTTACATGAGAGCAGGTCAATTCTTAATGAGAGACCAAGAAATAAATGCGTTTTGTTTAACGTTGCTTCATTTTACTTTACTAGGAAAATAAATCAGAAAAAATGAGACAGAAGGACCATCTATTTCATCTTCTTTAGCCGTTTTCAGCAAACCATGTTAGAGGACCTGTCATGAAACACTTTAGAGCCGATTTATAAAACAGCCACAAGGTGTATAGCGGAGCAAAAGCCGTTTGCACCGCCGAGGAGCATAGGGAAATCTGCATTTTATACATCAGTCCCGTGAAGTACAACAATAAACAAAACCAAAAATGTCATAAATGGAGTCTGTCAAAAGAATGAATGCAATAGTTTTTGCTTCACACCCCAACCCAAAGCCCCCCTGTAAGTTTTATTAACAATTGATCCTGTCAGTAGATCTGTGTTTTTTAAACAGACCAAGCTAGCATGCAAAAGTGGCAGTTGCAGTTGAGGGGGGAAAAAACATTAACACTGCCAGGGGTGCTTAGAACAGTCGCCAACAGTAAACCTTTTTTGACAAAAATTAAACAAATCTGTTGCAATTGTTTAAAAAAATTTAGCAGGACTTTTTTTAATTACTTAAAATGACCCGGAACTACAGAGACATAACAGCAGACACTTACCTTTGCAACACCCTAAGTCTTGAAAGGTCTCTGCAATTCTACACCCTGGCCACTGCAAGTCCTCGGCCGACTTGATGAGTTGACTACCTGTTCCACCCATTGCACAATGGTTCCTGTCACCAGCTGGTACATCCTATAGCAATGTAGGAGCCATTGGGGGAAACCACTGTGGGTGGCAGACGTAGCAGAAATTCACATACAATTCAATACGTGAGGCAGCTGGGAAGCAGCATAGTGGTGGCGTTTCAAGGTGCTGAAAAGGAAAGTATGTTGCTTTTTCTTCATACAGATATTGATAGTTGCTGTTTTAACCCTGTAGTAACAGGGCCACTTTAAAACTACATGTTTATAGGCTACTCTGTCCACAGGGTGACAATGCTGCTGAGCAAACAATTGTAACCAAGAAAAAAAAAAATATCTATTGGCAGGATCAACAGGTAAAAAAGTGAAGGCCCATAGCAACACAATAAAAACCTCCCATATATGGGCCCCTAAAGACTCAATTTTTTTTTCAGTAAACCAGCATTTCATTTTGCTTCAATACCGAGCAGCAGACACTTTTTTTTATTATTCCATAATAAAATGAAGATGCAATTTCATCTATGTAATGCCAGCAATTATAAAAACACATTAAATACTAATAATTGTGATAAAAGAGTTTTGCTACTTACTATAAGAATATATTTTTACATTCCTTCTGAGAAAATCATATTAAGAACTTTACAGGAGGAAGACTCTTAAAAATAATGGCATTCATTTCAGATACTTTCATTAATTACTGTAAATGCAAGTAGGATTTATTAACCAGTTATGAACTCATGCATTGCCGATGGATTTCTTTTCCCCTCATTAATTTTCAATTACACTGGATTCATTTGCAAATCCTCCATCAGAAGAAAAAAAATATTAAAGTTTTTGCAATCTACACGATATTTATATTAAACACTTGTAATCGTCTTGGGGATTTTCGTAAACATATTTATTTTGTTAATTTCAGTGATGGTTCTCCCATTTCAAACATCATATAAAACCATCACAGGATAGAAAAATCACTGCACAGCAACATTAAAATTTGAAGATGGAGCATGAGTCTAAGGGAAGAAAACATTAAAGCAAACATTTTAGTAAGAATGGCTAGTAGCTGACAGCATAAGTCCAATAGTATACTATCTTTTGGTAGCAATTCCCCTCCCCCAGGTGCTTACTTACCTGTTCCCTACAGCCTCCTCCAGTGTTTACAGCCATCGTCCCAATAGCTTATCTGGTGCTGCCTACACAGAACCTCCCTATAGAACTGAATGGGGCCATACTTCAACAGTGCGAGCAGAGACAAATTCAAGTCTATGGGGAATTACTGTTTGTGGGGGTTTTTTGGGGGGGGCCAAAAAAAAAATCTTGCACCAGGGCCCTTTGTTCCTTAGCTCCGACACTGGGAATTACTGTGCATGAAGTACCAGATAAGATTTCATAAAAAGCGCTGTCAACACCGGAGGATGCCACTTTCAGTATGTTTTTAAGTTGTGGATGGAGTGTAGAGGAATTAGAACATGTGCAAGAGTTTTGGCGACATGATGTTCCAATAAACAAACTCTTTGGACTGCAATACTGGTGGTGTGCTGGTGAAATTTCTTCATCTTTATAGAGTTTTATCTCTGTCTATGGACCAGTTAGGGAGATTCACTCTCTCGTTTTCTCATGGTGAATGCTATCACTGAAAGTGAGAGAAAATCCAAATTTCGGGTTGACATCAAAACAGGAATAGATGGGAAATCTTCCAATGGGGGATACTAGTTCTGATGACCCTGTTGACCACCAGGGATTTCCGTTACTTTGGAGGGGTTTTCTCTCACTGAAAGAGTGCATTGACAGTGCGGCTTCCACATATATTTGCAAATTTATGCAACTAAAACCTCAGTTTTTAATGTCATTTTTTTTTTTTAATTAGAATGTTTTAGGGGTTTTTTGCTGGCAAGTGTGCTGGTAACTATTTGTATTGCATTGCCTGTAAATGTCCTGTCCATGTGCACCTTACTTTAAAAAGCTAGTAATTCATTGATTTGCGAGGTTGCCATTCTTGTTAAACAATGTGCTCTTGCTCCTTTATTGCACAATAAGAATGGTGGTGATGCATTTGTGACAAAGCTGTATTTCTTAACTGAAGTGGAGAAAACCAGGATCAGAGATCTGGCTATATCACCCAGCAGGGGTGCCTGCATTATAAGACCGCCTGAACAGAGACCTACAAATTCCCCAAGTAAAACAGCTCAACTAAAAACTCCAACTGTGTATTTAGCATTATCAGGTCAAGCTTTAATGACCCTTTAAAGTAGAACTCTGGGCATATAAAATGTTAACCCTTGCAGTGGAGCTACCCCAACAGTTCAATGGTTAACTGCTAGTTTTGTCTAGAGAGCTAAAGTAGGGTTATACTCATCCGAACCACAATCCCGGCTGGTTCTTAGACCGGTCCCTTTAGCCTCACTCTCCCTCCATCCCAGCAGTCTAAGGTCCTGTGAGTCATCACATCCTATACAGTGTGCGGATGCCATCGTTGAAGCGGAGGAGGAGACAGGCTGGAAGGAGCGGTGTAACTTTATTAGTTTAGCTCCCTACACAAAATGAACACTTAACCCTTGCAGTGCAGGGGTAGCCCCACTGCAAGGGTTAAGATTTGATTTGCACGGGGTTCTCCTTTAATGTTTAGCATAACATTCTACAACCTTCATGTCAGGAAGAATGTTAGCAATAACAGGTAATTGCATAGTTCCACATCTCCAGGTAAAAGGTAAACACTGACCTGATAAATTTACTCTCAGAAGGGTCATAAAGAGACATCAGAACTTCAGCGTCCTCCCCGATCTTACACACTACATTCTTTAAATTCACAAACAAGGCAAACGAGGGTGTGGCGGCAAACTTGGCTTGTCTGTTGATGTCATTCTGTTTCTGCAACTGACAAAAAAAGTATAATAAAATCAACACTGGAAATACTAAACAGGTAAGACAAAAAAAAATAAAAAAATCACACGGCTAGTGTCCTTACATCAGGTTCCTGTAATCTGTAATTTAGCACTTTAAAGAGGGAGAGGGTGGGACAGTCCTATAAGCCAGTCAGGCTCAGCTACAATGCACATGTGCTGGCAGTGGGCATGCTGCTCAGAGGAGAAAGCAGAGTGACCCGACTAAGGATATATAGGAGCTGCTGCTCCTTTACGGTTCAATTAATAGGATGGGGGTGAGTTCTAGACTAAGCCGTATTGCGGCTGCAGCAGCAGGACCAGACTGTGTTCTCTGGCAGGTGTTCTTGGCTCACAAGACTAGATGAACATTTATAAGTCCCTTAGCAGATAAAAAAAACATTCTCATATATGTATGTCAACTGTGCATGTAGTAGTTCTCTCAGAGGATGTTCACTAAAGAGAGCCTTTGGGGAAGCACATCTTTATATAGCTGCCTATAAAAGATTTTAAATTGCATCCCTGCCCTTTAATCAAAGACATACTACACTGTGTTGGTGTAATGATTTCTCTGTCACAGCACTAATAACCAAAGTAAACAAAAATAATGTATTCAACCATTTCTTCCTGGATTCTTTCTTCAACTTGCTTGGAAGCTATTTCATGTGCCCTGAAAAGACTAATCGTGCTGGTTTGGTCTGGGTCGAGTATATTTCCATCTTCGTCTCGTACAACCAGGTCCAAATCAAGGATCCTAAAAAAAAAAAAAGAAGACAATGTTACGAGTCTGAAACTTGTCTGCGCCATAGGAGAAAATGTAAAGTTTATATAAAGCCAAAACCTTTTTACATTTTGCATATAGCAGGGAAGAATAAAAACTGCTGTCACTTTTTTTGGCCATCTATATTAGGGAAATGTCCTATTACTTCCTGCACCGTAAACTCAACAGGAAGTGAGATGATATCTTTCCAATGTGAGTGAAATCCCCTCTTAACCACTTGAAGACCAGGTGTTTAGACCCCCTTCCTTGCCAGGCCATTTTCAGTATTCAGCGCTGCGGTACTTTGATTGACGTTTATTCCGTCCTGCAATGCTGTACTGAAATGAATTTTATACTATTTTTTGGGGACAGATAGAGCTTTCTTTTGGTGGTATTTAATCACCACTGGGGTTTTTATTTTTTACTATATTAAGGAAAAATTATTGAAAATTTTGGGGAAAAAACAATCCCCCCCCCCCCATTATATTAGGAAACAATGATTATTACCCATATTTTTAGTAAAATATATAAGACGGGGTCACATCGGGTAAATAGACACCAAACATGTCATGCTTTAAAATTGTGCGCACCCGCGAAATCGCAAAAAAACTACCATACATATTAGTGGGATAGAACTTATGGAAATTCAATATAGAAATACAGATGCATTTTTGTCTATGGATACCCTTCAAAAGGAACAAGGGTCATTACTGTAAATTTTCCCCACAACTCCTGGTGGCAACTCAAAATTTTGGATTTACCCTCACTTTCATTCTCGGTGACATTGGTGATCAGGAAAATTAGAAAGAGAGAACATCCCGAATGCAGACACAGACAGCAATAAAAAGATGACATGGGTTCTAACCCCTCGCCATGCTATTCAAATCTAAAAAGGTTTTGCCTTTATTTCTACTTTGAAAAGCTTTGCCTGCGCACCATGGAGCTGCGGGTATCTTGTTTTACAATTAGAGGACTGAGCACATCCTAGATGTAGCATAAAATCTGTATTTGAAAGCCTCAGCAGAACTTTCATCCATTAGTATTTGGGGGACAAAAGACTGTTTTTTCCACAACTCCTGTTCCTATTTGTCAGAAGTTTCAGAACAAAACAAATTCTCAAGATGTTCATTCCTGTTTGAAAACTGAGCATCTGGAGGCTATGCAAACTTTAAGCAAGCACGTTGGCAGATGGTAAGACACAGTAACAAACAAGGAATTCATTAATTGGGGAGAAGGTGATGGCTTTAAATGTTCTACTCAGAACAGAATCAAGGCTCAGACTCAAGTATTTCTCTGCAAAGCTGAACACAGTTACAGGAAATGCTAAACCTCCATATCTCAGCAACCCATACATAAAATTAGATTTTCATGAGGCGCTCATACTTTTAAAAGCTAAAAGGCAAAATGCATACCTAAACATCACCTACTCCCTGAAAGGTAAGCTCCTGGTTATAATAAACTGCAAATATTCATAAGTCACTACATGGCTCACTGCAGCCTCCGATTAGCAAATCTCTCACGCACGTTGAGTTCAGAAAAGAGAATTTAGTCACAAATTTATAATATACACAACCACTGAAACTGAAGAGGCACAAAATGAAACATACTGGAAAGAAGGAATTATAACCAATTATGACCCGTGTCCCTAGTTTGTTAAACAAATAAAGTACAACTCTAGTCAAAAGCAAAAACTTTAGCAATAAACTTTGTAAAGTTAACATGCTTTTGCCTATTTTGCTTTTTGATGCACCGGGTAGAAGTAAAATGAAAGCTGAACAGCTAGATGCATAGTTGAAATACATGCAAAGGAACGGACCAGGTGGGACACAAGCCCCTGCTCACTGGTGAGGAGAGCCCGGCCCATCAATGCATCAGCTCTACTTCCCCCATTCTCCTCCACACAGGGAGCCCAATGCATGCTGCGGTCTGTGCTCCTTCTGATCCCCACTGCTCTACCTCGCCTGTATTGGCAGAGGCCGCAGGCATTGGAGGGGACAGAGACCGATGCAGCCGGGGCCCAGCGGGGAGGAGAGAACGTCGTCAGCCTGTGACTCTGCATTCCTCCATGCCCCTGCCATGCCCACCACCACCCCCGTGCCCCTGCTGCCAGCATTAAAGTGATATTAAAGCTTTGATTGAGGCTGTTGTAATTTTTCTTTAAAAGTTTGTAATTCCTCGTTTTTTTGTGGGTCCCCGCAGCAATCTCCCCCCC
>NW_017306270.1:4571019-4606528 GCF_000935625.1 Nanorana parkeri | reverse complement strand
CCCTGCAGCAATCCCCCCCCCCCCGCCCCGCCCCCTACACGGGTGCCTCCATCGGCTAATGGAGGAACCCGTGTGTGCTTGTGCCCACAGTGGCTGTGTGTGTCCATGAATGTTTGGTGAATTTCAGATTCATTGCTTTATATAAATATGCCCCCTGGCTTTCATAAGAAAAATAGAGATGCACATTAAAATCCACAAACAGAAAAACAAAATAGACATGCTCATTAAAGTCCACAGACCTGTTTCCATAATCAATCCGCGCTGTGATTTTCTTTTTAAGCTCGTTCAGTTCATCTTGCGGCAGTGTTCCAGACAAGATCTGTGATCTCCACTCCACCAGGTCACAGATCATATTCCTGACGCAGTTAAACATGTCACGATTATCTTGCTAATAAAAGGGAAACAAAAGTATTGATCTGACTTTGTGCACGCATACCAAAGGTATAGTTTACCAGAAGCTAACATTAATATTTCATTGTCTGAATGCTGCTATTGAATAAAGGCAAATCCATAGTCTAACGATATACATGAAAACAATCAACTTTGGGTAAATATTTATATCAACGTGTTCTGACTTTATATTGCCCTGTCCATATGCACCTTTTCTAATGCCAGTTAAACTTATCTGAGAATATACCACTTTTGCTTGGTTGTGCTTAGTAGAGATGCACAATAGTGGTCTTCAGCTGTATTCTGCAAGTCTGAGCTTCTAGTGTGTGACTGTACCTTTAAAGCCCATTTACACCTTTGCAAAGGTATTTTTTTTTTTTTTAAACATACGCCAACCATGTACACCAAGTGTACATGAAGTAGGCATTCGCAGTTTCTGTATTTGAACACAAACTTATTTTTGTCCTCCTCTTCATCTCTAAATGGCTCATTTTGAAATGGCCACCTCTGCACTTTACAAGCAGTCTGTGTATCAACACTCTCTCTCTCTGAGCTCTCTCCCCCTAATCATTATGGTAACCCCCCCCTTGACAGTGTATTGTTACCTGGAAAGGCAGAGCTGGTGTGCAGTAATCTTGTTACAATGACTCACAGGAAGGGGTTCAGCTGCTTTAGACCCCATTCACACCGGGGAGGTTCGGACACACGGATCCGCCGACATGAACGATCCCATACATTGCTGTGGGGACCGTTCATGTGACCGCGCGGGTCTGCGCGATCCAAACCACCCCCCCCCCCCCCCTGTTGCAGTTTCCATACAGCTTTGAATGGAATTGTGCTGATTTTGGGCATTTTTAATTGCGTTTCAGCACTGATTTTTTCAGTAATTTACCGCACTGATTTTGCAACCGCCCTGTTGTGAATGGGCTCTTATACTCCGACCCCAGCATCAGACTGAGTTTCCTGTGGAAAAAATTTTCCATTTGTAGGACTCCGGTCTACTAAAAAGTCCATTCAAATATTTAAGAAAGCCAGCAATGTGGGTCATGAAAATGCTAATCACTTACAAAGATGGAGATGGGTTTTAGGCTGGGCTCACACCATTTTCCGGACCAGATCTGGAACATAGTGCATTGCATTTTTGCCGCAATTGGAATGTAAAAATAAAAAAAACTTTTTTTTTTTAGCTTAAAATGGTCTAACAGGTGTGTTCCATGCGTTTTTGATGCGTTCCGATGCGTTCCAGTGCATTCCAGACCAGACAAAATAGGACAAGCGGTATTTTTCTGGTCCGGTCTGGAACGGACTGCGCTGGTGGGAACTGAGGCCAGAAATAGCATAGGGATACATTGGGATGCATTTTGGGTCTGGAAACAGTCTGGTCTGGAGGTAATCTGGATGTGGTGTGAATGGGCCCTTAAGGAGCAAAAGGCTACATCCAAAAGCATACCTGTTCTATCACAGTTCATTGATTAACTGTATGTCCCAAGTTAGAAACTTGGATAGTTCAGAGTTAGAAATCAGAAACGGCAGTGTGGCTTCTCATGTATAAACCGCTTTATGAAAAAAACATTCACCACTCCATCCATTTCAAGCTCCACTACCTGGGTATGCTGCAAGTCCTGGCTGGGAGTCATCCAAGCTCTGTAATCACTTAAAAGAGAACTATGGAGTAAGTGTTTTTCCCCATAGTTCTCTTAAGGGTCACGGGAGAACATATACTAACCTCCTCCCGTGACCTAAAGCTTGTGGTAAACTGAGACCACCTAGCTGGGACGGATCCCGACAATGCTGTCAAGATCCACCCAGCTGCGTGAATGACAGCTGGCTCTGCCTATCTAGAGGGAGAGCCTGGAGGATCGGAGTGGGGAGGGGGGAATCCCTGCAGGGAGCCATGACTGACAGTCACCACTCTCTGCAGGAAGATGATCGGGAAGTGAGCGAGCGACGGTATGTGCTCACTCACTTCCCGATCTATTGAGCTGATGTGTGACAGTTCCATTGTCACACGTCGGCTCGAACCATGAGGATGAGTGATTTTCACATGCCTTATAGTTCTCCTTTAGGACTAGTTAGCCCCTAAGGGTGAAATGTGTCATAGGTGGACAGCCACTAGGAAGGAACAAACACAATAGGGGTTGTTGGATTCAAATAAACTACGGTGGAACTAAATGGTGTGCAGCAATTGTTAGATACTGCAAGAACCTGTATATTGAGTATAGAGTAGTCACATGAAACATTTGTCTGCAATATTCCTAAACAAATCCAGTTTAAACACTTAACCTTGTGGCTTTCTTTCTCATTTAATAAACTGTGGAAGCCACTAAAATGAGTGGTGAACGTTCTTCAACATTGCTTAACAATGTCCATTAAGTCCAGATTAATGAGTCTAACTACTACGAGCTGCATCCTCTCTATAGGTCTTTCTGTATCTGTAATTGATTTTCTCACAATAGCTGCTCAGCTGCACAAAGTACTAAAGTAATTGTCTAACAAAGTTAAACATTGGAAGGTGAAACTACAAACTTCCATATGAAAATCTTTATTTTTTTATCTAGGGCTGCAGCTAACGGTTATTTTCAAAATCGATTAGTTAGCCAATTATTAAGTCCGATTAATCTGTTAATCGGATTTAAAAAAAAGGCTCCAGTGTTGGACTACTAGTTTGTATTGAGATTGTAGTCCATCACAGGAGCAAGCTTTGGCGCGTTGGAAGTAAAAAAAAAAAAAAGGTGTGGAATGCAGAATACCAGCAGCTATAGAGGAATACAACAAATCCCAGCAATAGTGCATTATAATATATTGTACTATTGCTGGGATTTGTAGACCTCTATAGCTGCATTGCGCTGTATATAATGTATTATTGCTGGTAGGGATGTCCGGATAGCACTTTTTCAAGACCAAGTACAAGTACTGTCCCTCATGTACTTGCTGATACCAATTACCGGTACTTTTTCTTAAAGGGACAGGTGAAATTTTTTTCTAAAACAATACAGACTAATTATTTTAGGGCAGTTTCTCCCCAGTGCTGCGTGCATTGGAGGTGACAGGTTCTGTAAGGTGACATTAGGGGTCTTTTAGACCTCTGGTTTCACCTTTCTACTTCACTGTATTAATTGAATGTAAATACAGCAGGCAGTGGCTCGGAGCAATAGCCAGCCTGCTATTGGCTATTGCAATTTAAAATATCCAATAGCAGGCTGGCTATTGTTACAAGCGTCCATTCCTTTTCCACTTGATGAAACTGTTTGCTTTTGGTGATATATCTCAGTGTCAGCTGTGCATGCTCCTTATCTGTTTAATAATGCCCTCACCAGACGTACCCAGAAGTCTTCCCTCTCAATGAAAGAAGAGAAGGTCCGTTATGTGTATAGGCAAGATTTACAGCTTCTCTCCTCTCCTCCCCGTGAGCACACTGAACGGACATTCTCTTCTTTCATTGAGAGTGAAAACTGCAGTGTACGTCGGGTGACTGCATTACATATAAGGAGCATGGACATCTCAAACATTGTGAATGATATATCAACAAAAGTAAACAGTTTCATCAAGTTGAAAAACGGAGGAGCACCAGCAGCTAAGGTACAGGGGGGAGGGGGGCAGCGGGGGAATTCACAGCCTAGGTCTCTTCTCTCTTCTCATGCTGGCTACAGAGGTCTGTGAAAGGGACACAGAGGTCTGTGAAAGGGACACAGAGCTCTGCAGCCAGCACCAGCAAGGAGAAGAGACTGTCCACACAACACTTACCTCCCGCCACGCTGTCACACTTCCATCCGGAGAGGTCAGAGCGGAGAGGGAGCCTGCGTTTGGTGGAGAGGTATTCCAGGGGAGAGGCTTTGGGGTGGGGGGTGGGGTATCAATGGCCGAGGTTAGTTAAAACATTTTTAAAGGGCCGGTATCTGATCTATGCATCGGGGCATTTTCAGGAGTACAAGTACTCCTGAAAATGCCCTGTATCGGCCCCGATACCGGTACTAGCATCGGTATCAGGACATCCCTAATTGCTGGGATCTGATGTATTCCTCTATAGCTGGTGTTATTGGAGAAGACGGGTATGATGGTGGAATGGAGTGCAGGAATAGAGAGGACGGGTATGATGGTGGAATGCGGGGCAGACATTGGGTATGATGGTGGAATGGGGTGCAGAGGACGGGCATGATGGAATGGGGTGCAGGGATGGAGAGGACGGGTATGATGGTGGAATGGAGTGCAGGGAAGGAGAGGATGAGTATGATGGTGGAATGGGGTGCAGAGGACAGGTATGATGATGGAATGGAGTGCAGGGATGGAGAGGACGGGTATGATGGTGGAATAGGGAGCAGAGGACGGGTATGATGGTGGAATAGGGAGCAGAGGACGGGTATGATGGTGGAATAGGGAGCAGAGGACGGGTATGATGGTGGAATAGGGAGCAGAGGACGGGTATGATGGTGGAATAGGGAGCAGAGGACGGGTATGATGGTGGAATAGGGAGCAGAGGACGGGTATGATGGTGGAATAGGGAGCAGAGGACGGGTATGATGGTGGAATAGGGAGCAGAGGACGGGTATGATGGTGGAATAGGGAGCAGAGGACGGGTATGATGGTGGAATGCGGTGCAGAGGATGGGTATGATGGTGGATTGGGGTGCACGGTGTCGGGTCCTCGGGGCACTTACTTGTCTGAACATTCCCTCCATGTCTGTTTTCTGCTGAACTCCTTGAACTTGGTGTAGGTATGGAAGACCCTCATGCTGGGCTGCTCCCTCTCCCCGTCCTCCGGGTCCCCCATCCGCAGCCGCCGATTCAGCCTGGATGGTAGCTCGTCCCCAGCCATCGTAAATCCATCCCCCGGCTGACACCTGTCGCGCTCACATCCCCGGCACCCGTCATGTGACCGCACCGTCCCAGCTAGATTAAGGAGCGCCAGGATTGGATGAGAGCCGGGGGCTGGACCACGGCTCGTGTTTGGAGCGGCAAACAGGCTAATAGATAGCCGACTAATCGACGATGGAAAGCGTTGACGTTTTCCATCGTCGATTTTAATCGACTAAATCGAATAGTTGTTGCAGCTCTAGCTTTATCGAAGACTACATGATCTTAATTTCATGTTTACTTGACAGATAAAGCTAAAGTTTTGACCACAATAAGCAAAGAAAGAAAACGTGTACAAAATCACTTTAGATTCTCTAACAACCAATCAGATTTTTTTTTTTCCAGTGAAGTGCAAGAATCAAAGACTATACCTTACCACTATGTGAAATCAAGAATAGAATGTGATACAATAAAATAATTTGTAAGATGTATAGTACTGACAGCTGTTTGAAATTACTTACAACATAAAGCTGCCGCCATATGATAGACCACTCGCGCAGTGTGTTGGTGACTTCATGGACAAGCGGAATCTCGCAAGGTGTGACGGTTTCATGTTGCCTAAAAAATTAGTGCAAAATCCAAAATGAACAGATGTTATAACAAACACACAATTAACTAAGACTATACCATTGAGCAGTGTCCAGCCCTGGAATAAGAGCAACAATCTATGACAGCAACCAACCAGCAATCATTCAATCACTGCCATAGGGATAAAATATAATTGGATGCTATGGGTTATTGCAGTTTATACATCACAGTTCTAAACTCTTCAAATTACTTTTTTCAGCAAGAACAAAATGGGAACATATTTGCAAGTAAACCTAAAATCAATAGAGTAATAAACGTACAAGACCAATAAAACTAAATTACAACTCAGTTTATATAAAATAGAAATGTATTATGCTGACAGATGTTTATGTATGTATTTCAGGATTTTATCTGTATTGAAAAAGCAACATCAAGCATTAGGTTTAGCAATCACTAAGCTGCTAATGACACCCTGACAACTGCTGCTGCTGCTATTCTTTTAAACCTTCACATGTGGCTGCAAGCAGGATTGCAGCAGAAGTGTAGCCAAGTGATTAACAGAAGAGAAGGCCAAGCATATGGCAGAGGCGATGGGACAGTGTGGAGGAAAACTGCAGGAGGCCTGGTAACATTGTGTGGAGGATTTAGGAGGACAGAGAAAAATCCAGGCGCTAAGAGGACAGCCAGACATGCAGGCACAATCCAACTACCTATAGCCACTTGCATTTGCAGGAGGGTCCTAAATGTAATACAGAACACCAGTCTAATAAAAATCTCCAGGGAAGGCAGAGGACAGGAATGTCTTCTACAAATCCAACAAAGTGTTACTCATTGCTTGTGCAGCCAATTACTAGGTCCAAGTATTGCTACACAGGAAGCAGAGAGGTGGGGGCAAAGTCCATGTAAATACTTTCAGAAATTTTGGATTTGTGCCAAAACTTTAGAAGCTCCACAATGGCCACACACATGGGAAATCTATGAAGAGCAATGGTTTCTACAGAAAGCGAGATCACCTATTGCAAAGTTGTCAGTTCGAATGCGAACATTACTTAGTACTGCTAGCAAATAAACAGGAAACTAGCTAGTTTGAGGGCTTATGCCAAGCAGTTAACAGTTACTCTTTGTTTAAACCATTTCAAATAAAAAGAAAGTTGGACAAATCCTTAGGTCATGCCAGCATTGTTCTGAAACTAACTGAGCCTAGAGATGAGCTAATCACTAATTGGAATAAGTCCCCCCACAAATTTTAATAAATGTCTTCTAAAAGTTGGAAGACTTTAAAAAAAATAAAAATTGGTCTAAAAAAAAAAAAAAAAGAAGGGGAGAAAGAAAAATTGCTTGAGAAAATGCTCAGTACATTTGAAGATAACAGGATCTAAAGTTCTATGAAAATCTTAACTTCTTTGATCAGTAATGCTGCCAATCGTATTATCAGGATCAATAGCAATTCTCAAGCAGCTTGAGTTTTACAGTGAAATCCTAGATTTACATATGGCTTCAGCTCCATATCTACTAATTGGTTTGACTTCTAATTTTCACTGAAGGTAATCTCTAATGACATATTTTTTTGATTATCCAGTTAGACCTGCCCATGTTTGTAACATGAAACCCAACCACAGCCAAAATTTTACCTTCACTTCTTGTCCCTCTAATAAGGGAAGAGGGAATGAGAAAAACCTACCCCACAGGACCAGAGATACTAATGTATTTATTACAGGTATTTATTAGGGCTGTGGAAATTAAAGAGTAATTTCTCGATCAATCGTTAAACTTTTTGATTGATTACAATTATTTTGATCGCTAATGAAAACACTCACCTCTCCGCCGGCTTCCGGGAGTCCCGTCGGGATCCAGTGACGTCACGGAATAAACGTGCTGGATTAGTGTGATCCTAGTTCATTTTATTACTTCATTGCTGTGCTGTATGTGTATAGGCCAATGTAGTTGGGTCTGTATGTGCGATATAATTAAATCGATAAAAAAAATGTTTTATTAAATCGAACAAGAAAATGTTAATCATTACCAGCCCTAGTATTTATATAGCGCTGACAATTTACACAGCGCTTTACATAGTGTACATTCACATCAGTCCCTGCCCTCAAGGTCCCTAGCTCACTTGCATACATCCGAGGGTCAATTTAGACAGGAGCCAATTAACCTACCAGCATGTTTTTATAGGAGGAAACCCATGCAAGCACAGAGAACATGCAAACACCACGCAGATAGAGACCTGGCTGGGATTCAAACCAGGGACAAAGCAGAAGCGCTAACCACTACACCACTGTGCAGCCCGGTAATAAAAAAAATGAATACATAAATAATGATAATAATAAAAAAAAAGTTTTTGTCTGCCGGACAGGCCATGGGCTTTAGGAAAAGGAAATGTCAGTAATTTTCTATTTGCATTATCTGCCTTCACTGTACTGATTATTCTTTTAGCATTTCTCACTATTTGACAACATGGCATTTACTAATGTAACACAAATTGTATGTAAGCATGCTGCAGGTTGGTGTCAATCCTTTCAGCAGGCTATAGTTGTGAGCAGTGACTATTTTCTAATGTATTCATCCTTGCAAAATAAATCAACTTTCTTGTTTTAGTACTCTGATTACAAAATGGATGTATAAAGGAAACACAGTCTAGAGATAATATTATACAGTAATCAAATGATCAGAATACTGATATTCGCCATCTGCGGGGTAAGACAAATACAGCCATAAAGCACAAAAGGTAATACAAAGTAAAGTAATGATGTGCACATTACAATAACCCATAGCCATCAAACAGAATACAAATATCACTAAGATTAGCCACAGACAATGAGCGTTTAGAAATGTGGCTGTCCCACCACCTTATGTTACTATTGTGTCCCTGCATATCTGGAGATAAAAGTAGGGAGGTTTAAAGAAGAGCCAGGATTTTGTATATTAACCTTTGCAAGGGAACTACTTCTGCACTGAAATGGTTAAGTGTTTGTTTGTGTCTAGGTTAAAAAAAAGTTAGACTCACCCAAGGCTCCGAGTCAACTTCTCCGGTCCTTTCAACGTCTCTCCCCCTCCTCTGCACAGCAGTTTAACCTCCCTGGCGGTATGATTTTTTATTTTTTTCCTTTTTTTGTTCTATTTGTTTTAGTTTTTTCATCTAACTTTTGACTCTCCCGCCGGTTCCACCCCCCTGCGACGTGGACGCTCGCAAGGGACGGAACCCGGAAGACGGATGTTGGCATCGGCTGGAGGACACAGCGCGGCTCGAGGGACACGGTAAGAGACGCACGGTGTATTCCCGAGTGTGGCTCGGGGTTACCGCTTACGGTACAGAAAATTAACCCCGAGCCACACTCGGGAATACAGCCAAGGAGGTTAAGGTCCCATAAATCATCACATCTATACACTGTGTATAGACGTAAGGACACTGAAGATTCCAATGCGGCAGGGAGGGGGGGACGGCTGTGGGGAGAGCTGGCCATCTCAGAGCATCGGGTGAGTATAATTTTAAATTTTAGAACCTAGAGACAAATGAACACTTAACCCTTGCAATGCGGGGGTAGCCCTGCTGCAAGGGTTAATACAAAGAATCCTGGAATTCATCTTTTACATCATACCATTGTAAACGAATCATTATGTGGTCCAGCTATAGTTACTTTGCATGGACCACATCCCTATTTTGAAGCTTTGGTATGTTTCTTAAGAAAGAAAGTATCTTTTCAGGTGCTATCTTCATGGATATACACCGATCAACCATAACATTATGATCGCCTGCCTAATATTGAGTATTTCTACAGTTTGCCACCAAAACAGCCCTGAACCTTTGGGGCATGGACTACACTAGACCTCTGAAGTTATGTTGTGGTATCTGGCACCAAGCCATCAGTAGCAGATCCTTTAAGTCCCATCAGCTGCAAGGGTGAGGCCTCTATGGATTGGACTTTTTCTCCAGGACATCCCATAGATGCTAGATTACATTGAGAATCTGGAGGCCAAGTCAAAACCTCACACTCGTCGTCGTGTTCCTCAAACTATTTTTAAACCATTTTTACAGTGTGGCAGTGTCCATTGTCCTGTTGAAAAAGGCCACTGCCATCCGGAATTACTGTTTCCATAAATGGGTGTATTTTGTGAGGAAAGTGGTATCTGGATTTCTCAAAGGCTTTTGATACGGTACCACACAAACGCTTGCTACACAAGCTGAGGGCTATGGGCATAGATGAGGTGGTGTGTACGTGGATAGAGAACTGGCTACGGGAACGTGTCCAGAGGGGATCTGTAAATGGCACCTTTTCACACTGGGCTAGTGTAATGAGCGGTGTGCCTCAGGGTTCTGCCTCAGGGTTCTGTGCTGGGTCCCATATTGTTCAACTTATTTATTAATGACATCGTAACACCCAAATAAATAAAATAAAAGTAACACCCAAATAAATGGCAGGACCCAAGATTTTCCAGCAGAACATTGCCCAAAGCATTACACTGCCTACGTTGGCTTGCCTTTTTCCTATAGTGCATACTGGTACCATCTTCTTCCCCCAGTTAAGTGACACACACGGCCTTCCACGCGATGTAAAAGAAAACTTAATTCAACAGACCAGGCCACCTTCTTCCATTGATCTGTGGTTCATTTCTGATGCTCATGTGCCCATTGTACATGCTTTTGCTCTGGACATGGGTCAGCATGGGGGCACCCTGAAAAGTCTGCGGCTATACTGCCCCATACGTATTAAACTGCAATGCATTCTGTGTTAGGACACCTTTCTATTGGAACCTGCATTAACTTTTTCAGCAATCTGAGCTATAGTAGCTCTTCTGTTGGACCGGAATACATGGCCCAGCCTTTCCTCTCCATAACCCAGTCACCGGTTCATCAGTTTTCCTACCTTGGACCACTTTGGCATGTCCTGACCACTGCAGACCAGAAACATCCTTTAAGAGCTGCAGTTTTGTAGACCCAGTCATCAAGCCATCACAATTTAGCCCTTCTCAAAGTCCCTCAAATCCTTACGCTTGTCCATTTTTTCGTCTTCCAACACATCCACTTTAGGGACACATGGTTTACTTACTGCCTAATATATCTTAACCAATTCCAGGTGCCATTGTAACAAGAAAATCAATGTTATTTAATCTCTCAGTGATCATAACGCTATGGCAGATCGGTGCATATACACACACAATTATGAGAACTTTATCAAATCATATACTGTTGGTCTGATGGAGATAACATGTGGACTATATGGAAACATAAAATATAGGTATCTTGTTTTAACTGGGTTTTAATGGTTGTTTTAATCTGCTGCACAATAAAAGAAAAATGGTTTTAAAACAGAAAGTTCAATGTGTGAATATATATATACACAGGGTTATTCAAAAAGAATGAACCGATATGACGCATTGCTTCAGTTTGCATTGATGTTGCCCGTGCTGCAGATGGTGGTCACATTGAACACTTGTAAGACAGGAAATAAAAGTTGATTGTGAGTATAATACTTGTGAATTGGCTAGAGTTTTGCATTACTTGTCCTAAATAAAATATTGCGTAAAGAAATTGGTTCATTCTTTTTGAATAACCCTGTATATCTCCATGGAGATAGAATCTGGGACTCTTCAGGCGCTTTCTTAAGAAACATATCAAAGACATTGTAAAGTACTTGAAGATACCAATATATGGATTAACTATAAAGGGAAAAGAAGTCTAATACCCTGGCTCATGATTACTGGAAAATACTGTAAAACAGCCCTGCCAGACAGCAAAGGCAGGAGAGAGACGCCACTTTCTCTTTTCACATTAAGGAATAGAGTGGTATCACTTCCCTGCCCCTGGGTGCTTAATGGCAAGTGAAGCAGTAGCAGCATATTAGACTAAAAGTGAATGAAATGGAATCTAGAACCCTGAATGCCTTAAGTTGCTGGCCCTCCCTGTTCTGCTTTGTGAAGAATTACAGAACTAAAGACATACAAAAGTATTTAATACCAAAGGTGTTGTATTTGAAATTACAGTTTCTCCTATTGACAGCTTATGCAGGGTAGCAGGGTGAACGTCTGGGGCCTCCGTGTGTAGCAGCCCTTAACAGTTAGAACAATACTGAATATCACCAAATGTGGAGGGCCTGCATCGCTATGCACCAAGCAACCAGACAGCTTCACAGCAGCATTTCTACTGGTCCATCAAAATTATGGACTGTCTCACTGGCCCAAAGGAATGTCCAGGAGACAGGAAGTCTGTACGTCAGAACTGCTAGATATGAAAAACCATAATTAAATATATGTTTCCAACAAACTTATATACCCAAAGGTTCACAAGCTACAAACAGTGGAATTCTATTACTAAACACAAGTTTTACCAAAGCATAATGACCACACGGTCCATTTATTTGAATTTTGAAGTTAATTTACCCTTTTCCTTCAACTGCGGCTTCTTTAAGATGAATATAGCTGGTAGGAAATATACCCTAAAACAAAAATAAATAAGTTATTAGAACCAATAAAATTAGTTTTTATCTTTAAAAGAAACCAAAAATCCTAAAAGGAACACTAACCAAATATTTTGGAGATTTTATGAAGGTGAAGGCGGCAGGATTTGGATAGTGATTGAAAGTGGGGAAGAAAAGTGAGGTCAAAATCCAGGATCACACCTAGCACCTAGGCATGGGGGGTGGATAGTTGTGTTATCAATCTCAATGTAAAGGTTGGTGAAAGGTGCATGGGTGCAGGAAATATTATGAACCTGAAGAGATGAGCTGTGAAGTGGAAAGATATATTTGAGTGTCAACAGTGACCAGTGGATGTCCACCAACTACAACCAAAATGGTCCTGCAGAAAACCAGGGGGATAGGGCCATTGGTCAAAGCTGTGCACTTGCCTGTGATTTCACAAGGGAGGATACTGTAGGCAGTTGGTGTCTGATGGTGTACCAGTACAAACAATGCAAATGTCATGGCTTCTCTGTGCCCATTGTAAACCTTATCAATGTTTAATAAAAAGATGGGGGGGGGGGGGGGGGGTTTTTGCAGTGATTAGCTAACTGGGTGGAGGCAGTGAACTGATACCTCTGCCTATATACAGATCCTGCTCCCTGGCAAGTCTATGTCCCAGAAGCATCACCAATATAGGGCGCACAGGCTCAGCTATAAGTTGTGTTTAAAATTTAGGCCCCTGTAGCTTTTTTTATTTATCTGTTTTTATAGAGAAGACAAAAGTATGGGGTCACATGTCGTGTATGCAGGCAATGTATGTTAGATGGTGGTGCAAGATAGTGCGAGATAACCAGCGTTACTCTCTTCCTTTTCTGGATACTTCAGCATAAATCCCCAGCAATAAATTTACATCCATTTTTTTTTTTACTAGGAGGCAACGTACCTTTTTAGATTTTTTCCTCAAAACGTATCCTCTGTACCATCCTGTAAAGAAATGTTTAACAGGTCAGCCAATGTATAGATAAAACCTAAAGAACAATTCTAACTTGGACCAAATTAGGTAAAACAACAGAATATCTGTGTGCTGGAGCAAGTCTGATGACTCCTCCTCCTCCTCATCTTCTACCCTGCTTTCAAACGTCATTGCCAATTATTACCCAACATATCTAACCAGGCCAAATCTGTCTGTACATCCTTCCTAGAACACCTACAAACACAGATATACTTTTGGGGGGTAGAAAGTGTACTTTTGTAATCCACTGCTTTCCTACCAGCCATGTCACGTCACATTTGGACATTGCTTTCTACCAGACACCCTAATAAGCACACAGTTGGGCCATTAGATTTGACTTGTGTAACCTGCTGCCCATTTAAGCCAGCTATTTGTGAGTTACCTCCCCTGCATTGCAAGCAATGGAGTCACAATAATAACAGCCAGATTTTAAATTCCATGTCCTAGGTATGTATTAACCCAGTTCTGCTAACATGCAGGACAATAAAAAGCTTCATTTTGTATCCCACTAATTCTGCCCACAACAAACTCCACTGTGCTATTCCTGGAGAAATAATTAACTACGGATTTCTGTACCAAGCATGCTTCTTATGTATTACGTAAACTGCAGAACTTAATAGAATATAATTAATTGTGCATAATAATTACAATGATACACACAGGACCAAATCAAATGCAGAAAGAGAATTCTAAATATAGATACACAAGTCTCATATGCAGTGTCTCAGAATACACTACTTGAACAGATAAGGTGTATCACAGACAAATCATCTGAAAGAACAAAAAATTTAATCAAAAAGGAGAAATTTAGCTTTTTCCCCCCAGAAGTTACAACCTTTTAACCCATTTGCCTACATATGTTTAAAATCATTCACTTATTTCATATGCACCTATAGGGAGTCTATGGGGATTCTTGCCTTTTATTAGCAATTGCAGAGAGCCAGCCATGATTGGGCTTTTGCCAGAATTTGAATATTTAGTCTTAAGTTATAATCCATTAGACGAACAATAAATAATTACTTCGCTTTATTTATTCTGAGTACTGCGTTTAAGAGTTCACCTCACATCTGATGGCTGCTTTCTTGTCAACTGCCTGACCTCACAAGCTGGCTCCCATCTTCTGAATGAACATAAAATGCCTCTGCATATTGCACTCAGTTAGCATTGTTCCCAGCTCTCTTTCTGAACTACAGAATTCCTTTCCCCCCTATATTATGGAGACAAGGAGAAGGAGAGGTGATTTGTATTCCTAATGTACTTCTTTTCCAAGGGTGACAATGCTGCTCTTGCACAGATACATTTTGGCAAGTGAGCAGCATCAATCCAGGATAGGACGTGAATGGAAAGGATCACCAGGTGAAAAAAAAAATGAAAAAAGAAAACTAATGCAGCCACCACATATAAATACCCGATAAGCTGCAATATATGACCTATTTGTTCTTGTGTTTAGATACACTTTAAACAAAACTAAGTTTACCTTAAATAGTAGATTTAAGTTTTTATGTTTCACGCAAACACAAGAGGATGCATAAACTGCAAAATCAGACATATACCATAAGCGAGACCACACGGGAAGTTTGTAAAGTCCTTTCGCAAACAGACCACCATAACATACTTCTTGGGGGTAAGAATGTCTGTGCAGCAGGACTCTAACACCATTCAGTGTGGTTTATGTCCCAGGCTGTCCTCACCGGCAGTGTGGGTTACCGTCAGACAGTTTTATGAGGCTGAGCCAGACAGTTCCCTTTCTTGTGAACAGCAATTCTTCCGAATTTGATTTCCTATTTTGGAGAACAGATAAGGAGCACTAGAGTACATTTCATTCTTTTTCAGAGGCCGAGGCTGAAAGTGGCAAATATCACACTAAAAATGAAAGGCACTGAGAGATATGGTTGTCTTTATTGGAATCACTGTGCCACCAGGCTTTGCGACAATCCTCTATAGTCAACTCCGCTGACTATCACATGCAGCACAAATGGAGTGAAAAGTAATTCCTTTTTTGCCGTAGAAAGAGAATGATACTTGATTAACTTGACTCCCAGAGGCAGAGGCATGATGGAATTTGTATATTTTCATTACAGTTGGAGTGCCAAAGTCTGACTACCACTGTTCTAATACAAATAATTAATACTGCCCTACTTAGCTTTGTAAAATGAAATTTAAAAACATTACCGGCATTACCTTCTGAAGGGAAAAGCCTGACACCACACTCTCCAATTTGTGGTGGCAAAAAAAAAATTAAAAAACACTGAACTCAGGAGTAAACCTTAAAAATGTATTCAGGTATCTTAACAAAAATGTATCTTATTTGTGTATCACTCGGCTGTAGATCCTCAAATCATCTCTGGATTGGTGCGGACACTGTCCTTCCTTCTGTAGGGTGGCTCCTCTTGTTCCCCATGGTCACCGCTCAACTGCTCACTCCCATGATGGACTACAATGTCAATACAAATGAGTAAACTAAACATGAGATTGTAGTCCATCCTGGGAGCGATGACTACTTTACAACACACACAGGGACCATGGGGAACAAAAGTAGCCACCCTCCAGAAGGAAGGACAGTGTCACCACCAATTCAGAGATGATTCAAGGATTTACAGTGAGTGATACACAATTAATTTACAGTTGTGTTTATAGTTAAGGTACTTGAATGGATTTTTAAGATTTACAATAATTCCTGAGTTTAGTGTCACTTTATTATTATCCAGAACCAGGAACCCTATTAAAGCATTTTAACCATACAGTAACCATCCGCTTCACGAACACTTGTGAATATCTGTTCTTCAATTGAAAAATGTGGTTACTGTAACATTTACCATGTTTATAACAAGGTGAAAGCTACATTTTCTACACTCCACCAGACACATTCATTTTTGTACATTAGCTAGGCAGAGGTGGCAATCGTTTAGTTTTACAATAAGAATGAATGGAGACCAAGCACTGTTACATTTCAGAAATGGTGCTATCAACTCAAAGTACATGTGTAAATCCAGCAGCTCACATAATACCTCAAATCTTAACCCCTAAATTAAGCCATTCACACGTAGAGACACCGTTACCTTGCCCAAGCAGGGAAAAGTTACAGTGTCTCTACAAACTCACCTTATCTACCTCTAATTGCAACCCTTCCACGGTCAACAATAATGTCCGGTGTGCATTGCAAAAATGCCCAGACCCACTAGCCAATCACAAGGCTAGATCATGGTCACTTGACTGGGGAAATGGAGTGGCTACTTACCTGGGTCAGTGACATAACTGCCATCTGCTAAGTAGCTGCAAGGTAGCACAGTTAAGGCGAGTATAAAAGGGGTGGGCAATGACCCTTACAGAGACCCTGTGGCTTTGCCCTTCATAGGAATGTTGACAGTATTTGTTTAAACGTACCTCCAACACTTAAGCCTTAACCCATGCCTTAATACATACCTTAACCTGTAATAGTCAGTTTGATGCTACCACTTAACCCTCACATCAAGATTGACCCCTACAGTGAGCCTTTTATATCCCCTCTAAAACCTAACCCTGACCTTGTACCCTAATCAGACCAAGTCCCCTTAATCTCTGACCCAAACAGAAACCTTAAAACTAGGCACTTATTCTATATATACGCCTCATCATGCACCAAAGTTCCAAACAACTACTGATCTAGTGGACCTGGAGCCTTAAGAGCTGATTCACACCATCTCCGTGCGTTCCAGCACGTTTAGTCAATGGCACCGCAGCCATGGCCCCCACCCAAAGTGTGATCACCCACTTTCCGGTCCAGTGTGATCACCAAAAATAGTTCTTGTACGAGCATTGCTGTGCAACGCATTCTGGTGCAGGCTTTGCACTGTGGGCGGGTGGGGGGGGGGTCGTGGCTGTAGTGCCATTTATTTGAATGCACTGCTATGTACCCTCCTGCCCTAGAATGCAGGGATCCGGACAGTATGCGATCCAGTGCATTCTAGCAGCTAACCGTGCTGGAACGCACTGGAGATGATGTGAATTGGCCCTTAGTGCTAAATTAATATTGTTGGTTTTGCAAAGCAGTTCGTTTCAGTTTGGGTTAATCAGAATAGTTATCATCATTCACTCACCTTCATGTGTTTCTAGAAGGTGCACAGTGTCACCGATCTGGAGATGCAACTCATCCGCTGCTTTTGCCTCGTAATTGTAAATGGCTAGAAAAAGAAAACAAATATTTCCTGTTATCAATTGTCTTCAGATTAATACACGCAAATTTTGGGAGAAAAAAAAATATGATGAATTCTGCACTAGCACAGAAGAAAGCAGTGACAGGTTTCTAAGAGTCCCATATTTTCCACATGCCCACAAGATCTCACATAATATGTTAAATGGTTGTGGATATTCAAGTATTTACATATTCTTAGCAATAAATTAACTTTAGCCCTTATGCTGCCAGAGAAGACTTTTCATTAGGCTCACTCATATAATATGGGTGACCCCCACCTTTGGACAATATGTTGCTGAAACTCCATGATTAAAATATGCATAGGTAGAGGTCACCTCCACCACAAACCATTATAAAAATAAAATAAAAAATCATTAGAAAAAAACCCTTGTTGGACATGCAGTTGTTTTTAATATAGAAAGGTACAGACCCTTAGCTAGCTAAGTCACATTTATATGACCTCAAGTACAATTATAATAAAAACAGCCTATTAATTTAGAGTTGGCGATCAGATTAAAGGACAACCAAAAAATAGCGGATGGTAACTGATAATAAATAAATGACTTATGTTGGAGAAGAAATAGCCGAAAAGCTTGAAGTACGCTTGAAGTATGGAGGAAGCCCGAGAGCCGATTAGCAGCACCTTTTAATCACCTAATCTGTGATGGTAACAGCAGTATCATCCCCACTGGTGTGCGGGGGAAAGGGTCAGCAAACACATTTTCCAATTTCAAAGTAAAAAACGAGGAACACCTTCAGATCCGACTCCGCAGCACAGAGCTGGAGCTTTTGAAAAACGTTCTGTAAACTAGACACTGCGGGTAACTGTTCAAAAGAGCAGTCATTGCAACAAATTCATCTAACCGCAGCAAAAGTAATATGAACAAGGAATTAACTGGCAAAAACCACTTACGTCATCTAATTAGTCAACTTTTTTTTTTAATATATTTTTTTTATTTGATGCAATAGGGAAATGCAAACATAAATGTAGGGTCATATATGTGACATGAGGGCTTCTTGTGCTAGGGATACATTTCAATACCAAGTTCAAAACGAATTTCTTAAAGTGCCACCAATACCAAAATTTAGTTTTGTATAGTGTGGAGAGGGATTAAAATCCCATGTCAGGTTTTTATTAGGGATGCACTGATACTGTTTTTTTCGGTATCGAGTACCAATATTTATTTTTTTCGGTACTCGCCGATACCGAACACCAATAACGGAAGTCCCATTAAGGAAGCCAGGCGGCGTGTAAAGACTCGCCACCCAGCTTCCCGATTAGCAGGGAAGCCGTCCCCATGCTTCTCATCACTAGGTGACGAGAAAGCATGGAACCGGCTTCCTGGCCAATCAGAAAGCCGAGCGCCACGTCATTACACGGTGCCCGGCTTCCTGATTGGCTAGCTTCCTGACCAATCATGAAGCCGTGCGAGTCATTACACGCTGCACGGCTTCCTGATTGGCCGGGAAGCTGCACCATACTCCCTTGCCACAAGTAATGAGGGAGCATACTCGCCAAAATACTCGGCATTGGCACCGATACCGGTACTAGTATTGGTATTGGTACATCCCTAGTTTTTATTGTTGCCTATGTCCCCATTAGTGAGATTCATCTTCCCTATTTGTCCTGGTGACCGTTATCACTGAAAGAAAATCTTAAGAATATTTTGGGTTGTCACCAGAACAGTAAGCGATGGGAAATCTTCCAATGGAGACTTTAGTTCTGGTGACCCCGCTGACCACCAGGGATTTCCCTAACTTTGGAGGGATTTCCTCTCACTTCCTGTTGTGGCTATTGGACAGGAAGTAAATGGAAATCTTCTAAATGGGACACAGGTGGCAATAAAAAAAGGTGACAGGTGCTATGACCTTCCCTTACAGTATCCCAAAAAAAAAGTCTTGGCTTCAGTTATATTTTAAGCTGGTCATGTACTATAATCAGCAGGACTTGGCCAAAATCCGAGCACTGTATGACTAGCTTAACATTGAACCGGAATAAAGAAGTGGTACAGACATGGGAGTGACCATACTCACTTTCTCTGACAATCAAAATCTTTAACAATATGGCATGGACAAAAATACTGATGTAAGTGCAGCATACCAATCTCTATTACTACAACACTTCCGTCTTAGGAGGGAGGGGGGGCAAAATGAAGAATTAGAAAGCCAGCTGGACAATTTTGGCAAGCTAAGCAGCCGGTAATGTATTGTGTCAACTAGAAATGCTTTTAGCATGGAAGCCAACAATAAAAATATGACAGGTCTAATTAAACAGGACATGCCAGTTTTATAACCTGGATTCTATTCTTCTCAAATGGTCTAATAATGACTTCAGTAAGAACAGTGCAGTTATATTGCCTACTATCGAACAGCTTGTCACTCAGGATATATCTCCAACGCAGAATACCAGGCTAACCGCTAAACGTACAAATTAAATACAAAAAAGAAAGCTGTGTAACCTGCAAAAAGATATGTATTTCTGTCTATCGATCCCAGAGATTTATACAGCTGGATAAAACCATTTACAGTAATGCAGCGCTAGACAAATCCCAGGAACAGGTAGTTAATGTGCCTTAAAAAAATATATATAGCTGGTGCCTAACCTTTGAGGTTTGTTCTAGTTGTTGCCAATGGAGCTGGATCCTAAAATTCTGCTGGCACCTAGATTGCACAGACTGGCTCCTGAAATCCATAATAAAATTGTCCACCCCTGCAGTAATGACCTCTTTTCACCCCAGCATGCTGGGGTGAAGACTGATGAGGTCATCCTTCTGCTGTGTCCTCCAAATCAGCAAGTGTGAATACTGTGCACATAATATTAACACACCTGATTGGCTCCCCTTATCACTGTCTAAGGCTGAGTTCACACCTAGGCCGCACCAGTTTTACGCGCGCTAACAGCATGCGGTTATTTGCATGTTTGCGCATACATGAAGACGTGCGTTTTGATTGCCAGCTCATAAACCATTGCGGGCAATTGAAGAACGCGCAAAAACACTCACGCAAATGTACAACATGCTTCTGTTGCACGTTTTTGGGCATTTCTATTTAAGTCTAAGGGGCAAAAAAAACGCTTTTATCTGCCCAAAGAAGCTCCTGTACCTTTTCAGGCATTTGACGCTTTTCTGCCAGATGTTTTTCTGCTCAGGTGTGAACCAGGGCCATTGAAAATTATGGGCTTTATTGTGTTGGGCAGTTAAAAGCACTTTTCAAACACCTATGTGTGAACCAGGCCTTAATGTTGCTGTGTAGGTGACTGCTAGAGGCTGATACAATGCTGTAGACGGGTGGGGGGGCTACTTTTATTCCCTATGGTCCCTGTGTGTGTAGTAAAAGTAGCCACCACTTTAAGCTCACTCCTGTGATGGACTACAATCTCACGTTTTGTTTACTTATTCTGCTAGTTTCACTCGTTTCAAATTTCAATAATTTGTACTAAGATTGTAGTCCATTATGGGAGTGAGCTTGGAGCGTTGGCTACTTTACAACACACACAGGGACCATGGGGAAGAAAAGTAGCCATGCTCCAGAAGGAAGGACAGTGTCAGCACCAATTCAGAGATGATTTGAGGATCTACAGCCGAGTTATACACAAATAACATACATTTTTGTTAATAGTGAAGGTACTTGAATGCATTTTTAAGGTTTAAGTCCTGAGTTTAGTGTCACTTTAATAAACTTTGTCACATGGGACCTTAATTCTAGGGTGCTACTCAGCAGATAAGGCATGGCTGGGATCATAGCCCTCTTGCGCTGCAACCAGAACAGAGAAGCACATTATACCTAGCATTGTATTGCTATAGGCTCGAACGCAGCAAGATCATAGTAGCACATGCAACTCTACACAAGACACAATTGAGTAAACATAGCTTCCCAGAATAGTCTTCACTAGTTCATACTGAACACATAATCACTGAAAATCACATTATCAAAGCGATGAAACAAGCAATTAAATTGGGGTGAACAGACAATGTGCTGGAAGAACACAGTGGGCAGAATGCACAAAACAGGCGCACAAAGCCTTGGATTAAGGAAACAAATGGAGATAATCCACCACTCGCTAATAAATATTTGCAAGTGTTAAAATGCTGTCAGTAATCCCGTAGCTCTTGTGGATAGGGATAAACTTTAAAGTTTATCACTCATATTAAAGAGGAAGGGGTTAGGTTACTGTATGTCATGTGCTGTGTGCCCTTTAACTTGTTGAAACGTGGCTCAAAATTGTTATATAGAGAGAGACGGCACTTAAAAGGTACAGTACGCCACAACTAAAGTCTGCTTTATACAAGACTAATTACTAATGTTAAAGAAGAAACCAGGAATTAAAATTAAAAATTACGTTTGCAGTGGGGTTCCCCCACACTGCAAGGGATTGAGTGCTCATTTTGTCTAGGGGGGGGGGGTCAAAGCAGTTTTACTCACCTGCTCCTTGGTCAACACTGACCTCTCTCTCCCTCTGTTTCGGCTGTGAAATGTCCCTCTCTATCCTCTAGTCTCATGCAAGTCAATGAACCTGCATAGGTTGTGATGATGTCAACCGTCCTTAGACTGCCGAAGACTAGGGGAGAAGAGACTGCGGAGACTGGTCTCTAGTGGCCCAGCAGGACCAAGGATCAGTTGAGAGTGAGTATCTGCTTTATTTAGCAGCCCTAGACAAAGCAAGCACTTAACCCTTGAAGTGGATTGGGGGTAGCCTCACTGCAAGGGAAGTTTTTAGAATCCTTACAGTTCTTCATTAACAGAAGTAGCTGATTTTACAATAGCTGTGCTGCACTTCAAACCATTTAAAATGTCTAAGCCTCCTATTCATACCTGAGCGTTTGAAGCAAACACTGAGTTTAGAGAAAACCTGCAGAAAGCAGATCTATCAACCCAAGCTTGGGCTGACTTCAGCCAGAAAAGCTGAATTTAAAGAGTCACTTTTAAGACATGGTGACTACACATGACCACATCCAGTCCCTATACATTACTTGAGTTGAAGTCCTCCCAATTAGGCTGGGTTCACACCTAGGTGTATCGAATATGCGCGTTTGTCGCGCGTTTCATGTCGCAGTAAAAAAAATGCGCGACAACTTGAGGGCTACTTGGCTGTATCCCAATGGAAACGTGCGACAAAAACGCCCCAAAGAAGCTCCTGTACTTCTTTGGGCGTAGGACGTTTTGTAGCGCGTTTATACGGCCTGTAATACGCCCAGGTGTGAACCATTCCCATAGGAAATAATGGGATTTCGGTGTTTGAGCGTTTTGCATAGCGTAGGAATGCGCTACAAAACGCCCAGGTGTGAACCGGGCCTAAAAGTCTATAAGACAGACAACTTCAATTCAAATAATACACAGTCACCAGAAATTGTCAAACTAATGTTACCACTGCAATCACAGCACGGTATCAAAGCACTGTATCTTGAAAACAGTAGAACAGAGGTAAGTGCAATGAATGCATTACACTTGCCTACAAATTAAAGAAGAGCTATGCCACTGTGGGTCCTCAGGGCCCCTGCCATAATCTGCAAAGCAAACTTGCACATTATGGCTAGGGTTGCCACCTGTCCAGGATTCACCCGGACAGTCCGGGTTTTATGGCAGCAGAAACCCAGACACAAGATGTCAGGCAGGCAGGGGCAACCAAAATTAAGATAGGAGCTACTGGCACCGTACTGAAAATAGTCTCAACTGTGATATTTACATATGAATGGGCGGCACTATTTACATATGAATAACCTGCAACTTATTCTCCCCCAAAAATGTGCGCGTCGCAAGAGTGTTTGGGTTTCGCTTCAAGAAAAGGTGGCAACCCTAATTATGGCAGACTTGCATCCCAAAGTACCCTCCTCCAGTGATGCATTGTTTGTATTCTGCTTGTTGAGCTGTCTCCACCATCTTCTCCCAGTTTCAGATGCCAAGGTTGTACACTGAACTGCTCATGTACAGCAGTTAATGTACAATAGAATAAAAAAGTGATTGCAGGAAAAAGAGGTTTTATGGCAGAAAAGACACACAGAGTCCCAGAGTACCTGCTGCCCAGTTCTGTGCTTTGACACATTACATGCACTTCCTGCGGGTCTTTCCAAAAATAATTACAGGAGTTCTTTTTTTGGCAAGCTAGAAAAACCATACAAGGGTAAACAGTATAAATATATTTCTTTGCAACCTAATAACAGACCACTATTACTGGGGATCAGCAAAAATGCGTCTCTAGACTCCAAAGCACAAGCACTTATGGTGTTAAAGATCTATCATTACCTTTCAATCTGTAATTAGGAATTAACAGCAAAATGCTCACGCTGGTAAAAACAACGGGCCAAAAAAAAGCAGGCTTGCCTTGCTCACAGTTTCCTGTGCAAATAAGATCACCTGCAGGTAGCTTTATTTTCATTTTAGGAAACAGTTCCAGCAAAGGCCCCGTTGCTCACCTGAAGACGAAAGCAAAGAACGTAAACACTATAGACACATGAAGCAAAAACATGTGTAAGGGTATTGGCTTTAGGCAAATGTAAACCCAACTCAATGACATATAGGTTACTAAAGCACGGTATGCAATACAATAAACAATACTAATAAAAAAAATACAAAATGTCATCCCTTGTTGCATCTCACTGCTGCTAATCTTCTACAGCCTCTTTACAACCACTCCAGCAATGGCTGCATTTCTCAGGGTGGCTTTCCTGATAATGAAAACAGTGGACCATAGTTGTATAATGGGTGCTGATATGGCCACTTGCAGCCTCTATTACATATCCATGTGACATGATAACTCAGGAGCACAGCTGGAACACAGAGAGTGTTAGGAAAAATTTCACCATCAAACCTCAGTGAATCTTCATCCAGAAACACCTTTATTGACATTTATTCACCATTTCAAATGGCAGTTGCGCAACAATTTGGAACCTTGCAAGATCCCCTCATCACGCAAAGGGAGAGGAATAAAGCGTTGTCACCCTATAATAAGATTGCCCAAACAAGGACCATTATGGCAGGATCCCCAGTTGATATTTTCACGGAAGATACAGATGTAAAAAATGTTGAGGGCCAAGTTTAATTTTTTGACCATGTTCCATGTTACAACCGTAGTCAGGGTGTACCATAAAACATAGTCACATTGCACTGCCCTACACACACACACGCATCTGAATAGCTGGGTTCATCTCCCCGCAGGCTGGTGTGGATTTTATTTAATTTGGCCCTCCTGTGCATGGCTCTGCCCACAAAGCCGCTTCATTCATTTACAGATTTGACAGGATCTGTGAATGGAGAAATTACAAGCACTACTTGTATTTCTCAATGGAATACAAGTGTGGTGATGTACTGAATCAATCTATAGCTTAAATCTGTTATGAGCTGTGTGTGGCCTTCTAACTTCTTCCCCGGCCATTGGTTGGTTTAAAATTTTCCAGTTTATGAGGTCTCCCATTTTACATCATGAAAGTATACCTGCAAGACTACAAAATGTAGTAATCAGTACCCGAAGATGTTGGTACCTCCAGGTGCCTGCCTGTTTAGTATTAGCTCTTCTAACCTGCCCCAAGATGCACTGTTATGAATTAGCAACCAGCTTTCCAACTCTGTCCTGACCTCTTCCCCATTTTGCTCAAGTCCACGGGTTTCCATTCAGGTTGCTCTTCATTCCTTCTTTTACAGATGAATCATTCAGAAAAATGTCCTAATGCTTTTATGCGGAACTATAGTGCAATCAGAAATTATTACTACCCCGTCTACCCTGCTCCTTTACAGGAAACCTGTGAGAAGTATAGGGACTGACAAAGCTGGCCACCTTTGAAACGTGCTACTGATCATCTCAGGCTTTAGTCATTGATCTGGAAATAAGGACACAGATTAGGAAACCAGCATTAAATTAAAAACATCTTATCTGAATTCTTGTTCCAGATCTGTGGTGCAGACATTGGTCAGGGGTAGAGATGAGGCTGGGCTTGGCGCAAACCCAGTTCACTTGAGTTTGCCCAAACCTCTGACTGCCCCCTGATCCCGCCCTAATCAATGCCAGCAGTTGCGGCATTCACCACCCCTTTTGTAATGCATATGTGCTTCCCTACAACTGATTGGGTCAGGAAGAGGGGGTGGCGGTCGGAACTTTGAGGGGGCTTGGGTGGACAGGCAAACTGGGTTGGCACTAAGTCCAGCCTCATCACTAGTCACAAGAAGTCAGCAATGGCAGCCTACATATACAGTACTCTCTATACAGGCTTCCTTTAAACTTATATGACATAACAGAAACCCAGAAATACACACCCGCCCGTAAGGCATTTTTCTCCCAAGCATGCCACAAACCAGCCGAAAATCATAAGATTTTCGGCTGGTTTTCGAACATGCTCCTTAGACAAAAGACGTGCGACCGTACAGTAAAAACGGTTGCACGCCTTCCATAAACTTTGCGATTATCGTACGATCGTGGGATTTCCCGCGATTATCACACAGTGTATGGGCTCCTTTATACTGATCTGTTGCCGATTGCAATCAGCCAGCAATAGATGATTACAGCACTGATACACTGCTGTATGGAGAGGCAGTGCAGATGTATTACAGCTCTGTCTGATCCTCCGCAGTGAATGGGAGTGAGGTGACATCACTATACTTCCTAGGTAAAAACAACACAGAAGAGAGCTGTCTGTTCTCGCTACTGTTTTAAAATGGCGATTGGGACTCAAGTGGTTAAATATACCATTAAAAGCCTGTTTGTGTATGTTGTGTAATCACTGACTTTGTACACTCCCCTTGTGTTCATGTGGGTGCAGGAGTTTTTTTTTTTAAATTATTTTTATTTAGTTTATTAAACGTTTTCTTTTGTTTACTTACATTTTATGTGATCAATTACTTCACATTCATGTACAAAGTGAGCAGGCAGCTTTACAGCCACCCAAATCACTTCTACATCACAACCGGGAACACGCTGAACAAAAGTAAACAAACTTAATGCTGCTATTTCAGTTGTGAGATCACAACCCCTTACTGCTGGCTCCCTAAACATTTAATAAGGGTGCTTTCTTGCCAGTTTGCAGGAGTATACTGGGCTTTCTAAAAAGGTGACATCTCTCTATTTGGAAAGCCCAGTAGTATCCACTCACTCACTTTTTTTTTGAAGAAGAAGCTAGGTGTAAGGGGAAGCTTGCAGATCACGGATGTAAAAGTAAATATAAAGAGCCACAGAAGAGAGTGAACACTGATGGTGGAAAACCTAAAGCACCTAGAATTCCCAGGTGGCCTCCCATCCAAGTACTAACCAGGCCAGACCCTGCTTAGCTTCTGAAATCAGACAACATATGACACATTTAGGGCTGTAAGCATGTCCATTGACTTTTTAACTGCCTGTGTCTACCTGAAAAAGCAAACTGGTGTATATCAGCTTGCAGACATGAGGAAGAATCCCCTACCCTTGACTCAATCAAGCTTTGTGTGGAGAACAGATCTCAACAGCAGGAGATTAAATGATACAGGCTATTCACAACACAACAGCACATTTCTGAGCAGAAACAGTAAAGAATAGTCTCCAGCATGCCAACTGCAATATTTCATATTTAATTTATCATAGAAAAAGGAATCTAAAAAAGGCAGCTTTTTCTACAAACGTCTATACAATTATCTTACAACATAGCAAGAAATGGAAAAAAAAATCATGCAAATATTTCTATAAATACAGCCAATTATTAACCATATGACAAAGAATGCAGGAAAATGGTTTTGTGAAAAACAGAGATGGCCTATTAAAAATGATAGAGCTTAGAGTGAAAAGGACGTGTGCCCACAGGCTCCACTGATGTAAATTTACCATTGAGTCCTTTTTACTTTTTTTTTTGTTGCATTGACACATTTAAATGTATTTTTATCTGGAAGCAGAGTATAAAAAAAGATGGTGAATGCCAGTGCTATTTATTTCTGCAGAAGTCAGTGACATATCTTACACAGTGCAAGAATCACAGGCGAGATTTCAAAGTCCTCCAACTCTGCGATGTCATGGGTTACAAAAGCCCCTTCACAACTGAAGGGTTTAATCTAGAATTGAATTTTGAATGAAGCAAAATGTAAATGGTTACATTTACAATGCGTAACTAATCCGGATTAAACGGATTAGTCTGCTGCACAAGTTAAACGTTCAACGTGTGGGGACATAAAATAGGATATATGGTGAATTAAAGTGAGTAAAATAAAATGTACCCTGTCCATATATTTGGTGGGTCGGTCAGCAGAAGTTTACTCAGTGACCAATAGGTTGGGGTACCAGATGATGATTTGTATACGATATTTACTTCATGTTGGCATCAACATCCATCATTATATACAGGAAGAGCGTATATAAATTGGGACTTAGATACCAGAGTCAATTGAATTCCTTCAATATTCTTAATCCTTATTATTAATATCCATTAAAAACATACCAGGGTTCACCAGCAAAATATGTGGTCCGGGTTTTGTATTTTGGTCGCTTGAATTCAATGCATATCACAGAACAGCATCAGTGTCCTCAGGAAATAGTGACTGTACATTGTTCACAAATTGTAGGATTTTATATAATACATATCTAGCCAAATATTAGAAAACATAATGACACAATTGTATAACATACATATAATACATCACACACGTAAAACACTGCCTGACCACGTAAGACACCACCTGGATTAAGATAAGCAAATAGGTAAGAACCTTCCATTGGAGAAGTGTTATGATCTGGGGTTGCTTCCGTTGGTCATATCTATGTCCAGCAACGTTATGTCCCCAAAAAATGTCAGCTGCCTACCTGAATATACTGAATGACCAGGTTCTTCCATCAATGGATGTTTTCTTCCATGATGGTACATTGGGCATATTCCAGGATGACAATGCCAGGATTCATCAGGCTCAAATTGTGAAAGAGTGGTTCAGGGAGCATGAGGCATAATTTTCACACATGGATTGGCCACTACAGAGTGCAGACCTTAACCCCATTGACAATCTCTGGGATGTGCTAGAGAAGAGACTTTACACAGTGGTCTGACTCACCAAGCATCACTACAAGATCTTGGTGAAAAAAAATTATGCAACTCTGGATGGAAATAAATAGGGCTGCAGCTAACGATTATTTACATAATCGATTAGTTTTCCGATAATTTTTTCAACTAGTTGACTGGTTGCTATAAAAAAAATATATCTCTCAAAAGCTAAAACTATGTCACGACAAATGCATGCCTTAAATCAAGCTCAAGGCAGCCCATCAAAGTATTACATTGTGTGACTTTTTTGGCCATGAAGTGTACATAAATGTATAATGTATACTATTAATTTGGTTTTTAATGTTTGGCTAATGGACATTATGGTATCAAGAGCTTCACAATTTCTCTCAACTGGAGTTAACCTGGCAGTAAGACCACTGCCCTTATAGAACTCGAGACCATTGTGAACAAGGCCACAGGAGGTTACAGGCCTAAAACTGCTTAGAGCCCATTCACATTTGTACGCTTTAGGCTAATGTGTTTTTCACCGAAATAAAGACCAAAACACATGTTGGAATGCACTTCACACTGTATGTCATTTGTGCCCCTATCTGGTAGTTTTCCCCTGAGTTTAAAAAAAGTGAGGAACCCTCACAAGAGCACTTCCCCAGTCATCACTGAGGCAGGCAATTCAATTGGGAGATTGGTGCTCTACTTCACTGGCAACTGTGACAGGTAGGAATTTCCTTGTGTCCCAGTGACAACCATCGCTGACACATAATGTTAGGGTTTAATGTACCCAACAGGTATAAACATAGTAAGATTAGCCTGTAGCACCACAACTCCACTACCTTATCCAAGACTAAAATAGGAAATCTTTGGCTGGATTGACAAGATACGGTACAATTTAAGCAATTAAAATGGGAAGTCAGAGTCGCTAGGTGTAATTTAAAAAAAAAAGAAGAGCTCACTATTTTATTATTAGCCAAAGATGACACATGGGATGGGTTCATGGGAAGAGATTCCAACATTTCCTCCAAATCTGTTTCCTCTAAAACCGGAATGATTTTCATACATTTTTATCTGTATGAGAGATGACCTCTGTGATATAAATAATAGATTGACCCCTGTCAGCAGGATTGCTATCGCAATGTGCACTGAATAGAACAGAAGTCATTGTGAAAGAATTGTGAGCCACAGAACAGACACGTAATGTTGTTTTACACAGTTGTTAAAATTTAGAGACAAGTACAGACACAGCAGTGATTTAGAACAAATGTATGCAAGAGATACAAAAGGCAAGGTCTACACTTGGCAACATACAACAGAGCAGCAGGAGAAGCCTACTTTAAAAAGATTAGGTTTTGTTCCCCAATATTGTATTTGGCTCCTAATGGCTGATTTTTAATTCAGCTAGTATATGCAAGGCTTTGAATGAATATACTCAATGTGTATGCTGAAGGTTAGCTTGTGAACAGGTATCTGGCTTGTTTATTACAGAATACTCTAAATCCAGACAGGGCATGTGAACAAGTCTAAACATCTCAAGTGTGCAAAGCATTCAAAGGTGTAAATATCTAAATGTTAACTCATTCACAGTCTGTAAGCAGAAGCAACAGAGACCCTTTCCAGTACAGAGAACAGATCTATGGCTTTTGGATGGCAATCCCACAAAAGGGTACAGAACCAAAAGAAAACTGACCATTTAGCAACCCAAATAATACAAACCCCCACTTAAAGCAACACCTCTGCTAAAATCAGAAAACTGTGAACAAGATCCCCCTGTAAAGAAAATACATTATACAGTGGTACCTCTGCTCACAAACTTAATTCGTTCTGCGATTCTGGTCGCAAAACCAATTTGGACGTGAACCAAATCAAACTGTGATCAGACCGCGATCTTGACTAGAGGAAGCCATGACCATGTGCCAGAGCAGGGAAGATGGCTGCCGTTGTGTGCATCACCTGAAGCGAAGTTCGTGAACGGATGCAAAATTCTGCCGAATTGTTCGCGAACAGAAGTGTCCGTGAACCGAGGAACCACTGTACTTGTGATGGAACGGCAGGTCCGGTCCCGCATACTGTCACCAATGTGTGACAATACGCAGTTCCGGTCTTGCCATGCTGCCATCAAGATGTGGTGATACCACTCTCAGCCTTACTGTGCACAGAGATTTTTCAGCTCGCACAACAATCTAAGGCCAGCAGACAGAGCAATTGTCACTGGGGCAGTCAACTCCACATTTAATCCTTTACATAGGATTAGATGTGCCACCATGCGTTTTACCAGACACATGCATTGTTCCCAGCAAATGTTGTGACCATTAAAAACTTAAGCAATGCCTGTGATGCCACCTTCTCTCCAGACAGGATTATAAAAGAGGGTTTACAATATGCAGTGCTCTTCAGAGAGACAAGGATACTTTAAGTTCTTATTTAAGGCTGGTTCACACCACATGCCATGCGTTCCAGCTTGGTTGGTGGCACTCTCAATGGCACCACAAACACGCCTGCAGCACCAGAGCGTGTGGCACAGCAACGCCTGCAGTGCGGTCACAAACAAAATAGTGCATTGACATTATTGGCACTGCTACGTCCCCCTTCCACCCCAGAAAGCAGGGAGGGGTGCCGGAATGCACTGGATGTGCCAGAACGCATTGGATGTGGGGTGAGCCAGCCCTTAGAGCATAGAGATAAGTTTAACGATTTTGAAAGTTTGTTTTTAATAAAAGAGAAGGCGCAGAAAAATATAAAAGAAAAAGATGTAACATAATAGAGACGAATAATACAACAGTGAAACAACAACAATAAGGAAATACGAGTTAAATTACTTAGCAAAATCCTGGGTTCTATCTAGTGCAAATATGCATAGCAAGAAGATTCGGGCAACGGAGATATCCTTCTCTGCATATGTGTTTTGGGTTGGTGACTCGTAGAGAGAGGCAAGAGGGTCAGCAGACAGCCAAGCAACTAGCAATTTCAAAAGGAGAGGTCAGCAATGACATCTTCCATATTCCTTTATTTTTTCCAAGAAAGGTTTTCTTTGCATATAAAAATAGAGAGCAAAAGGGCCTGTACCAAGGATTGCAACTTGGTCATCAGGACCCAAGAGCATGCTTCCAATCAAGGCAAGTTGCAGAGAATACGGTCACTGTTGCACTCCATCAGGAACAAAATGGTTCAAAAATAAAATGAAACATTCTTTTGTCTTTCCACTGATGCATCCAAAACAAAAAGCAGGCGCTTCATTGTAGTGAATTTGAATTTTGAGACACACACTGCGTGCTGTGCATCCACACAATGTTGGCTGTTAGGCAAGGACAGGGATAACACTCGTTAATGCACTGTGTATATGATAAGAATTTCACAGGTAGGACTGGGTCATTCATGTTCGGGGGTGACCTTCTAGTGCTGCACCAATTTATCTTAATAGACTACCAAAATGTCTGTCACACCAAACGTGATATTTACAAGAATGCAAAAAGCACTTCAAAAGAAAAGCTTTCCGTTTTGCCAACACACAGTAAAACTGTGAAATACGGTCATGTCTTTTAGAAAATAAAAGAAAGACTTGAAAGCTTTTTTATAGAAATACTTTACACTATATTTGATGAGCTGAGTATGACCTTCAAAATACACAGGTCTACCAACCAACTAAAACATTTCCTTCAGTTTACTGTTTTACACCAGTTCATTAATGATACAGTAAACTAGGGATGTCCCGATACCGATGCTAGCATCGAAATCGGACCCGATACAGGGCATTTGACAAGTACTTGTCAAAATGCCCCGATACATAGCGCCGAAGCTTGCGCTATGTTTTTTTTTTTATTATTTCCCTTGCCGAGCGTCACTGCTGCTCCGGTGGGCGGCGCTCCAGGTGGGGTCCTTTATGTATTGTCTGCACTGTATTAGCAGTCTATACTCTATATGAACTACAGTTACAGTACATATAGAGTACACACTGCTAATACAGTGCAAACAATACATTTACAATTATACTCTGTTAACATGAATGGATTAAATGATCTGTATGTAGCCCTGCACTAAGGATCAGTTAACCCATTCATGTTAGCAGAGTATAATTGTAAATGTATTGTTGCAGTGCACTCTATATGTACTGTACATGTACTATATACTGTAGAATGCACTGCAACAATAGCTTTACAATTATCCCCTGCTAATATGAAAGGGTTAAATTATCCATAGTACATGATATGTAGCCCTGTACTACGGATCATTTAACCCATTCATGTTAGCAGTGCAGAATTGTATATCTATTGCTGCAGTGCATTCTACATGTACTGTACATATACAGCACAAATGTCCCGTACATTGCAGCTGATAACATGAATAGGTTAAATCATGACCCATAGTACATAACATGTAGTTGTACTATGGTTCATTGAAAGTCACCTGTCCCTTTAAGAAAAAGTATCGGTAATTGGTATCGGCAAGTACATGCGGGGAAGTACTTGTACTTGGGCCTGAAAGAGTGGCATCGGGACATCCCTACAGTAAACCCAGCAGAGTTTGTGACTTGTCCTGGTGCTGAAGTCACCATGGGCCACTGTGCTGTAAAATGCCTACATTTAAAGAGCATATGGAATAATCACCTTTATGAAGCACATGACTCTTGTATCAAGGTGAGGGTGACCATAAAATGGTCCATTCCTGCCCATACAGAGCTACCCTAATGGTCACCAACCCAAAACACTTATGCAGAGAAGGATATCTCCCTTATGCAGAGAAGGATATCTCCCTTACCCCAATCGTCTTGCTGTGCATATTTATGACTTCCAAATGTCAATGTGCGTGTTATCTCTGACAGCGGTTTTCCAACTATCAAATCTTTGTCCAATCTTGTCCTCTTCTCTTTGAGAAGATAGAAGGATGGCGTTGCATTCTAAATGTGCCATTGCTGCTCAGGAAGCTAAATAGAGCAACAAAAAGAACACACAGGTATTCTAGACATCTACCTAATCATAGCAGTCATAATAGAAATATGTGAAATGCCACTGCTGACATCTCCTACTCACAATCCAAGCTTCCGGGCTGTCATGATCACTCTTTGTCATCAGTTCTTTCACAGACGCCAACCAGTAAAAAAGTATACGGATACAGAATACGGACTTCTCTTGTTCTGGCCCTATGGCTCAGTTTCGGAGGACAAGCCAGTGTACTAGCATTTTTCAGGAGGACAGCAATGGCAGCCTATATATAATTCTCTGATGACAAGTATGGCAGAGGTGGACAAATTAATAGGGGATTAAGGAGCCAGTTCAGGAACCAGCAGGATTTTTTTGTTTAGTTTTAGCAGTCAGCTTCATTGACAAAAATGAGAGAAACCTTCAAAAGTTAGGCATTGGATGTAAAAACATTTTTTTAGAGAAGATTAGCTACCCGACTCCTGGGCTCTGAAGTATGACTAAAGAAGAACTCCTGGCAGAAAAAATCTTGACCCTTACAGTGGGGCTGCCCCCACACTGCATGGGATAAGTTCTCATTTATATTTGTATACTCACCTGAACGGAGGCTGCTAGACTAGTCCCTGCAGCCTGTATCCTCTCCGGCGATGGATGTTCCTCAGCGTCCTCGCGTCCAACACCTTGTATTGGACATGATGACGCAATTGTTCTTAGACTGCCAGGGGGGGAGACTAGCAGCCAGCCGGATCAAAGATTTGGGTCAGTATTTCTCTGTTATTTGCGACCCTGGACATGAAGGAGCACTTAACCTTTGCAGTGCGGAGGTAGCCCCACTTCAAGTGTTAAAGAAGGACTCCTGGAAGAAGAAATTTTAAGTTCAATTTTAGGAAGAACCTGTTATCCCAGCTTGCTCTCTTCAGCTTACTGGTCAATAGAAGTACAGACCTTGGATGCAGACACATGCCAGTTCTACCCATGCTAGAAAATAGCCCCTGCGCCTTTTCGCACAACAAGCGATTTCGACCGTGTGACAAACCACAAAGGTGTGAAAGCCTCCATTGACTTCAATGCGAATCTGTGTATTGCTTGATATCGCTCGACCCAATCAGCGCGATAAATCGTCTAGGTGTGAACCTAGCATAATACAGCCATCACATCTAAAACTGGTAAGATGAAATATTTAACATTTTTGTTCTCGAGTCGGGATACACTTTATTTTATTGTGATTGTTACCCAACGTACAAATTTGTAACAGAGCTATTTATACTCATTCACAATCAGAAACCAAAAGCACAGAGAAGCACTGACAACATTGAACAAAACTTCACTGCAGCACTTGTTCCTTCAGACACGCCAAACAATACACGCATTATGCACGGCTCCGATAATCAGTACAGTCAGGACACGCAGCCCCGGGGACGTATAATAAACCGGCCTCATAGTGGCGCAAAAGAATTAAAAAAAAAAAAAATCTGTGTTATTCCAAAGCAACAAATCAAATTCAAGTTGTCAACTTTTCTAGTGCAGGTTATATGATGAAAAAACATATTTCTAATAGGCAACACTTTCAGACACTTTATTACATGAGGCACTAAAACATACTTGTCCTGAGAGATGAGAGGAATGTTACAGCACACAATGATAGAAGACAGAAAGTGTATCAATTTTATGTGAGGGAATTTCTAAGGCATTCTGAACTCTGCGTTCAGTTCTAGAAAAGGTCAACAGAACGCATGCTTATTGTATAAAAGGAAATAACAGCTCTCTGCAAACTGCTTTGAGGTTTTAAATAGTGCCTTGGGAAATGCTTCCCTGGAAGCGAATATTATCTGTGTGTATTTGTTAAAGCCAAGCACAGCATTGTGGATTATTAAAATGTTAAAATAGAACTCTACACTACTTAAAAAGCAGGACGTTCTAAAAATGTGCATCTGCCAAATGTAATAGGTTTTTTAAGCTATTTCAAATGCAGAATGAATCACTTACAATGGATGCTGCTTCTTGATGTTTAAAGTTAGTTAGCTTCCCGCAGAATCAGCTGGTTCCCTGAGCACTATCCTGTTTTAGGGTTTACCTCCTTTCCCTTGCAGGGTCCTATGGAGCCACCCTTGTGTGTGATAGTAAGCTGCGTGTGTCTGTACAAACAAGCAAAACAAACGACAAACGCACTCAACAATTTGTTACCAGTTATACAGTAAGGTGCACACGAAATGGGCTTTGAACAGTGGTACAGTAGAAAGGCATCATGGCACACTCACAAACCAGCATGTAAAACAACTTGTCTCACCACTAAGGACAATGACAGAGGTG
>NW_017306270.1:4551177-4570916 GCF_000935625.1 Nanorana parkeri | reverse complement strand
GGTATCCAGTGTTGTTGGAGGCCATCTTATTAATCAAGCTGACTTGCTTCAGATAGGCTGCTTACAAATGCCAGAAAACACCTCCAAAAGGAGGGGGGTCTTGAGAAAAGTCCAAGCCCCTGAAACAAGTTGGCTTTCTATTTATTGGTCATTTGAATGAGCAACTGATGATTCATTCCTCTCCTCTATCCTTCTAGGAGCATGTTACTTGAAAGCAAATATGCGTGTAGTACACCTGATTGGCTCAGTGTACTACTCCTCCCTCTCCCAAGTCTGAGTTCTGCTGTACAAGGGAATTACAGGTGGCCGATACCAAGGTAAATGAAGGTACTTCCACTCTCCGAGACACTTGTGCATGCGCGCTCCCAGACGGGAATTGAGTACTGCTGTGTGCGTCCATTGACACACAGCGCTCAAAGCCACGCCCCTGTTCTCGCCTCCTCCCTTCTCTAGATAAAGCAAGTAAACCTTTCCGGGAGAAAATGTTTCTCTCCCCGGTGGCCAGTATCCAATAGCGGGATACTCCCGGAATGTCCGGGAGAGTTGGGATGTCTGCAACCTAAGGTCCCTATCTGCATACATACATACATGGGACAATGTAGACATGAGCCAATTAATCTACCATCATGTCTTTGGCGTGTGGGAGGAAACCAGAGTACCCAGAGGAAAACTACGCAAGCACAGGGAGAACATGCAAACTCCTTGCAGATAGTGTTCTGGCCAGGATCCCCTGTTAAGAAGCCCTGGCCTGGACAAAAAGTTATTCTACTTTCCACCCCTTTAAAGGGAACTTTACAGAATCGGAGCTCAGTGTCTGAAATCTCACGGCGTACACTATAAACAAAAGAAAAAGTAGCACAGCAAGAATTTCTTCTGCTCAGTCAGGGGTGGAGAAGCAGCAATTATAGGACTTCCCACAGGGAGGTAAGGCAAATAGAAAAATAAAAAGACAATTAATTTTCCTAATTAGACCAGAATTCTTTAAGATCTTTGTTGTATTGCCTTAAACACTTACTTCTGCATAGACAGTGGCACACCTACAAGCCAGAGCGAGGGAAGACCAGAGATTAAATTGTTCCCAGTTCTCATTTGTGTATTGAAGAACTTGAGGCGACTTCCAACTGTTCTAATCTACACATTTGCTGCTTCCCTCTCTGCTTACTAAATTTTCCACTTCAAAATAAAGACAACTCAGCTTGCAAAGTAAAAATTCATAGTTAGGGCGGTCAGGTTTAAAGTAATTAAGATCTTAGGCGGGCAGAAACACAGCTGGATGTGTCCAATCGATGCAACTGATGTAAATCGGAACTAAAGTGAGGAAAACAATTGCTTCCAGCTAGAGTTTTTTTGGTAGAAGAGGCTTTGTATGCCTCGTCCAAAGACAACGTATTTACCTGTATGCTAGCAATTTTGTTGTGTGTGTACATTGCCTGGAGCATAATTTAGTGCAGTCCACTTTTGGAGAATGGATTCTGCTGTCGGCATGATGTGACTCCAGTAGGCATGAACAGAAATGTATGGTGAGAATTTCAGCCTGTTCTTGATGAACTGGATGAAAGTTGCACAGTGGGTGTGCCCCTGTTGGCCCCCGTCTCCTGCCCAGCATCTCTCGATCAGCTGATCAAAGGAGCAGGTTGGAAAATTCTCAGCCGAATAGGGCTTGCAGCCAATTAACTGCAAGCTAAGTTCAGGTATTCTGACAGCAGCCAGTGGCCGCGGTCAGAATACAATACAAAACAGCAGTGGATTCCTCCATCTATGCCCATAAGCATTGGATGGAGTAACCGGTTTGGTTCAGCCTATAGGCTGAATTAAGAAAATATAACCATGTATACCCAGCTTTACATCAGGGGTGGACTAAATGAAATAGAATTTAGGAGCCAGTCTGTGCATTCCAGGAGCCAGCTCCATTGACAACTAAGGAAAGCTTCAAAAGTTGGGCACCAACTGCTTTTTTAAAGAGCATTGGCTACCTGGCTCCTGAGACTTGTCCAGCCCTGAGTTACATCATTAGTGACCAACCAATGGCCAAGGAGAGAAGGCCCTCAATCCAGAAGAAATAGAGTGGAGACCCATCAGGGCTGGAGAAGGGCAACCTGTGTGGCAATAGCAAGAGCTGCCGCAGCTTTCCCCTCTGTAATTCTACTTTAAGTATTATTTGTGATAATCTGGCTGTGTAGGGGGAGGTGGAAAAGTTAAAAATTAACTGCAGACATACAGCTAATTCAAGGTTAAACTAGATTTCATCTACACCGGATTTGCAATTCTGGTCAGCCAGTCTTGTGATGCATGCATCCAAGCCACACTGTATAATCAAGGGGCTGACATAACCATTAGCTGGTTTAGCAATGCCGCTTACCATGTTACCTCACTGGACAATGAGTAAGCATCTCCAATTCTGTCTAGTGGACAAGAAGTTCATGCACTGAACCAGTAAACACTAAAGTGAAGATCCTGGCTGTACAATGTGTGGAGGTACCTTGTGAATGGCTGATCAGAATCATGCAGATAATAATAGTATTTATATTTAGAGCCAATACACAGGCTTTTTGGTATCCAGTCTGTGCAAACACAAAAACACAGCTCTGGCAGCAGAGCTGATAGAAGGTTCAAATCACTAAAGATGGATAAATTCGTTTTTTATTTGTTCTGCATTTTATCTCTGAATAGTTGTATCCCAAAGCTATTAAGTTTAGAAAAAATGGGTGTTGAGGTTTTTTCCCCCCCCCCCAAGAAATAGAAACTTAACTGAAGTGCTTATTTTCTTGCAAATTATTTTTTTCCCGCTCTCCTCAACAGACACCTCACTGAAACTCATACCCATCTCCTGCCTTAAAAAAGGTATATAAAGCTCTAGCTTATAATAGAGTAGGGAAGGATTAAACCTTGTTCAGGTTTTATTCTTGCCTATGTCCTCACTGAGTGGATTCCCCTTCTCTATCTGCCCTGATGACCATTGTCAGAAAACCAAGATTTTAAAGATCTGATGGGAAAACTTCCTATGGGCACACCTGTGGAAGATACTTACCTGGTCTTCATACGGGAACGGGATCCAGCACCGCCCACTATCCAAGCCGCTCCCTCGGCATCACTCCTCTCTAGCCGGCTGTGAGCTTATAGCCAGGAAGTTTGAAGTGCACGGTGTCCAAGTAATGCAGCTAAAGCCGAGCACCTCCACCGGCCAGCTACACCACTTTCCATCCTAGTAGGAAAATTATATCAGCCATTCAACCTTGCCATTCTGGGGATTTAATATCTACCATTAACCCTCGCCATCCTTAAGAGCTGAGTACTACCCCTTGCACTCACCTTCCTAGATGATTACGTTTTCACTTTCCCATCTGCCAACCCAGGAAGTGGATTGTACATACACCTTTCCTGGTGTTTCTGTGAACCCTCTAGTGTAATTAAGCCACAGTACTTCCCTTATGCACCCTGTAAGAACTGCTCCCTCAGCTACAACCACAACACCATCCACAAAGTCTCTGCATGGACTGAGGTGGGCTAGACCTCAGCTTCTTCCCATAGTTACACCACTGGAACACCCAACGCAGCTAAATGCAAGTATATCCATTAGGGATGCACCAATACCAGTTTTTCAATATTTATTTCTCGGTACTCGGCGATACCGAGTGCAGAGTACCAATGCTGTGTGCCCAAATGATCAGGAAGTTGTGCAGCAGATCATGACCTGCCATACGTCTTCCTGATTGCCTGTGAAGCCGGTGTTCTAACGAAAGAACACTGGCTTCGCTTGCCGAGACTGCCTGAGCAATCAGAAAGCCTGGAGGCAGGTCATTACCCACCACCAAGCTTCCTGATTGGAAAGGAAGCCAGCTCCATGTTCCTTTGGCACTTGCGGTTAGAGGGAGATCTCCCCGACTGGAAGTTTTGATATCGGAAGTATTGGAGCATTTGGGCAAATACGAGTATTCGCCCAAATACTCAATATCTGTATAGGTGCATCCTTCATATCCATGTATTTGCACTAACTTGCAGACTTGCTCCAGTAAACACTACTGTGGTTATATGTTACTTATAGTATAGTAGTAGTAGTAGTAGTAGTAGTAGTAGTAGTAGTAGTAGTAGTAGTAGTAGTAGTAGTAGTAGTAGTAGTATGAGACATGTCTAGTAAGGGTTGTAACATTACTGGCATCTTATTGGATGTAAATCAAATGGATTCATAGCTTCCTTACTTAAGGTTTGAACATTTGTGTAGCAGCTGGTCTCTTTCTGGTGCTATTCCGTAAAGACTGTATGAAGTAATAGATTGCCAGCTGATTTGTACTTCTACTAAAAAAAAAAAAAAAAAAAAAAAAAAAAAAAAAAAAAAAAAAAAAAAAAAAAAAAAAAATCGGACTGCTTCTAAGATTCTTTCATTCACGTTGCTCTTCCAAGGAGCCATCCTGTCACTTCCTCTGTAAGTAGCCACAGGAGCAGCACAGTCTGCAATTTAGGACCGGTAAAGATTATCACAGAGTGTTACAACCTGTTTCGGTGACAACTGTCTAAAAGGAGATTTGCCTTGCTTTGGAGTCGTTACCTTTTACTTCCTATTATGTGTTTTAGTGCCTGTTCACACGACGTCCGTTTTGTGTGCTGACCTGATCCGTACGCTCCTGCACTCAAAATGCATCCCAACGTATCCCTATGTGTTTTATGGGCTACAGTTCTCACGTGCGCAGTCCGTTCAGCTTACGACAGAAAAATACTGCATCAAAAACGCGGCCAAAACGCACTGCATCAGTAGCACCGCATCTGCAGATCCGGACCTGATCAGGACCTGAAACTCATGTGAACAGGCAACCCTCACCTACTTAATCCCATAGTCTTGGCTTTGCATACACAAACAGTACTCTACGGGGCTGTATAAGTTAATGATCACATTCAGACTGTAGCCAGTTAAAAATAACAGAAAGCAATAAAGTTCTGTATACGCCGCAGATATTTCTGTATCAATGCTTTTTGTGGAATTGACAAAATAGTGTGTGCATGTACGCAAATGGTTCATGGTAATTACATTCCATGTGTTATTCATTTTCACATTGAGCACTGGTTGCCGAAGTCATCCGAGGCCTACATGTTGGTACATTGTTACATAAGATCATGTAATAACAATGCAGGGTGCAAGTAAAGCAATACTGGGGAAAACAATGTAATTCTTTCCGGTACATGTTGCAAAAAGTACCCTTCTGACTCTGTCATCTTGGCAAATTCCCTCTGGAAGCATGAGACTATTATACAGCCCAAGTCTGCACTTACAGATACGGCTGTGTTTGCTTTTACCAAGAACATATGTTGTATTTTTTTTTTTATTTAAACACTGTAGAGACAACAATGAAAAACATTATTGGATTTCTTTTCTTTTCTTTTTTCCCCAAACACTGTAGAGACACCAATGGAAAACATTATTGAAAGCAGACATCTGTAACTGTTGTGTGGAGCCAAGGTAGTATTTAGTTGCCCTCACTGTAGATTGTGAATCCAAATATTATTAACCATACAAACAACACATGCATACTTTTATACGCACGCGCAGGTTGAAAAGCTAATGATCACATTCAGACTGTAGCCATTGCAGAGCGATATGAGCAAAGTGTGGGCACCAAATCTAAACTTGGAAAGTCAGGATAGCAGCTGGAAACCTAATGTGCTGTAGATGATGAGATGATTCCCATGTCTATGGGTGCCAGCGGACTTTCACAGATGTCTCCGCAAACTCAGAGAAAATAGTTTTTTTTTTTTTTTTTTTTTTGTGTCAGTCACTTTTGTTTTTATAGACATTAGCTGGAGAAGGGTAGCTACCCACTGCCCTCCATAAACAAAATGCAAATAAATAAGTTAATTAATTTATATAAACTAATTACAATGTCTAGACACCCAAGCAAAGTTGAGCAGTGTCAATAGCAGAGACAATAACAACATGGTTATTTTGCCTAAACAATGTTTATTTTTTTAAGACATGAGGCTTTAATTTGGTACACTGTTGCACCATTTTTTTAAATTAAAAATAAAAACTGCTTTTTTTTTTATAGGGTGAGAGCTAGATATTTTTTTTTTCCAGTTGTCACCCTAAAAAATAAAAAAATAAAAAGGAGAGAAAGGTTAATAACACAGTATACCAAATGAAAGCCTTACAGGTCCTTAAAAGAAATTGAAAAAAAATAATTAAAGTAGGCACATTATTCAGTGTTATGTTAAGTTAACAAAGACATAGCGACACTGCTAAAGTTTGTCTGGGTGGGTAGGATTCATTGACCCATGGATATGAATTAAAGCAGAACTCTGGGGAAAAAAAGATTCTTGACCCTTGCAGTGGGGCTACCCCCGTACGGGTGATCCCGCGATCGCACGATAATCGGCAGGTGTATGGGCAGCGTGCGTACACATTACTGTACGGTCGCACGACTTTCCTCTTACGAGCACACTAGAAAACCCGCCGAAAATCGTACGATTTTTGGCAGGTTGGTAGTGCAATCACAAGAGGAAAGACGCCCGAGGCGATGTGCAAGCACACACTGCCCGCTCAGCATTGCAATCATCGGCAAGCCCTCCCCTCAGCGGGGAGGGCTTGCGATGATCGCAAGTACGATCTGCCTGTCCAAGATGGGCAGTTCGTATGGAATTTTAAATCACATTACAACCATCACACAACGAAAGTCGTGCGATAGTTGTAAGGTGTATGGGTAGCTTTAGAGCCGGCTTGCTCTTAGACCGCTCCCTGGAGTCTATCTCCCCTTCCGCTGCAGTGGTCTAATGATCCTTGAGTCATCATTTGCTATAAACCGTGTATAGATGTAAGGATGCTGAGGTTCCACAGGTCGGGTGAGTATAAGTTTGTTTAGTCTAGGGGCATGGATTAATCTCTTGCCGTCCGCCCGTAGTAAAAAAACGGACGGACGGCACTGCTGCATTTGCGGGTTGCCGTCTCCAGACGGCAATTATTTTCTGCTCGCGCGCGCCCCATAGCGGGCACGCACGGGCAGAAAAGACCCGACCATTAAACACACCCGTTACCGGGTGTTTGACATATAGGCGATCAGCGGGTTCATAGCCCGCTTTTTTATTGAATGCCCTGCTCATCCCCGCTAGACCCAAGAGATCGTTCGTCATACTAAAGATTATAATGTCGCTCTTAATTAATCACTCAGGGTTCCATCGTTCACACTTTTATTATATAACAAGCTATTGTTTTCGTTTCCCATATATGCCTTATTCACAGTCCTTCAATTATCCCCACATCTAAGGCACACACGTAATCCCCAGGCTTACGTCGAGACCGAACAGCTGTCACTCACGGCGGCGACGCCTACCGTCTCCAAACTCCGCCCAGCTGTCACATTTATAAAAACCCCAGTGGTGAATAAATACCACCAAAAGAAAGCTCTATCTGTCCCCAAAAAAGGGTATAAAATTAATTTCAGTACAGCGCTGCATGACGGAATAAATGTCAGTCAAAGTACCGCAGCGCTGAATAATGAAAAATGGCCTGGATGGAAAGGGGGTTTAACACCGCGGATGTCAACTGGTTAAGCAGAATTACTTACCTCATTCTCCATTCCTACAGGCTAGCTTTCCACTCAACAATTGGTCCTCCAAAGCTGCTCCTCTTTGCTGGTCCCTCTCACATACATTATCATGTAGAATGTATGACAATCGGTCGTGCATTGTATCAAAAGGAGAGCAACGGCTGCTGGAGAACAGAAGAATAAGGCAAGTATACTTTTCTGTTAACCTACCCAACACATTTTTAAATAGGCCAACTGGATTTAGCTTTAAATTTGGTGACACATGTGGGTCACTTAATGGCTCATTTACATCGGTGAATTTTAGTCTGTGTGATTAATCTCTAGGGAGTAATCAGTCGGCAAAACACGGTGTTATTTTATGCAGCTTCCTGTGATTAATCGCTAGAGGTTAATGCCTCAACACAGTGATTAATTGTTTATCCTGTTTCATTCAATGGAGGTGTTTAATCTCTTCAATTCTAGCAATGTGATCAGCACTCAATGCTTATCAGGACACTGAGCAGGTAAAAATGGCTTCTCTAGTTTATCACATACATGTCAAGATGAAAATGGAGGGGTTCATAGTGATGGCATCATTTTAGTAATACCATGCTAATAGTTATATGCATGGCAAGATATATTATTATTAGAGATGCACAGATACGGGTTTCTTTTTTTTTTTTTTTGGTATCGAGTACCGATATTTAGATTTTGGTACACGCTGATACCGAGTACCGATACCGGTGCTTCCGCTGGCATGGAGCTGACTTCCAGGGCAATCAGGAAGCGGGACAGCGCGTAATGACATCCATGTTTTTTGCCGGCTCGATTGTGTTTGGCTAGGAAGCCGGTTTCCCGTCCAATCAGCATCGAGCTGGCTTCCCGGCAAATCAAGCCCGATTGGCCAGGAAGCCATCTAAATGCTGATTGGCTGGAAAGCCAGCTTCCCAGCCAATCAGCATCGAATCTGCTAATTGGCCAATCAGGAAGTGGTACTCACCACCCGGCTTCCTGATTGCCTGGGAAGCCGGCTCCATGTTCCCCTGCGACTCCTCTGACCAGAAGTTCCGGTATCGGGTAAGGTATCGAATTCTTCTTCTTTCAAATGCAGTTTTACCTAAAGAACAGTACCATGCAACAAGTGAATAACTCATTCAACTGCTCATGCGATTGCCAAAAGTTGAAAGTGCTTACTAAATCCCCAGGGGACCCAGTACACATAGCACTTGTTACCATTCAAATATGTGCAGTGGTTTTCACATGCAATTACAATTGTATCACGATTCTGCACTAGATGTAGCCCCATCCCATGCTAAAGCCAAATTATGGGTATTCTTATGTGGGAGTTAAAGCCAGCCCTGAAGCCTGAAGCACCCTTGTCTACATTCTAGAGCCCTGTGCCTACTCTGCCACCTTCTTTATAATGAAAAGGTTTCATTGTTATATAACTGAAATACAAGACTGATCAGAGATACAGCCCGTTATTTAGGGAGAGAGACTATAGTATCAACTGAAGGCTTGTGTTGTTGTGAATGACTGTGTGCCATTATTCACAAAAAAATAAGCCTACGACAACACAATACAGCTAATACACAAGTCAATATTGGACAAGTACAGTGTTTGGCTTGGGTTGCTGTGGGCTAGTGATTTTGTGATAGACGTAGCGACTCTCCAGCGCATTGCCATTCAGAACAACACAAGCTGACAGCTACTACTCCACTCTCTCTCTCCCCTTACCAGCTGGCGGACAGGTCTGGGTGCAGTCTTTCTTTGTCACTACTCAAAATGTGGCAGAGGAGATCAGAGAAGGCACAGAGCTGAAATACTCGGCAGAGCTGAAATACAGAGCTGCATATATTTCATCTGGCAACTTTCTCAACCACTGTACAGATTTGAACAGGACCAAGTGCAATGTGCACTGGGTCCCCCAGGGAGTTTTAACAAGCATTTTAAACTTCTGACAGAACTTCTTTGGGGTGAACAGGAGGTGGATTTCTGTCTTAATATAAGTTGCATATTGTACACAACCTACATTCCAGAGAGGTTCTCAGATGTGAGGTAGATGTGAAGTTTGACTGACAAACTGAAGTTTGTTCCAAAAAGCTTCCTCTTCATATGTTACCTGTTAGAATCAAGGCAGGTCCAAACCTTATCAGTAACTGTGAGCAGATTCTTAATGATGGCAGTTTGACTGGCTTTCAGCAAGCAAGAGAGAGCAGTGGGCATGTTAGGCAACACCTCCCCTGCATTACAAGCTGGTGAGCAAAGGGATTACCAGATCCTCCAAGATCAACAAAAAATGGACTACGGAACTCCAGCTCTGCCTAAAAAAACCCAGAAGATACTTCATTTTCAAACACGTGAAAAATGACAGTTCAGCCAAACCCAATAATTTTTTTTTTTTTTTAATATTGCAGCTTAAAACTCCCATAGATGTGATGGCTGCATTTGTTTTCTTCTGTCAGGCTTCTCTCCTTTATTTTTCACTTGATGATCCTGCCAGTAACACAGGCCATGTCATATGGAGCAGCAACGTTGTCACCCCAGTACAGGAAGTTAAGAATACAGAACACCTCCAACACTCCTCATCTTGACCTGTGGTTCCCAGAGGAACAGGTCAGAGCTGATAACAGTGCCACTGCTTTAGATTTCAGTGCAGGATATTGCATAGGACATTAGGAGAGCAATGGATTTTTGGTAGCATCAGTATTTTTTAAGACCTTCCAAACAGGTAGGCCTTACAAAATGCTTTTCAGTGGTATAAATACAACACAAAAAGGGAGCAAATAGTAATACATTTTTCTTATGGTTACAAATGTTTTAAAGCTGTATTTCAAGCAAGCATGACTGTTACCTTAAAATCTCATTACTGCTCAATACCTAATTCAGGGGACAGGGGAGGGGTTGGATTCCCCCCTCACCCGCTCTGATCCGCCAGCGCTGACTGGCAGAACGGATGGGTGAGGGGTGCAGGTACAGCTAGCTCTGCCTCTAGATAGGCAGAGCCAGCTGTCAGTCACGCAGCTGGGCGGATCCCGGCACAATTGTCGGGACCCGCTTCAGCTGCGGCGTATCAGTATACCGCGAGGTATACTGCGGCGTCTTGGTATACCGCGAGCTACGGCTCGCGGTATACTGGGCCTAGGGTGACGGGAGGACGCTAGTTTGTGTCCTCCCGTTACCCTAAGGAGAACTATGGGGAAAAGCCTTAAACCCATAGTTCTCCTTTAATATGCAAAAGATCAAGTGGGGTCAACATAAGGGATTTTCAACAAGATCATTTTTTCTTCTTTTTTAATAGTATTATCACTTTACTGTATTTGCACAGAGTCGCTACAACTCAAATCTGGGATGAGCACCCCCAGAATCCACTGGATTCAGCAACATCTGATGACCAGAAAATCTGATGACCATATAATTGTTTTCTGGGATAGCAACACTTATCTCCAAGTAAAATATTGCATCAGAAAAGCAGCACAATGTCATAATTGCCCAGAAAGATGCCCCAGAGTCTCCATCCAAACCACTCTAAATCTACTTTGATTCAAATCTAAATACAGCACCAAAATACCTGGGTTTTTCAGCAGCCCCCCTCCTGATCCTATGGTCAGCAGATTCTCTAAGTCTGTCCTAAAGCTACAGTTGAGGGTCTTGAAATGAAAGAGACAGATGGACCGACTGTCTGCCTGTACTGGAGGAGAGCCAATCACAGGAAACACTCACAGGTCAATCACTTTTGGTTTGTTCTTCAAATAGCAAAACAAATATTTAAAAAAAAAACACTGGCAAATGTAAATGTGTATCTACTTATCCAAATTAGCACTTGGTTGCTACAATAAATATTCTGTCCACACGCCTTTATTTACATTTAAACACTACAAATGGAAAAGCAAACAATTTAAGACAAATGATTACCTTACTAGTGATATCAAGAGGCAAGTTTTAAAATAGGTCAGTTAAGAATAGCGGTGTACCATTACCTTTGCTGTGGTGAAAAGTTCTGCATCTGCTTAGCGCAGGGGTGGACAAATCAATGTGAAATTTATGAGCCAGTCTATCCAATACAGGAGCCTGCAGGATTTAGTTTTTTTGGGAAGCCAGCTCTATTGACTACTAGAGAAAACCTCAAAAGTTAGATGCCAGATGTAATTATTTTTTTTTAAATATATAATCTGTCTATTACCAGATGTAATTTTTAAGGATCATTGGTAGACATGTGCAGGACAAAACAAATGAAAAACCATTTTAAATTTGTTTCGTCAATGTAAACAAATTTTAATGTGATTTCGGATTTGGAGGCAATGAGCCTCCAAATCCGAAACCGTACACTGAAACTGCAGAACGAGTGGCGGCCATGTCGCACCCGAATATGTGTATACCAAGATATACTCCAAAATGGCAGCGCGCATGCGGAGAACACGCTGGCGGACGATTTGGCCGCCACTCGTTCTGTGAATGGTGTTGTGACGTCATGCACCCCGCCTCCAAGATGGCAGCGGGCATGCGCACAACGCCAATATGGCCGCCGCACGTTCTAATAACAAATTTTATATGCTTGAATATTGTTTTAGTATATTCTGGCATATAAAAAAAAAATGTTGTTTCCGATTCGGACGAACCGCCGAATCAAATGAATTTCGTTGATTTGCAGGTTTGTTTCCAATCCGAATGCACATGTCTAATCATTGGCCCCCTAGCTCCTGGGATGTGTCCAACCTTAGCATAGGTTTGATTGAGGATTCCCCTCCTATTGCAATCATCCTGCTTACAGAGCTAAAAAGCTCAAGCTGAGAATTGCATACGCAACTCAAATGAACCAGATCTTTGACCCCTTACTGGCCTGCTCTGCTTGAATGTCTGTCTCAAAACCCCAGTCCCGTGAAATCACATGACTGACACCTCGGCTGAATGAATACACAAAACACGTTCCTGTACGAGAGCTAATACTACAGGGCTACTTTTTACCTAAACATACATAATATATCAAATAAGGATTTATAGCGTTATACAATTATAGGACAGCTATAGGCTGAATTCACCAAGCTAGAACATGTGTTACTTGCCAAAACTATTGTTTTCGCTTAATTGAGGGATTTTCAGTTTTCATATGCTAAAACATAAATGACTGTTATAATGTGCAAACAATGATTGTGGCCTAATGAATTCAGCCTTGTTATATCAGTTTATTTCACACCCAGTGTTTTTATCATCACTGAAACATTGTGCTTCTCTATGCATAGCAAATCATGGCTGGTTAGGGGGTCCGGGAGGGTGCTCTTAACTTTATAGGGGATATGTTACACTACCAGAAAAATTAGATGAAAAAATTTAGGTGAAAAGCTGACATTTCTCTGACCCCTGAGCTAGTGTATGTATTGATCTCACACTGTAAAACTGGAGTGGTTCATCTTTGCTGCCTAATAACTAGAACTGGCTTCCATCACAAGCTTCTCACAACAGTAGTTTGCTTTGCGATAGACTTCCTTTGTCTAAGTAAACAGTAGAATACTGTTCTGAAACCAGGAGCTTTGGTTTTCTTTTCCAGCTATCAGCCAATTTAATATGCAATTTCATCACAAATACCCACACATGTGCCCACCTTCTCATGTTGACTAGAGGTAGAGCTTTTTGAACAGCTAAAAAGTGCCCTGGGACCCAATCTGCACTTTAGTAGTAATACACATAAGAAATAAGTGTAACATTTCTCCACATGCAATTGACAGTTAGATTGTTATGATTCCAGTGAGCGCACAAGCAAGCAGGTGGCGCTCAATCCCCCAAGACGTGGGGTCCAAGGGCTAGCCAATATTTTGCCAGGGACACCTCACAGAAGTTTGGATTTAGCTGCGTTCTGACCCCAGGTTGCGACCCTCGGGTTCACCCTGCTCTTGCATGGAGAGTACCCATGCACACAGGAGGTAGGGAATGTAGCTACATTCCAGTCGGAGCTGGCAAAGTCGAGAGGGCAACAGAGAAGACAAGGATCTGGAAGTTGGGCCAAAGGTCAGGGCTGGCAGCAGACCAATGTGAACAGGAGAATTAAGCCGAGTTGGTACATGAAAAGATCAGTCCATGGAAAATAAACCAAGAACAAAAGCACAAATGGGAGCTCGGAGGCATCAGGAGTGTTGCACAAGCAAAGCAAACTTGGCCTGAGCAGGATTTAAAATAGGGAGACAGATAGGTTATAGAACAGGAAGTAGCAGGAAGCAAGGTATATAAAGCAACAGGTGAAGCAGGCGACACCGATAGCTGCTAGCTCTGTGCAGCAAGAGCAGAGCATATACTTGTAGCCAGTGCCAGCAGAACCACAGCAAAACAAATGTAAGCTTGTAGAAACACAGGTAACAGATCTGCTCTGCAGCTGATCTGTAAAAGATACAAAAAAGGAGAAAAGCATATAGAGAAAGTTTGTTACTACAGAATGGGTAAAAAAAAAAAAAATCTAAAGTTACAAAGAGGTTATATAACGCAGCCATTTCATGTGCAAACAGCACTTAATAGGCTTGTTCTTTAAAATATGCATAAATCTACTAATAATTCCTGCCAACAATTACAAATCCATTCTCTTCCTGAAGCATTAGCATTTTGTAAAAATGAAGACAAAATAATCAACCTCATTTTTGTTCAGAAACTTCCTGCGGAATTAAATGAATCCCATCCATGCATATCAAACACTATCCGATGAATATGGATAGTCTCTGAATATGCAAATAACGCACACAAAAAATGTAATAATTAAATATACACTCTGTCTGATTGCAATCAGCTGGCAAAGCAACAGGAGTGACAATAGTGAGGGTCATGTTCACATAAGGGGAACGTCTCGCATTTCACAAACTTCATCTGTCATAATAAACGACCTGATTCCAAAGGATTAGCACATATTTACATGAAGGAAGCACAAGTCTGCACTTACTGAATCATAACCGCATCTAGTCACAGCTTCTTCCAAGGGTGAGGAAGTTCTGGCCAAGCAATATTTCTATCAAAAGCAACACAGCAAAATGAAAGCGGTGAGGAAGATCTGCACAAATCCCAGGAGACAGGCAAGCTGAATCTCTAAAAACTAAAGAGGACGCCCAACATCTCTGAGATATTTCTATTAATGGCTTTGTTCTGTTCACCTTAAAGTGACCCTGCCACCAGTGACGTGCTGTGCCTTCTGTGTTGGGTGAGGCATCCGCCAGCCCGCCAAAGCTCAGCCCCATCCCACCGAATGGGATTTCTGATTGGACAGCTAGGACCAATCGCGCTTTGCCATTGGTACAAGCCATCCACAGAGCTCACACCTCTAACACAGAGTAGAGGCTGTGGACAGCTCTTGCCTCACCAAGTTAGGTTACACAAGCAGTGGGGAAGCCTGCTGCTGTGTAACCTAACTACCTATCAAAAGCTGGATGCAGCGCTGCCTGTTATCTGTCCATGACACGTTACACAGCGGGGAAGCTTTTCCTGCTGTGTAACCTGTTACAAGAAGCTCTGAATGGAGAAAAAGCTGTCAATTTCAGACTTGCCCTCTTCCTGCCCATTCTTCTCACAGTGGCCATTTTTACTAAGGGCAGATTAATCCATCTCCCTTTACTTTCTGGAACTCTGGCACATGTGACCATGCACATCATCTCAAGGGAGGAAAATGCCTTTCCCTGAGATCTCATGAGATTACCCAGCAATGCGTTGATGATGATTTCATATCACTAGCAAGCAGGGCATAGGAGGGGTACAGGGCTGTCCTAATACCTTTGATTTGTCAGTGTCCAATCATGTAACTGCATTAATTTAGCACCTTCTCTCTACTCAACTGTAAACTGATGACCTGTAAAGTCTTCAAAAGGCATTGCCTATTGACAATTTTGGATACCCTAGTTTTTCACACTTTCATAAATGCACAGAATTTTGAGGTTTGACTTATTTGCTATTAATTTACTCGACACACCCCCATCTTTTATAGGTTACAATATAATATCATTGGGGATTATATTGTCTATGTGAAAGAAAATGAAATAGGGGTTTGTTTTTTCTTTTGAAAATACAGATTTGATAAACAGTAGTGCAAATATCATGTGACAATATACATTTCATCTACCACCATTTATTCTACTGTCAGTCATTTTGGTGTCACCCCTCTAATGGTAGCACCCGGGTGCGTACCGCACCCCCTTGTGACACCACTGCTGTCAAATGCTTTCTTGTTGGTCAAACTGCAAAGGCCGGCTTTACACCAATGCACCGTGGTAACGTGTGCAATACACCAATGCAAATTACACACATTGGTGCAATGCAGTGCCATTTGTTCACACTACTGAATACCTCCCATTCGCTTCATCTACACAGCACAGGGGCTAATTGTTCTGTAAATAACTGGGAGGTGTACTTGAGATAACACAGTACGTGTGCACAGGACAGCCATCAATTTCTGACATGATCAACTGTTTTTTCTTTCGTACTTACCAAACGAATATCACAAACTGCTTTCAGAGGTTTATGTAACAGACCAAAGGGGAGCAAAAAGAGAAGAAGTTCATTGTTAGGATTTACATACATAGTAAAGCCTAACACGTTCCCTATCACATCTGTGTCCAATAATGGAGTGCTATGGTTTTCTGCAAGGCAGTCTGTTGCTCTTGGTCTTTGCAACAGAAAAACAAAATCTAAGGACACAGAGAGGCTCGGTAGCAGAGTATTACATGATGTAATTATCATATATGTTATCAATTAGGGACATACACCTCGCCAAGCATCTCAGCAATTCCCTCCAAGAATGCGGAATGCTTCCAGGGGAAGCAGTTACCAGATGCAGCTTGATGTGAGCCCAGAGGGTCCGCTACTATGAGGCTGTAGTCCTTCAATCTACTTCTAAAACATGCAAGTAATTGACAGTATGATTGTTGACTTCCTGGAAGGAATGAATGTGCTTTATTCAAATCAAGCACATGATCAGCTTCCTTTAGAGAGTTAATAAACAAACAAAAAAAGAGAACACAAAAAAGTGACGCTGTTATCCACAGTGACCAATTGGATTGCTTATTCTGTGTTGCAAAAACAATTCGTTTTTTTTTTCCTTTTTAATAGACCTCCCTCCAAGTATGAGATGGTGGCTTCAACAGAGTTAACCAGTTAAAATATTGATCTTTCCATCCAAAAGAGTTTTATTAATGAAGTCAACAAACAAAGATCATAACATTAAGGGCTTGTTCACACCAAATGCGTACCAGATCTACACGAGTTTCTGCACATGCAGTGCAGTGTGTTTTGCTGTGTTTTTGATGCATTCCGGACCATTTTTCTGTATGTTTTTTAGCCTAAAATGGGCTTTCAGTGCGTTCCAGGGTGTTTGCATGCATTTTGGTGCATTTCAGAGCAGAAAAAAACAGGGCATGCTGCAGGTTTTCCACATGCTCTGGAACTGAACGCTGTGGTGTGAACTAGAGCCCAAAATACCATTGGAATACATTAGATGCATTTTTGATGTGTTCTGTAACTGCTCTGCATCTGCTCTGCACTTGGTGTGAACAAGCCCTAATACATTAAACTCCTCATTATCCACCATTCATGCAACCAGCACTCTCAAGCCACTAGCAAAAAAAAAAGAAAATTGAGGACATATGTCCTTGATTTTTTTTTTTTGCAGGTGGCTTGATGCATATTAAAAACATTGCCAGTTGCTTGGTGCACAGTAAACTAATAAATGTATTAAGCAACTAAATGTATTTATGTGCTAACTAAATTCTGTGATTACATTTTGTTGCCGGCTAGATTCCGTGGTCAGCAGCAGAATTTAAACAATAGGGAGAAATAGCCAGCCTGCCATTGGCTATTTACAAATGCAATAGCCAAAAGCATTCTGGCTATTGGTCCTGGCTGCAATGAGGTTCTGGCGATGCGAGACGTATTGTGTGGTGGTATTCGGTATTTGGTGGTCTCCAGATGAGGGCTTGGCTTCACCACTGCCCCGTGCACATCCTTCTCCAGCCTTCTGACACCTTCACTCCACCACTTCCTAAAACACCATGGCTAAGATCAGAGGCAGCCTCTACACCAGCCCTCCGGCACACACAGCCCTCAGTCTAAATCTGTTCTTCACTTCATTCCTCTACCCCCGGGTTCACTAACATACCTGATGACATCAATTCCAGCCATCATGGCAAAACCCTAAGACCTGTTCTGCCTTGCCCCCAAGCCCTCATCTGGAGACCACCACATACCGAATATCACCACACAATACGTCCCGCATCGCCAGAACCTCATCGGGGCCCCCCTTGATCAAGTAAGTCCCCACTTTTTGTTCATTTTTTCCATTTGTATCCCACAGACACTGGTTTTCTCAGCACCATCCACACTCTCAAGCTTTGCACTCCTATTGCTTTACCTCCAGTGCAAATCTGCTCCAGTTTTTGTCTGCTCCAGGTTTGATAAATCCCGCCCAATTACTTCAGAGAGCTGTAAACGAACAGACAGCAAAGGGAAGTGGCTTTAGGGGACCGGTCTTACAGAGAGTAATTATACAGGAGCAAGGGATAAAGTATTTACTCTTAGGCCGCGTTCACACCAGGGCGTTTCGGTTGCGCAGATATTTCCACGCTGAAACGCCTGCATGAACAATCCCATACATTCCAATAGGGACAGTTCATGCAAGCGCGAATCTGCGCGATACGAAACGCCTGCCGCCCAACATGCTCCCTGAGCTACTTTTGTCACACTGTGACATGCGCCTTAGGCTCTGTTGACACCAGGGCGGGAACGGTTCAGAGCGGTTTTTGAAAGAACGCTGAAACACAATTAAAAACGGGCTCGTTTCCATTGAAATCTATATGGAAAACTCGCTGAGCAGCGACAAAAGTAGCTCAGGGAGCATTTTGGGCGGCAAGCGTTTCAGATCGCGTAGATCTGTGCGCTTGCATGAACGGTCCCTATAGGAATGTATAGAATTGTTCATGTAGGCGATTCAGCACAGTAAAATCTGTGCAACCGAAACACCCTAGTGTGAACGGGGCCTTAGAGTCCTATTTCCCTAGACAAAATGAGCATCTAACCCCTCACCGCAGGAGGGGCGATCGGAGGTAAAGCTGTATATAAATAGTTTCATTTTTTTGCCACTGAGAAAACTGGAACAGTCATGGCAGCTGATTGGCCCACTATGCAAATTTTGGCCGGTTCATTAAAAATGGCCAGCTTAAGTTCTCTGCTGTCTATGGTTAAGCTGTAAATCAGAATATTTTTGTTCCTTATCTTCTTACAAAACGTGTATTTGAATATAAAAAGGTTATTGTGAATTTACATCTGTCACTATAGCGATGTGCCTGCTAAGGCTTTCCAGAACAGGTCACATTTTACTCGTCCTATCATAACAATGGAGGCTTGGAAAAAAGCCGGATGTTCTGGCTGAACAGAGCAGATCACAGACAGAACCTTCCTGAATGCAACTATGTTTTCCCTGTTAAAAAACAAAAGGATCCGTCCCTCTAAATTTAAAAAGCAAACAGAGCTGCGGTGGGTGAAATCTGCATCTCCCCACCCCCTGGTATAAAGCACAATATTTATCAGCTAACACTTTAGTGTGGGTTAGATATCCTCATTTGCTGCCACACATCAGTATATTTATTGTCTGAAACCATTTAACAATGTAATGGTCTTCTGACTAAATGTTCTTTCTCAGGCCTGTTTTTAAAGTGAAGAGTAAGGCCCATTTACCTTGAGCTAATCAGGAGAGGATCCGCGCTTCACAGCAATATGGAGCTGATGTCACCCCTGTGACATCTGTGTCCGCACAGTTCTTTCCTCCATCTTGCGATAAAGGAAAAAACTACATTTACCGGACCCCATACGAGTCTATTGAGAATCTGATGTAAGTGGACATGTGTCCACTTACATCAGATTACCCCGCAATCCAGTCTGGAGAAACGGAACACTGTGAGGCGGGGGGTAACCGGGTGTAAACGGACGAAGGTGTGTAAGCTGACTGTAGACTTGCATTGGGCATCCGATAAGGTCTGCCTAAAAAAACTGACAGAAGGACCCGATCGGAGCCGCCGTGTGAAAGGGACAAAAAGCAGCAGAATCAGTTCAGTGACCCCTTTACTAACAGAACATATTACCCCTCCTTCACTTGCTGGAATATAGAACTAAACAAAATAGAAGGGCTGAAATACTGCTCCTGGTTCTCCTCAACACTGTTCCCTTAAAGCTTAACTTCGAGATCGTTTTTTTTATAACTTTCTTTCAACCCGCCCC
>NW_017306270.1:4537299-4551058 GCF_000935625.1 Nanorana parkeri | reverse complement strand
CCCCCAGAGAAGTTTTAGTTTTGTTTTTTTAATTCCTGGAGTTAAGCTTTGAGGCGTATTTCCACTTTTGCAGCCAAATTGGGATAATTCTTCATTATTCATCTAGAAAAATTCTTGAATTTATCAATGCGATCAGTGGATACCACTGACTGTGGAAGAGAATTCTACATTCTACTACGTTCACAGCAAAAAAAACCTTCCACAGTCTATGATTAAACTTCCTCTCTTCTAACCTCTGGTGTGTGCTCGTGTCATCAATAGAGTTCTCCGTGTAAACAACTTTTTTCTAATACTTACAATTATTATACAGGATTTATATAGCGCCAACAGTTTGCGCAGCGCTTTACAATATAAGGGAGGGCCTGTTCACACGACGTCCGTTTTCTGTGCTGACCTGATCCGTACACTCCTGCACTAAAAATGCATCCCAATGTATCCCTATGCGTTTAAGGGCTACAGTTCTCACGTGCGCCGTCCGTTCAGGTTACGACAGAAAAAATACTGCATGTCACATTTTGTCCGGTCAGGAAACGCAAAACGAGTAAAAAATGCACGGCAGCTAACATACTGACAGCCCCACTCCAGCAATTTAATTAATTAAAAAATTAATTGGAACGCAAAAACGCACTGCATCAGTAGCACCGCGCCTGCAGATCCGCACCTGATATCATGTGAACAGGCCCGAAGACATTACAATCACAATACAATTCAAGACAAGATGGTAAGGAGGACCCTGTCCGTGAGGGCTCACAATCTAAAAGATTAAAATCGATGATCAATTTGAACGTTAGTGATAAGGATTTTAAAAAAACCAAGACAAAAAAGGAGCAGGATGACATGTTTTGCTTTTCATTCAGGAGACTCCATTTTATTTCCAAAATCGAATGTTGAAATCAAACGAAATTTTGAACGGCACTTGTCAAGTCTCTGATGGCATTATCGAATGTTGTGACGAGATTTTTTTTTTATATGAACGTTTATTTGAGAATATAATATATGGCCAGCTTTAGTTCTCGCTGTTTGAGGTGCTGGGCAATTGTGTTTGCCATAACTAAAGTCGGATATACACGCTACAGATTTTGGCCGGTTCAAAAAGGTAATTTCACAGTGTATAGCAATGTTTCAGAACCATATCAGTCACATCAGGCAAAGTGACATCACCTTGTTCGCCTGATGAAGGGGCTGATATGGTTCTGAAACATTGCTATACAGTGTAAAAAAAATGACCTTTTGATGTCAATAAAGAAGAATTGCCGGAACGGATATTGGAGTGCCAGTGACTTCATTTTTCATGGTTTGATTGGCGGCTCCATTTGTGGTCACTGCAGCACCCACCCACAGACTACGGGTTACTTCAGTCAGGAGTGCGATGGGACACATATATTTCACATACGTAAAAAGAGGCACTGTCCAAGTACGGGCACCCAGACCTGCATGGATGTGCTGGTTCGCGTGTAATTGTGTTACGCCACGTCCTCCCATAGGAAAGAACAGCCTGCTGCAAGCAATTCAGGATCGTGTTATGAACGTGCACACTGTACAAATGTATGTGCCCATCTGAATGAGCTTTTCAAAGCATAAGAAGCTGCCTATAGTGTCCTATGTATAATCCTGCGCCAAAGAAACAGCTAAACAATGTAAATGGGAACATATAAACATATGGAGGGAATTTTTCAAACTTGACTGCAAAAGTGGAAATACACTTTAAGGAACATTTAGCAAATAGTTTTAACAGAAATGCACTTGGAATTAATAGCGGTTTAACTAGAAGGGTGAACAAAGGCTACAGTGACAGGTCAATAACCTCTCATAATTATGTGCTCACAGTCCAGAACAACTTTTGCTTCCTGGATTGGAAGTGTCTGCAATCTCGAATGAACTGATCGATTTTACAAAGCCAGTTTTTCAGTGCCTGGTGTTGAAGGAGATGCAGCGAAATGTCAGGGCTGAGGCCGTGGCAATACAAGAAAAGGGGAGGAGGGGAAAGCAGACTGGACGGACACAGTCTTCCCGTGCTGGGGGAATAGGCGAGTCTTACAGTCCATTCCAATGGGATGAGCCACAACAATCACACACACACAGTGCCTGGACCAGCGGGGACGCACATCTGTCTGCAGCAAGCGAGTTAGCCAACTTGTATTAAGAGTTGCTGCCACACTAACAGGTTTAAGACTATTTCCACACAAAACCACTTCCTCTTGTGACATGTCCAAAGAAATTTCAAGTCTGAGGGAACTGCACTGCAGATGTGAATCTTAAATGCAGGGATCCTTTCAGTTTGTTAGCAGGATGCTACTAAAAACTAAAAAGTAATTTCCATATTAAAAGAATGGACTTTAACAAATTGTATTTATTTATTTTTTCCCACATCCAATTTTGGCACAATGGCTTCACAATTTCCCCAACGTTACATTTTTTCTAATTTCCTGTATTTGTGCAGCCTGATATATTATGTGAAACTTCAGAGAGTAAAGCTGGCCAAACACTATTTTTTTTTTCTTCATTCAACCCACAGGCTGAACGAAAAAAAAATAGAACAGATTCCTCCATCGACGCTTAAAAGCGTTGATCGAGAAATCCCTGCTGTTTCCTTTGTATTTCAAACAGAGCCAACAGAGGCACCCACTGTGTGAATTTGATCCGGTTCCTGAAGAACTGGACAAAATTCACATACTGCATGGCCAGCTTAAGCAGAACCACTCACAATTCCTTCACCTGTTGGCAATACGACCCTACCCAAGGTTGGAGAAACATCTTCTGTAGTAAGAGTGGACAGATGAACATGTATTTTAGCAATTGTATTTTATTTATTTTTTTGGAGGAGATAGCTCCATTGACAACTACTCGAGAAAAGCTCAAAAGCTGGGGGCCGTCTGTCATTTTTACGGGGCACTGGCTACTTGGCTATTGGGATTTGTCTAGCCCAGTGCTGCGGGACCACCATGGTTAATGCAACCTCTGACCATAAGATCCCCTACTCAGAACTACAAGTCAGATGAGTGACTGATGCATACCACAGGTAACAACATCCCTTGCATTCCCTGCATCGTGTGCAATATGCTTAGCTTCTTGTCACATTACATTTTGAGGGGAAACTGGGTCCCACTTCTCCAGTGTCCACTTGAACCTCATCTGTCAATAAGGCCTGAGAGCTTTAGCTTTGTGAATTCGGATTACTGCCAAGCCTGGCTGCTCTAAGCCACAGCAGTAATCATTAAAGCCAAACTCTTAGCACCAACCCTCACACACACAAATACACTGCCAGGGTACACTGCTAGGGTAAGATGCTTATCAACTTCTAGGTGTATAAGAATAAGGTGTAATAACTTATTTTCCCCTTCAAAAGTTTCCCTCCATCTGCGTGACCGGTCCACCGCAACCTCTTCTCTAAGGCACTCTGGCTGGTGGTCGCATCAAGCATAATTCAGGACCAATAGTCCTGCACTGTACGTGAGAGTGGAGAGGGACTGTTGCAACCTGCAATGCCGGATAGCATTGGAGCCCACCAGAGCAAGGAATAAGATAGGTAATATAGCCTCTTCCTCTACCCCTAGACTTACTATTAAACCCTTGCATGTTTTTGCATATATCTACTGTTAGCAAGCAGTAGATATATGCAAAACGATTTTTAAAAAAATCATAGGGTTAATACTTACCTGTGTCTCCGCCACGCGCTCCTGTCCGAACACCTAAAAATTTCCCGGGCAGCTGCAAAGCAGGACAGAGAAATCAGCGCTGGATCGGAGACCCGCACCAGCGCTGGAGGGGCAGCTGAAAAGGACAGTAAAGAAGAAGATGATCGGATTAAGAGACATCATTTAAGGTAAGTCCCTAAAGCAGGATTGTGAAGGGTGGAAAAAAAATGTGACTTTGTCACATTAATGCGCCCATTAACGACCCTTGAAGTGGGAAATGTGTAATTCCGAAAGTTGGTCATTATACCAACAATGCCATCTATAGCCTACAATTATATAGGGGGCTCTTATGAGAAAGGGGACCTGGCTGTATACAGGTCTCCTATTGGGAGAATGGTGAAAAATTTGTGTAGGACCTCTGTGGTGGCAGTGGGAAGGGGAGGGGGTTTCAGAACTGTTATATGATTTCTGTGGGAGAAAGCCACAACACATAAAGGAAATCCACTCATACACAAGAAAAACATACAAAATGATAGGGTACCTAGTATGAGCTGAACAGAGGACACAAAGCTATGGTGGTAACCACTTTAAAATATAAATAAAAGAACTTTATAGATCAATACATACAGCTGGTTCGTGGTGATCTAATGAAAGTCAAAGACAACAAAGATAAGTAGTAGTAAAAAGGCTGTAAATGCCAAAACGTCCAACTGACTCTAATAACCAATGTTTTTTTTTTACAACTGAAGAAGCTTTATTATTGGACATATCAGAACATCCAGAACAAAATAGGTTCTGTAATAGTGATACAGAAAATATATTGAGGTTGTTCAGCATATTTAAGAGGAAGTGCTTAACAACCTTTAATGCCGCAAATGTTACTATGCAAAGGAGCGCATAGAAATGGCACTTACATATTTAATAAAAAGTCATTACAGAAATGTGAAGCCAGTCACTGTTGACCTCACTCTAAAAATGCCAATTGCCTTGCTATAATCGTAATATGATGGCTTTAATACTTTCTGAGCCACTGACCTGGAACAAGTGTATGGCTAGTGAAGTCAGTAATCCTGATCTGCATACTTGCTCTCGTTTGGCATTTTAAAAAGAGGTATCAAGGGCATTAGCACAACATGAGAGCCAAACAACTAGTATCAGAAGTGGAGGTCATCACTGTTAGCCAACATTCTATTCTCAGCAAATGTTTCCTTTAATGCCCAACTAGGGCACAAGTTGTCCACACCCCACCTTCCCCACTCACTTTAATTGAAAGGAAGCACAAGCCACAGTATACTTAGGTACTTCAACTAAAAAAAATAAAAAACTACTGCTCCAAAATTGTTTCATAGCCAATCATGTGACCAATTGCTTTGGCATTTGGTCACCAGGTTGCTGTCTAACGGTCGGGGTCAACCACTATCAGCTGTGCTCCCTCCCTTCAAAACAGACTACAGAATATGGCCTAACAACTAGGCATTTAGTCACATGACTGGGTACCCCGAGATTCTATTCTCTAGCAAAGGTAAGTAATGTTTGTCTTATGCTACCATTCGTATGTACAATGTAAGGAGAAGAATATGAAAATAGAACCTACAATGCACAACATAATGCGCTCCTGTATTGAAGCTGAACCCCAGGCAAACTGTTAAATACAAGCATTAATGCACTATAAAGACAAAAGTTTATGGACACCTGCCCATCACATATAAGCTTGTTGGACATCCCATCCAAAAACCATAGGCATAAATCCATAAATGTGGGAGATGTAACCCCCTACCACCAGCACCCTTGTCAGCTATAACGGCCTCCACTCTTGTAGGAAGGCATTCCTCAAGCTTATGGAGTGTGGCTGTGGTAATTTGTGCCCAATCAGCCAAAAAGAGCATTTGTGTGGTCAGGAACGATGTTGAACAAACAAGAAGACGTGGTTCACAACTGGCATTCAAATTCAGTCCAAAGTGGTTGAGGTCAGGGATCTTTGCAGGGCACTCGAGCTCCTCCACACCAAACCTGGATGTAGCTTTGCACATGTGAACTCAATAATTTGGAGTGGTGTGTACATTCTTTTAGATATACAGTGTATAGTACATGCTGTCTATAGGAGCTATTTTATCCACCAACTAATTTGGATTTCTTTTCATTCAATCCTTGTATTTTACACAGCCCTGACAGACAATGTAGCCAGGTTGGTGACCTGTCTTTTCTCTACAGCAGGTAAGCATAAAGTTGGCCATACAACTATAGATTATCTGCAGATTTTCTATGGTCAGATGGAAAAAGTACAATAGATTCCTCCATCTACGCTAAACTGTTTGGGTGGAGGAACCCGCTGGGCCAAGCTTCAGTATCTTGCTAGTCGGCCCCGCACAGTTTAGCATAGATGGAGGAATCTGTTGCACTTTTTCCATCTGACCATAGAAAATCTGCAGATAATCTGTAGGTGTATGGCCAGCTTTACAGATAGGATACATCTCTGCCCCCAGCCTGGAGAGTAAAGGAGCAGCACAAACTGATGAGATCATCCCTCTGCTCTCTCCTCCCGTCAGCATGTTCCTTGCTACCGCAGACTCATTGCAGCATAACTAATTTGCTCCCAGTGGTAGGCCTTTCTCTGACAGGGCTACTGTAGATGGGTTTACAGAAGGCTAATATCAAGTCAAACTGATGTACTTACAGTAGCTGTGTTTACAAAATACATGAAATGGTTTTAAGGAGTACTTAACTAAATTAATTTGTGCGTTTTTCTGATCTCCCTGGGGCTCATCTTTAAGGCTCTGCAGCTGACTAATCTACCTCTATAATCATCAGTTTCATTCCACCACAACGACTGCACCTATGCTTCAGAAATTCAAGTTACCAAGATCTGTCATGAAGGATTTTAAGAAAGTATTTCCCTGCCCAAAATGCTGGCAGTCTGCCTCCGGTAGAGAGCAAGCGCCAATGCAATGACTCAGAACAGGATGTCCATTTACTCAGCATGTCACTACACAGACTTCCCACATGCATTTCCACACAGTAGGTATTGAAACACTGGAAGTGTATCCAAGCTGCAGGCCCAGCAAAGTGCAGTATGATTCCACACAAGATCATAACGTTTAACAACATACACACATCTGAAAATGAAGACATACTGTACATAAGACTGAGTAACAAGGCTGAAATGATCAGCTATATAGGGCGACTTATCCATATTTAGCAGCACATAATGGGAAGAGACAAATTGTGGCTGCTCAGAGGTACTGCACTATGACACACCCACAAGGATCAGCTGATCATTAGTAACGGCTACACATAGACATCCATAATGGAGCACGGCTGGTGACTTATACTTCCATTGTAAAATCTTCCTGTATTTATTTAAAGTAATATAAAACTCTCAAACTTTCTCAGTATTGAATCCAGATCAAACAAATATACAGTCAACTCCAACTTATTCGGTACCCACGGGGATTGGTAGATGCCAGATAACTCTAGTTTCTTGGTTGCTTGAGAGCTACTATTAACTCTCCGGCAACAGCCCCCACTCCCCATGCCATTCATTTGCTGGCTAGATTCTGCTATTGGCCATTTCAAATTGCCGTAACTAGGGATGCACAGATACTTTTCGAGTACCAGTGCAGATACTTGGCATTTTCCAGAGAACTACCAGGGTTGCAGCGGTTGCAGCTGGGACCTGGCTCTGGCACTCCACCACTGCCCTGAAATCATTAGTCTGTATTGTTTTAGAAAAACTGTCACATGACAATAAACAAAAATGTCTCAGTACTCGTACTTGTAAGTACTCGGCAAGTACCAGTACTCGTACTCGCAAAACTGGTATCTGTGCATCACTTTATTTATATTTATAAAAACAAAATCGTACATTAAAACAGAGATGTACCAATCCCAGGAGCTCAGTGTGCTCCTTACAAATGACAGCTGCCGCCTAACTTTTGAATTTGTCTCTAGTGTAGTCTTGGAGCTCAAAAGTATCGGTACATGTACTCATACTTGTACTGAGTACTGTACTTGGTATCTGTGCAACCCTAGCCATAACCAATAGCAGGCTGGCTATTGCACATGCTCACTGCCTGTTGTTTACATTCACCTGCCAGCTAAGGAACCTAGTCGTCGGCCGCAGCAAGATGTATATAGTGAATTTCATAGCAACTAAATCAATTTAGTGTGCACATGTCTATCAAGCAACTAGCAAAACAAATTGAGGACATATTATGCCAGCAAAGTGTTTGACATTTTGTGCCCAAGTAATTACACACATTGGGTGGAATTTATCAAAACTGGAGCAGCTGTGCATGGCAACCAATTAGCTTCTCACTTCAGTTTGTGCAGTTGAGATTTGAAAATGAAAGAGAGAAGCGGATTGGTTGCCATGCACAGCTGATGCAGATTTCCTCTGCTCCATTTCCTTCATTGTGTTTCCAAACAGGCCCAACTATCTCAGCTCAGCTTCCCTGAACTTCCTGTCCAGCACAAGATCACATTGGACAGAGCAGTCTCCAGCAATCGTCCTTCTACTAGCTTGTAGAAGGGAGGACAAGGGAGTGAGTTGCCTTGCAGTGCCTGGGTGACAATGTTATAGATACTGTATGGTACAGAGTGTTGTCCCCCTTACAATAGGAAGTGTGTTATTTGCAGGATAATCAGGTGAAAATAGAAGGGAAAAAAGCAAACCAATGGAGCCACCACATCTAAGGACCAGGGATGAGCTAAGGTTTGGACCAGGTTCAATCCCTCTTAAGGAAGCTGCTTTCACTGCTACCCAATCAGCTGTGGGCACATAAGCAAAGGGGCTCAGGTTTGGACCAGGTTCGATTTATATCTGAGCTCCCCGAACACGCAAGAAAGCTGCTTGGCGAGCACTCATTGGTCAGCTCAGTTAGAAGCACTTTTCATTGGTCAGCGTGGTCAGGTGACCATGCTGACCAATGAGTGCTCACCATTTGCAATCAAAATTCAAAATTTGCAGTGCAGGGCTACATGACACTGCAGCAATGGAGCATTCAACGAAAAGGTAAGTATGTCTAGGACAAGTGGGGGACCACATAAAGGAAAAATGCTGCCAACACCAGCCGAAGGTACCACAAGGTAGCACTATATCAAACTGACAAAGGCTTCTACTGCTGACCTTTCAAAAATCCCAGTTGTCTGTCTTTTCCAGGCTCCAATACTAAATTGGAACAAGTATATACTAAGTGAAGACAAAACTGCTGAGCATACCTGTTTTGGGTGGAGATGGCTTTTCTTTGAATCGTTCAAAGAGAAATAGTAGGAAGCAGATTACACCAATCAGTTACAAGATAGCTTTCAACAGCATAGATGTACTAAACTTGTACATTAACATATGCACACGTCCTTATTTCACACACACATGCTCTGGGTCACCACAAATGAAGCAAGCCATACTCTTCTGCTTTAAAAAAGCATATTTGACACTTCCTAAGGGGATCTGCAGCAGCTGTGACTTTCTACAGCATTAGTGAGCTTTTGGTGCCTGCTGTAATTGGGGGGAAAAGAGTAAAGTTTAAAAGGGCCACAGGGCCACCAGCCTAATAATTGCAGCCCAGGGCATTCCCTGCCCCACAGCTACACACAAAAAAAGGGGGGACGGATGCGTGTGCGGACATCATTGACCTTACATGGTCATATTGTGGCAATGTCATTGATGTCAATGTTATAGTCATAGCCATATAAGGTCAATGTCCTCACAGCATTCCGCCCCTTTGCTTACGTGCCCACAGCTTATTGGGTAGCAGTGAAAGCAGCTTCCTTAAGAGGGATTGAACCTGGTCCAAACCTGAGCTCATCCATGGTCCTTAGATGTGGTGGCTGCACTGGTTTCGTTTTTTTTCCCCTTTATTTTCACCTGGTGATCCTGTAGATAACACACTTCCTTTCCTAGGGAGACAACACTCACTTACTGTACCATACTGTATCTATGGTGGAGCAGCATTAATCACACTAGGAAAGGACTACAGAACAACTCTTCCTCTCTCCTCCATGACATGGAGGGAGCGGTTTTGTAGTCTACAGATAGGACCAATTCTAACAGGTAACCGTCAGCACAGAAAGCTTTACACGAGCAGCCCCACGTAATCGCACGGGTGCATGTCCCCGAACAGTGCCAATGCACATGGTTTCTTGTCTTTTTTTGCTAGAACTTTATTGAAATGTCACAAGTGACATCTCATTCAGTTCTATGGGCTCGCTACAGCGTGACACTGTTGTACCACATCTCCCTGCAGTGTGCTTAAAATAAGTACTGCATGTGTACTTTCTTAAGTGTACACCACCGAAACGCAGATGTGTGAACCAAACCAATCCATGTCAAGGCAATTTGCCTCGTCTTGCATTTGGGCTTCGCTGGAATAAACGGCCCGCGCAGCCTGAAAGCAGATAGTTTGGACGGGCCCTTAAAGTGACATTAAACCCTCAGATTTTTTTTAACATAAAATACTGTAATGTGTGCCTTACTGTAATCCATGGTTGTTTCCCCTTCTCTTTGCTGCTCTTCCTTTTAAATCTGTATCTGTTCTCATGCTGGGCAGAACTTCTGTTTTGCAGCAGACTGCCTTGTCTCTGAAATGGATACATGGTGTCTGTGTGTAGGTTTGCAACCTGAGCCAGCACTACAGGAAGAGGCACTGAGCTGCAAAGGGAAGTTCTCCCCATGCATGAGAAGACATGAGGATTTAAAAGGAAGAGCAGCAAAGAGAAGGGAAACAACCATTAATTACAGTAAGGCACACATTACAGTATTGTTTTATGTTAAAAAAATCTGAGGGTTTAAGGTCACTTTAAGCTCACTTGAAGGAGCAACAGGTATTTTTTTTTTTTTTGCACTTACACCAAGTGTTTTGTAATATCTGTTGAATTTTTAAAACACCAAAACAGAGCAGATAAAAGAAGTTCATTGTTTATAAACACTTATATAGAAACATGCAAGCAAACCAAATCCAAAGACTTCTCAACTTCCAGTATTCAATCGCACCTTCTGCAAATATGTGCTAGTAACAAATGAGTAGATACAATATATCCAATAGAGTTATTGCTCAAGCTGTTTGTGTGGTTTTTTATGAGGTTTAACACAAATTGTATTCAATTTATGATCTCTTATTTGTAGTTCCACAAACCGGTGTAGCTCCCAGATTGTCGATCACAGCTCGCTGCATGAGCAAATCGCCAGCTGACAGTGTTTATATGTAATTGGTGATTGATATGTACTGATTTATATTCATAAATTAGTACACATTAATAATTAATTTCATACCTATAATTTCATACCTATAGCTCCAAAACGCTTCAAAACGCGCGTGCAACGCGCGTTTCTAATGTTAAAAAACGCACTAAAAACGCACATGAAAACGCACCAAACTCCGGGACGAAAACGCGCGTGTGACGCTCTTATGCAATACGCACAGGTGTAAACCAGGCCTTAGAGCTGAGCTCTTCAGGGAGGAAGCCTATCCCACCTCAACCTAACCACTCAACCACCACGTTCTCAAACAATTCATCCCCACACAGCTACCTCCTCATGTATCACTTGCCCCTCCCTTTTAGATTGTAAGCTCTCACAGGCAGGGCCCTCCTTACCATCTTGTCTTGAATTGTGATTGTAATGTCATCCTTATATTGTAAAGCGCTGCGCAAACTGTTGGCGCTATATAAATCCTGTATAATAATATTATTATTATTATCATTAACTCAAGTAACAATTTATGACTAAACAGAACCTTTCTGTCCTACAAAAATCATAATGTGTAACACGCATGGGCAATATAGTCCATTCACACAGCCACAGAGTACTCTTAATGCCAAATTTAGCAAAATCGATACATAAGACAATGCAGCAAGTGAACCAATCATGATCCTAGCCAAGCTCACAGAGCTCAAAAAGCAACTCCCTAAAACATTGTAATCGACTTTAGAACATGAAAGAGAAATGTATGCGGCACGTTTTTATCTGCAAAGCTTTCGGCCAAGTTTTGAAGCACCCTTCAGATCCAATTAGGGGGTTACCCAAGGGCCCAAGTGCAGTACACCCTCAAACCGTAAGAAATTCCTATAACAATAAAAGTAAGGCTTTCAAGGTGAACAAGTGAATAGGAAATAAAACACAAACATTTATTTGTGCAATACATCTTTAAAATCTCCAAATATATACAGTATGCATTACAAATATGTAAAATCATCAAAGCAGGCCTCCTCACGAATATCTGGAGACGGATGCCGCACTGTTACCGTCCAGTCAATGAAGGTACTGTATTTTTCCGTGTATAAGACTATACTTTTTCATTAAAATATTTACCTAAAATGGAGGGGCGTCTTATACACGGGGGGCCGAGAGGAGAACCGCGGTTGCAAAACTGCCAATACCTCTGCAAACTAGCCTCACAAGTGAAACTTCCGATTGCAGAGACAAGCTAACAGGTTTCCTCCAAACATGAGTCTTATGTACCCGACGTCAGCTGATGCTGCGTAGAGCCTGTAGCCAGTGCCTAGATGCAACAGGGAGCGGTAATGTCGGAGCATTCTGAGCCCATAAAATGTCAGAAAACAAAAAAAATCCCAGTAAATACCAATACCAGGAAGCGGCTGTCTTACTCTGCAAAATTTTAACTGGATGTTAATCAGTTATGCAAAGCAAAAGAGCAAGGAAAATATTTATTTCTGAATTTTGGGTAAGAAAAGTGGGGGGCGTCCTATACATGGGGGCGTCTTATAGGCGGAAAAATACGGTACATAATGAGTAATGATTGTCCTCAACTAGAGTTCTAAGGCTTCATTCACACCTGAGCATGTGCAATTCAGAACGTTTTTCTTGTACATTTTAACATGCTTTTTTTTGCCTGTCTGATGCTTCAACCACAGTTAGAATGCACGACAACTGCCCAGAAAATCATGCAGGTACCTTTTCTCGGGTTGCACATATTTGTCCGAATGTTTCACATTGGAATGGATTGACTTATGTGTTTTACTCTAACGTGTGAACCAGGCCTAATAAGTAGTTGAATACAGTGTCTGGACAATTGTGTAGAAGATAGGCATCTCTTAATCTCTACGCATTTCACCTCCAATAGGTTTCTTCAGAAAACAGATGCACATGGGTATATGGAGGAACCACTCCAAACTGAATTCCACGTGCAGGAGCCAGACAACCCCACTTGTCTAGGTGGGGGACCACATAAAGGAAAAATGCTGCCAACACCAGTCGAAGGTACCACAAAATAAATCTTTGGTGGTCTGGTGGCTTTTTTTTTCACATCGGTGTCGCATTGGGGAGATTTTCCTTAGCTTCCTGTGGAATAGCTACAACAGGAAGTGAGAGAAAATTCCTCCAAAGTGAGGGAAATCCTTGGTGGTCAGCTGGGTTACCAGAACTAGTGTCCTCATTGGAAGATTTCTCAGCTATCCCTGTTCTGATAACAACCACAATTTTGAATTTTCTTTCATTTTACCAATAAATAAATTAATGGGGTGGATCTGCCTAACAGGGACTCAAAGAGTGATAAAAACCTGACATCTGAAAACAAAAAAAAAGCTTGGAGCGGTGACTACTTTACAGCACACAGGGACCATGGGGAACAAATGTAGCCACCGTCCAGAAGGAAGGACAGTGTCAGCACCGATTCAGATCTACAGCCGAGTGATACACAAATAAGGTCCAGTTTTGTTCTAAGTTAAGGTACTTGAATATATTTTTAAGATTTAGCTCCTGAGTTTAGTGTCACTTTAAGTGTAATACAGATAATAAACCAGCCATAACCAGTCTGACAATTCAGTTTACCGTCACTATCCTAAAATAGTAAAATTTAGCACACATTATTGGTCATCGCAGCCCAGACACAGAGAGCAACAATGTAAGTGACAATCAATATGACGATGTAACAAAAGATATTGACAGCTTTGTTCAACTTCCTGCCCGCATGCCTGAGTGGTTCTGCAACAGCTCCCAAACTTCATATGCTTTCCCCAGATCCAAAAACTGGCATGATTGATTGTAACCAGTACAGACCTCATCTTCACCATAATGAAATAATACCAGAATAATTAATCGTGTCAGCTGTTCTCTAACACCAGCTCTTAACTACCCCCCCCCCCCCCCCCCCACCCCAACACAACCTCAC
>NW_017306270.1:4531314-4536931 GCF_000935625.1 Nanorana parkeri | reverse complement strand
TAATGCCACAGGTATGATACAATGTAACAAGAGCAGAACAGTCCAACTTCCTGTGCCCACACCTGACAGGTTCCACAGCAGCTCCCAAAAGCACCAACAACTGAGTGAATTAGTCTCGTGCAGACCTTACATGAGAACTCTGCTGAACTGAAATAACAATATGCGTTTTATAATGCAAACTACAACTGTTACAGTGTAACTTTTCCATCCTACACTCTTTATAGCCCACACAAAACTATTACAGAAAGTATTCTGCCTGGTAAGTGTTACATTATATATGGGCCCTCTTTACCATCTTGTCTTGAATTGTGATTGTATTGTCTTCCTTACATTGTAAAGTGTTGTGCAAATTGTTGACTCTATATAAATCCTGTATAATAATAATAATAATAAAAACAAAGCTGGATCACAATGACCAGGTCCAGCTTCTGCCCTCTACTAAGAGATGTTGCAGTGGCTCTCAAACCTCCTATGTTTTCCAAAGACAGGAAGTACCCTGCATGCCAAGTGTTACGATAACTATGGAAGACAAAGCTTAGACACATTGATCTGGTCGATGTTCCTCCACCATAAGAGGTTCTGCAGCAGCTCCTAAACTTCCTATTTTTTCCAAAGACAGGAAGTACCCTGCATGCTAAGAGTTACTATAACTATGGGAGACAAAGCTGGGACAGAACAATCTGGTCTATCTTCTCCTCTCACCTAAGAGGTTCTGCAGAAGCTCCCAAACTTCCTATGTTTTTCAAGGGCAGGAAGTAACCTGCATGCTAAGAGATACTACAACTATGGAAGACAAACTGGGACAGAACGATCTGGGTTATGTTCTCCAACCACCTAAGAGGTTCTGCAGAAGCTCCCAAACTACCTATGTTTTTCAAGGACAGGAAGTAACCTGCATGCTAAGAGATACTACAACTATGGAAGACAAACTGGGACAGAGCGGCTTGGTTTATGTTCTCCCACCTAAGAGGTTCTGCAGCAGCTCTCAAACTTTCCCCAGACAGGAAGTACCCTGCATGCCAAGTGTTATGATAGATATGGAAGGCAAAGCTGGGACACAATGATGTGGCCTGTGTTCTCCTCCCACCTAAGAGGTTCCGCAGTAGCTCGTAAACACCATAAGCTTTCCCATGACAGAAAGTAACCTGCGTGACAAGTATTATGACAGATATGGAAGACAAAGCGAAGACATAATGAGCTGGTCTATCTTAGGTGAGAGAAGAGTTCCCAAATGCCATTACTAGTGATCCTGGATGAGCATAGGAAATGAGCTGCATGCACTGATGGGTAACATACACCTTCCACAGCGTACTTAAAAGTGTCACAATCAATCTGTAAGGCAAAACTGGGACTCAATGACCAGTTTGCACCCCAGAGGTTCTGCAGCAGCTGCCAAATTTCCTATGCTTTCCAGGGATTGTTGGTTATTTCAAGAGCAAGTTAAACTAGTGCGGACCCAACATGAGAGATGAACTTTACAGAAATAACAATAAGTGAATGATACGCCAGCCCTGGCCTATAGCAACAAAGCTACTCTGTACTACTAACACCATCATCAACACCAATCTGCTGCATGCACTGAGGAGTAGCGTAGGCCTTCCAAAGACTACCGGGGATGCTAAAGTGTCACAATAAACATGGAAGACACAGCTGGGACACACTGGCCTGGCACCACCTAAGAGGTTCTGCAGCAGCTTCCACACTTCCCATGCAGGATCACTGGGCTGGCAATGGGATAAGCAACCTTCTGCATACACTGATGGGCAAGGCAGGCCATTCATAAAGAACCTGCAATGCCAAGTGTCACAACAAAGCTGGGACACACTGGCCTGGTACCACCTAAGAGGTTCTGCAGCAGCTTTCAAACTTCCCATGCTCACCCAGTAACAGAATGAGCAATCTGCTGCATGTACTAATGGGCAACGTAGGCAATCCACACAGCACTGGGAATGCTCACATGTAATCCATAGAGTACTTGGAAGTGCCACAATAAATATGTGAGACAAACCTGGGCCACACTGGCCTGGTACCACCTAAGAGGTTCTGCAGCAGCCACCAAGCTTCCTATGTCTATGCAGGATCACCAGTAACAAAATGGGCAATCTGTTACATGTACTGATGGGCAATGCAGGCCATCCATAGAGTACTTGGAAGTGTTCTAATAAATATTTTACACAATACTGGGACACACTGGCCTGTTCCCACATAAGAGGTTCTGCAGCAGCGACCAGGCTTCCTCTGCTCACCAGTAATGGGATGAGCCCCGAGCACTGATGGCCAATGCCGGCCATGCACAGAGTCCCGGGAATACAAAGTGACACCACTGGAGACAATTGAACGAGCAGCCATGAGCCGTGCCACTTCCTGCACTCACCCACTCCATACTTCTCCTCTTTCTTGGTGGGGATCCAGCGAGTCATGGTGCCTCCCCAGCCTGTCACAGCCTCCCAGGGGCATCCAGCTTGGGGAGAAGGAAGCCGCACAGAGCCAACGAGAAACAACAAAAGAAGAAGTGAGGATTACAATGTAACTTTGTGAGCAGGAGGGAGGAGGGGGTTGGGGGAGCCCAGCCCGGCTGGCGTGTCAGGGATTTCCTGGAGGCGGGGAGGAGGCACACAAGGTGTGAGCGTAGGGGACAGCGGAGGACGGGACACTATCTCTGTGTCTCCCTCAGGCCGCCATTTCCTGCCCCCCTCCTCTCCTCTTTGGGCAGCGATAGGGGGAAAAAAAAAAGCAGCTAGAAGTTTGTTGGGGGGTCACGTGACGATGAGGTGACGTCATGGGCTGGAAGCGGGAGAAGAGGGGGGGGGGAGGGGGGCTGGCGTTGTTCGCTGAGTTGTTCTGTGGTGAGTGTCACTGAGGGGTGCTCTGTGTTCCTAGTTTGGGTGGGTGACAACTAAGTCTACCACACGACCAAAGTTTTACCTGCCACAGTGGAGAGGACAGGTAAACCAGTGCCAGAGTAACCATGGGCCTTGTGCGTGAGACGTGCCCTGACAGGAAAATGGCTCGTTGCCCATTGCAACCAGTGGTAGCACTATATGGCAACTGGTTGCTAAGACTGATGAGAAAGGCAATGTAAACACCAGCATGCGTTTGTTGTTTAAACTTAGCAGAAATTGTCTAAATATAAACAAATCTCTAAATGTAAACACATCTCTAAGTATAAACAATTATCTAAATATAAACAAATCTCTAAATATAAACAAATACCTAAGTGTAAACAAACATTATTCTTCCCCATCTCTCAAGACTCCTTCACACCAGCCCCCCCACAGTGACGTTTGTTGACTGGTGTAATGGGTAGAATGAGACCGCCATACCATGAAAATCCAAAATGGTTTAATCACTCAACTGATGATAAAAACAACAGTAGATAGCCAACGTGTTTCGGGGGCTACAATTTTCCACGCGGTGTCAGCCGCTGGGAACATCATTACGTGCGTGGCGTCATCACGTATGCGCGTAATGACCTAACTTGTACTTAACTGCCAGCGCCCATCATCGAGAGAGGAGGGGACGTACATCCAGCAGGATAAGGTATGCCACGGGGTCCCCATCTCTCTTCTACAGCTGACTTTTCAGAGGGGTTGTGTAGAGATGTCACCAGCACACCAAAATCCTTCTTAGGATAAGCAAATGTTCATTTATTGAAGCTCCTTGTCATATAAACAAGCACTTTTGGGGCCACACAGGGTACCTTCATCAGGCTTAGCATTGACAGGGGGGCTAGGAGCGGATCACACAGGCCCCTGAACACCCCCCCACACACACACACACACCAGTGGTCTCTAATGTTGCAATAGCGTGCTGGACTCTGGACTTACCTGAGACCCTGCAGAGCACACCATAGATCCTGCATAGCCCACCTGTGACTCTATGGTGGGCTGTGCATGGTCCCAGGTGGGCTGGTTGTCGGGGTCCCTGTACCTCCTCCCAACTCTTCTTACCTGCTGCTGCTGGGGCCCAGCCTCCACCCCCTCCCCTGTCACCTCTGCCATGCCGCCCCTGGTACAGCTGATACCCATGTAAGAGGCCCAGACCTCTTGCATGGGTACCGGCCATACCCCCCTGATGGTGGTGTTCTTTCAAAGTTTGTGACTATGTTAGAATGTGTGACCGGTGACGTGGTCACACATTTTAAAGTAATCCCGCCCAGTTTTTTGGCGGTGGAATGTGTGACCGCCAATAGGTAAAGCATTCCAAAGCTTTCTCAGCTGTTCCAGAGCAGATCGGCATAGCAGATGGTATGTGCAGTAGAACTGATCTGCCCTGGAACAGCTGATCGGTCCTGAAATGTCACTTATATCCAACTTTGTCAGTGCAATCTCACATTCCACCGCACTCACAAAGTCGGATAAAAGGGACATTTCAGGACCGAACAGCTGTTCCAGGGCAGATCGGTTCTCCTGCACATACGATTTGCGATGCCGATCTGCCTGGAACACCTGAAAAAGCGGGGCAGGATTATGTTACAATGTGTGGCCACGTCACCCGGTCACACGGTCACACATTCTTACATAGTCACAAACTTTGACAGAACAGAGGCCCTGTTTGTAATCATGTAATTAGAGAAATAGATTATAATAGGGAACATTACAGTGTTATGTTCCCCATTATAATCCACTATTCTAATTAAATTAAATAACCGCACACAACCCGCGCCCCCGTAGCCGCTCGGACTCACCCAGCCAGAGCATCAAAGGATCGCAGCCAGATGGTGTCGCTGTGTGCACTGCAGGGGGCGGGGCGTGTGACACACACACTTCTCTCCCGCCGCCTGTTACTAGGGACGCGGCCGGGAGCGGAGAGTCACAGGACCCACCCCCTTACTGAGAAGCACATTGGCAGTGCAGGGCCCCGGTATTCTAGCACCGGGACCCTGCACTGCCCCATATTCCACCGGGGGGTGCCCAGGGCCGGACCCCACTGGGCCCCCCCACAGCCTCAGGGCCTGGGGCAGCCGCACCGGCTGCACTGGCGGTATTTCCGCCTCTGTGGCTGTATTGAGATTTCTATCTTTCCTCTGTTGTGTTTTGAAAAAGGTGAAGAGGTATTTGTAAATATGTCTTTTTCAGTTTACAAATCTTTTCTGTTCACCTGTCAGCAATAATTATGCCACCATAACTTGGGTTAAATGAGAACAGTGGGGTAACTGTGGGCTAACCTGCGGGCACAGCTGGCTCTGCCTCTAGAGAGACAGCCAGCTGGGTGGAAATCGATCCATCCCGTTTGCAGCACTCTCAGTATATAGCGGGCAATACCTCGCTATATACTGAGCATTAGGTCACAGGAGCACACTAGTATATACTGTATCCTCCCATGACCCAATGCTCAGTATATAACGAGGTATTGCCCGCTATATACTGAGAGCTCTGCAAATGGGATGGATCGATTTCCACCCAGCTGGCTGTCTCTCTAGAGGCAGAGCCAGCTGTGCCCGCCTCCTCCCCGTCCGTTCCTCCAGTCAGCGCTGGAGAGGGCAGGGGGGAATGCCTGTGGGGAGCGGTGACTGACAGTCAACGCTCTCTGCAGGGAGATCGAGAAGAGAGCGAGCGACGGTATGTGTTCGCTGACTTCCTCATAGTTCTCCTTTAACCCCTATTGTGCTATAGAA
>NW_017306270.1:4513065-4531295 GCF_000935625.1 Nanorana parkeri | reverse complement strand
AAAAAAAAAAAAAAAATACCATCTTCCAATACACTGCAATGCAATTTTTCTTAATGTGTTGTTACTTACTGTACATTTTACTATGTAGACCATTATCACATTGCCTTTAATGAAGAAACAACTGCATGGTCTTCAGGGGTATCAAAAACATCATAAAACATGACTACTGGTCACAAAACAAAAAGCATGTTTACAGCCCAAGTGACTTGTCCTGATTCACCAAGTCTAATAAATTAAAAGCAGGAAAGTCACTTAGCAAGCTGACACTTTTATAAAATCATAAAACGGCATCATAATTTCATTTTGATTTGTTAGAATCATTTCGTTTCATCGAAACAAAAGACCTGTATAAGCTGGAGATGGAACTGGTAGCCTAAAGAGTAACTCCACTTTAAAAATATAAAAATGAAAAGAAATCTTTAAAAAAATTAATTATTTTTCAAGATCACTTGTAATAAGCCTGCTGGCCCCCCATGGTCCGCCATCGCTGCAATATGGCAATCTGGAGGAGTTCTGTACACGGTGTATGGAACACCCCCAGAAATGCCACTTCCTGCTTCTGTGATTGGCTGACTGACTTTCCCAGAAGTCTGCACTAAGATACAAGTATATTTTTAGACATTCTCTTGGGATTGTATTGATGCCTGTGCCCTCAAGTTTTGGCTAGAGTTGGGCTTTAATAATAAACATTCCACTGCCAGTCATTCAGTTCTAGGATCTTATAGTTCTCTTTATAGGCTCATTCAGGCAGGAAGTGAACTTCATCTTTGAGATTCAGCTTACCGCTCTCCACTTTCTGTGCAGCTATACAGTCTTTGCTACATGAATGACAGGGTCAAGTAATTTCTAAGGATGAATGGTACAGTCATTAAGCTACAGGAACAGATATTGCAGCATAGAAGGACGCATTCCCTTGGTTTTTTCCTCATAGCCTATGTCAGTGTACTGTATGTGCTCACTCTTGCTGTTTCTGCATGGCAGATCCATTTATCCTTATTGCTGATTGAAACCCCTAATTGGGCACCAACGCCCATCTAGCTGCCATAGAAGTGAAAAGTTATGAGCTTATTCTGCAAGATACAGTTTGAACACTATAAGGGATTGGTGGATCCTCGCCTTGCCTGCGCAAGTCTCTAAGGAACCAGGTGATTTCACTGATATCACAAAAAAGGATACTTGCAAATTTAATCAAATTAATAGTTTGACTCTTGGTATTCGTCCAGCATCCCTTTATCTGCTGCTAGTACTTACTTTGCCTGCAGTCCTTCGAGTTCTACCTTGGTTATGGTCAAAACTAGAAGAGGGCTCAGGACCCTATCTCCGCCACAGCATGGCCACTCTTGGGCCTGACAATCAGCAGCTTTGTATTACAGCAAGGAAGAAAGTAGAAAAAGGAACACCCCCCCCCACCCCCCCCCATACCTGGAAGTATTGGGTATTTCATGACGGTGTGGTACAAGTATGGGGGAGACGGAAAAGGTGGGAATTAGCACTGACGAGGAAGGCATTCAAATTAATCTGTTATTTTGTCCTGAATGGGCAAAGTGCAGGTCCTCTTTAAGCACCATGCTTCATTATGATAACATATTGCTGGCTGTGCTTTATAAAAGGCTACTAAATATAAAATTGGTCATACATCGCTCGATGTTATAAGTGTTGGAAGCAAACATTATTTCATGCTAATTTAGAGTATTCTCAATATGACCTAGTGGAAATATTTTTTTCTGTGGGCATCAAAAGAAATGACCCTAACAACTTCAGCTCTCATATTTGTGAACCCCTTATAGAACAGAGTAATATTTCAATTTCTGCCCTGGGTCTGTTTATTGAGCAATAACTTTGTCATTACTTAAGATGCTCAGGCCAGAGAGTGGCTGAGAGGTGACTTCAGGAAAAGGGGCAGCAAGAGCAGGTGCAGGGAGAGATACAGTAGACTGGGATGCTGCTCAGCAACCCTGAGAGAGAGAGAAAGAGTTTGTGTACCACGTGAAATGGCTAAGTTCAAGACAGGTGCAGTGTGCAGGAGGATCCAAGACTTGTGATTGGCTGAGCACCAAGCTTATAGGGGTCTGTGTAGGCAACAGGCAATTACATAGTCTGTTTTTCAAGCTACAGGTCTGGGCAGATGGCAATCAGAAAAATAGCTGCATCCAGCCAAGAGGTCAGAGCAGACAGCAATCAGAAATATAGTTGCATCCGGGCAAGAGATCAAGACAGGCGGCAATCAGAAGAGTAGTCTATCCATGCAAGAGGTCAGGGCAGGCGGCAATCAGAAGAGTACTCATATCCAGGCAAGAGGTCAGTAGTCATCTCCAGGCAATGGTTGAGGCAGGTGGAAATCAGATGAGTAGTCATCTCCATACTGTGTCTATCCTTGTTTCTGGATTGCTGTTGTTACTAACCCCTTGACTGGATATGACTATCTGTATATGAGATTTTAGTGATTGGATTTACATTGTTTGTTGGACAATTTGGGGAAAAGATCGCAACACCTCCTAGTACTAAGGTGAATTACCCAAGGATAGGCAGAGCTCTTACCAGCTGTCATTCTCAGTTAAAGATCTGCCCACCCTCATATCTCATACATAGTTAATATGTAGTTAAACCATTGACAACATTCTTAACTACAACATTCTTTCCAATTCTTCTCACAGCGGCCGTTTTACCTAAGGATCGATTAATATTAGGGATGTACCGATATATCAGCTGCCGAAACATATAAGCCGAAAACAGCACTTTTGGCTTAATGCTGAAAGTGCCATTTTTCTGCCGATACAGTGGCGCATCCCTGCTTTCTCTCCTCCCCGCTGGGCGTTGCTCTGTGTCCCAGCAGGAAGGAGAGACAGACAACCATTACAAAATGTAGTAAAATCAAAGCGCTGTGAACGGATCCTGGTAAATGAGTGTTGTATGTATAAAATTACTAGGGGTGCTGCCCCACTTCAGCCGGGGGAAATTGTTAAAACTTGAATACAAAAAGAACAGAAGGGCCCCCAACCTAGTGCAGATTATTTTTATTTTTAAAAGACACAAAGGTAAAATTGCAATTGTACTCACAATGGTGGGTCAAAAAACAGCTCGTATGGATGATTTCACAGAAACAGCAGCTTCAGGACTGCAATCTGTCTGTATGCCACTGCAGTGTGGCGTCGTTGACGCGTTTCTGGGGTCACGCCCCCTTCCTCAGAACGTGACCTCAACCACCTCCTTTTCCCCTTTAGTAGAGGGATGGACCAATCGCAAGAATATCATCCATACGAGCTGTTTTTTGACCCACCATTGCTGAGCAATGTATATTTGTTTGATCCGGATTCAATATTGAAAATAAATTTGAGAGTTTAATACTTTAAAAAATGAAATATTAAAACACTTTGTCATTTACATGTATTTTGTAGGTAATTCTTCATCCCGGTGATTAAAAGGAGGTTGCATGTCTCTTGTTTCACCTGAAGACAGAAATCGGTAAGCATACATCTTAAACTGTACAGTACATTAAATATCATTTTGTACACATTTGCAGCAAATATATCAGTTATACATTATAATTACTTTTGTTCCCCATGGTCCCTGTTGTGTGGTGTAGCCCGCTAAAATTAGTAAACTGAACGTGAGATTGTTGTCCATCACGGGAGTGAGCTTGGAGCGGTGACTACTTTACAATACACACAGGGCCCATGGGGAACAAAATTAGCCACCCTCCAGAAGGAAGGACAGTGTCAGCACCAATTCAGAGATGATGTGAGGATCTACAGCCGAGTGATACACAAATAAGATACATTTTTGTTAATAGTTAACGTACTTGAATGCTGAGTTTAATGTCACTTTAAGCCTTAATTACTTAAAGAGAATGTATAGGGTTTTTGTATATATAACAATAGCGATTTGATAAAGCAGGGGGAATGAAAATGCAGAAGCATGGCACCACACCCCTGATTAGACCACAGGTTTTTGTATATGTTTTCTTTACTTACTCATTATATTCAGGACTAAAAATAAAATAATATAACAGTTTTCAATTTTTGGGTGCATGAATATGCAATTGTAAAAATGTCATATTACTATTTGCAGCTAATATGCGGCACTCCAGGCTCCTGTCTGTATGTTTACCAGATGTAAACGCTTTGCTGAAAATAAAACAATCTGTTCATAGATCTAAATACCTAAAGCTTGAATTATACTCACGTTTTTGTCGCGCGTTTCCATTGGGATACAGCCAAGTAGCCCTCGGAATCGCGGTAAAAACGCGTGTCACGAAATGCGCAACAAACGCGCATATTCGATACGCCTAGGTGTGAACCCAGCCTTAGAGAGAGTCAGTCTCAAAGACAGAAGCTACTGCTATGCTTACATGTTAAAAAACACAGAATGCTCTGTAACATTAGTATTAATGTAGCTTGTATTAAATATTTATTTGTAAATTTAAAAATGTATTTAACTGATACAAATATTAAATAAATCTTCAGTTTGAAAATGTAACTTTAAAAATTGAAAAAAATTGACCCTAAACCATTATAATTCTTCTTTTTTTTAAGCATGTCAATTTTTATTATTAAGTAGGTATCGAAGAGTACAACATAAACAAGTGTAATTATCAGCAGATAACTCGAGGCAGGCACTAGTACACAGACTGCACCTACACCAGTTATAAATCAAAGTACGATAAATGAAAACCATAACAACATAATATTAACCCCTTCATGACTGAGGCCCTTTTGACGTAAAAGGGCCTCAGTAAAACCCCCCAACATTATATATTTTCTGAATGCCAAGACCCTATAGAATAAAATGGTGGTAGTTGAAAATTTTTATGTTGCGCAATATTAGCGCAACTCCTTATTAAACCCCAAAATTTTGTGACAAATTTAATTTGCGAAATATTTCACTAACCTCAGAAGGATCAGAGGAGAGCTCGCCACTATCTTTAGCGAGTTTAAGTATGTGGGAAGGAACAAATCGTCCCCGGATAAGATTAGCTAATAATTTGCCAGATTTGTTACCAAATTTGAAATAATCCACCTCTTTGTGGGAGTGAAGTTGTAAATCATACTCAAAAAGCAGTAATTTGTGCCCCCCCGCAATCAATTGACGCTGCATTTTATAGGCTTGTAGGAGACGATGTTTGTCTCAGTAGTCCAAGAATCAGACAATGACTGGCCTGGGTCTATCAGCTTCTTTGAGGGGACCCATTCTGTGTGCCCTTTCCACCGCACAGTGAGAGGTAACGCCCAGGGCTTGGGGAATAATGGAAGAGCAAAAGTGCTGCAGATCCATAGGTTTAATTGACTCAGGAAGCCCTATGACTCTGAGATTGTTTCTGCGGGACCTATTTTCAAGGTCATCTACCTTGTCTTGTAGGTATTGGATTGCTTTTTGGTCTTCAGTGAATGCCCTATCAGACCTGGATGCATGGTCTTCTAGATCACTGATGCGGGTTTCCAGGGCCTGCAGCCTGGTGGTTTGAGCCTCTATGGCCGCCGTGAGGGGTCCCATGTGTATTTTCAGGGAGTCAGCTATGATGGTCCCCATCTCCGCCCTCAGGTGTGTGGCTACCATGGCTGGCAGCTGTTGGTAATCAATAGGTGGCGGGGGAGCGATATGTCCTGTGCGTCTAGCTCCGTAGCATCGTCTATGCTGTCAGCATCATCCGCAGCCGCCATGTCAGCAGGGGCCGACGGAGAAGAGAGCAAGCAGCGGACCGGCTGTGATCGAGCCACAAACCTGTCCATGTTGTCTTGACCGCTGGGAGGCACTCAGGTGGCCCGTTCACGGGGTGTTTCGGGGCAGATTTTCGGCAGATTTGCAGTTATGGGATGTGGCGGGGACGGAGCTCCGGCGAAACACCGCTAGCTCATCTGGCGCCGGAACCGGAACCTATAATTCTTCTTAATAGGTGCGTGAATAAGATGCATAGATATTTTGATATCTGATGGTCGCCCATGACCGCTTTCATAAGTGTTCCACAGGAACTACATTCTGTAGGGGAAAAATCAGTAACAGTTTAATGTTCTATTTTTTATGGCTCTGTCTTTATGCATGTGCAGTCATTCTTGTGCTATCGATAACATTCTCAGTGAGGAGATATAAGATGAGGATATATTTTATATACACTTTGCTTGTTTCACGTACCAAAAACGATTTATATAATTGTGTCTTTTGTTTGTCATACACTACAGATTGCTGGGAGGATCAATGTTTTGAGCATTTCTTTTATTTATTTTGTTCAAACTGGGCCCGCTCCCCTATTGTATTAAGAAATAGTTTGTACAGCGCTACTCACCCTCTGCATGTTCCAGTAGTGCTTGTCAGTCCTTTTCCATGCTGAATAGTAGGCATGTGCGATGGCTAGACATGTGCACTGGTAAAAATTACGTTTAGTTTCGTTATGATTCGGATTGTGCGTTATTTCGTTTTTCGGGATTCGGGTCCGAAAGTCAATTTTTTTCGGGATTCGGGTTCGGACGAAATTCTTTCACGGTAGTCTGTACGAAGTTTTGTTTTCTTTTTGTATTTCGTTGCAGCAAAGTGACATTAAAAAGAAAAAAAAAATTTGATGTCACTTTGCTGCAATGGAAATTCGTCCACAAACGAAAATGCGTACAGACTACCGCTAACAAATTTAGGCCGAAAATTTTCTTACGGAAATTCGGATTCATTTTCATTCGTCATTTCTGTTATTCGGAAATTCGGATACATCCGAATAATTAAAATTGGTCCGAAAAATGTTTTTTTCCGAAACGCATCACACATGTCTAGCGCCGGCTAAAAGTTTGTTTCGTTTTGTTTTCATTCTGATTTTTCATTATTTCGTTTTTCAGGATTTGGGTCCGAAAGTCAAATTGTTTCGGGATTCGGTTTCGGACAAATTCCACATTTTCGTTAGTGCTAATATGTAAAAATTTTCATAATTCTATTCATATGAAAGCTTGGCTCCCAGACCCCAATGCCATTTGAGAGCTCACGATTGCTGTTGTGTTCTATGACAGCTCAGAATGTCAAATGTAATTTGTTTACATTCTGGCCGGAGCTGTCATTTTGCAGCGAGTCTTCGTCGGGATCGGACGGGTCAGCGTGCAGCGGGACTTTTTTTATTTCAGGAAGTCGGCGGGCATCGTTCATTGTGATTGACACTGGATTACATCGACGGAGCCAATTTTTTTTTCAATTAAAGGACTTTTTCAAAATGTGTGGTTTCTTTATTTTCTTTTACTTTTAACCCTTTAGTGAATAAGTAGTGATAAGTATGTACCCCTTACTCCTTCAGAAGGGGGGTGGTGGCATCTGGGTGCCCTCTTAATTAAAGGGGTACCCGATGCAAATTAGACCCCCTGCCGGCAGACCCCCACAACCATCGGGTCAGGGATGTGGAGGAGAGGCCCTGGGGACACCCTCCCAATGCCAAGGGCACATGACCTGGTATGGCGCAACGAGGGGGGGGGGTGAGCGATCGATCGTGCCCTTCCCCTTTTTCTGCCCTGCCGGGCCTGTGCTCGGATCAAGTGTCTGGTAGGAATTTTAGGGGGACCCCATTTTGTGGGGGTGGGGCTCCCCCTTAAAATTCCTACCAGACCTAAAGGGCCTTGTATGACTTTTGGGGGGAACCCCATGCACTTTTTTTTTATTTATAACTTGGGGGGGGGGGGTCCCTCCTAACATTCCTACCAGACCTAAAGGGTCTGGTATCAATTGGGGGGAACCTCATGCTTTTTTTTTTTTTTCTTTTCTTCTGCAGATTGTAAAAAAAAAATGTTTTTTCTTTTGTCTTTTTGTCTCATGTGACACTTTGCTGCAACAAAAATTCGTACATACTACCGCTAACAAATTTTCTTTTTAAAGTTGATGCTTTACACAATAAAACTTCATTCGGGAAAGATATTCAGATGCATCCGAAATTTTCTGTATCGGAAATTCATATTTATTTGCATTCCTTATTTCTGTCATTCAGATGCATCCGAATGTACGAATTTCTGAAAATTTGGCCGAAAAACAAATTTTCCCGTAACGTATCGCACATGTCTATTGTATAGTGCCAAAACATATACCCTGAATTAGTATAACCCCTCCCAGTCCCATCATGCTTTCCTTTTTTGTTAGTGTCCTAAGAAGATGGACATGTTTTTTCTTGTTGTTATTAGATATTTATTTAGTGAGGTAATTCGTTTTGAAGAAGCTGAATACTGCAAATTGTTTTGACTTTTGGGCAGAGTCTCAGTAACGATGATACTTTGAGAATATTTGATTATATACAGCTGCAGCAGTATCTTTTATCAGTATTTTAATATTTGTATTAATAAATTGATTTCTCTTATCAAATTTGATATTTATGCATCATGTGTTGATCAATGATTCTTCCACAATACTACAATCAATATAAACATATACCTTACCAGCCTTTATATGTCCATCTAATTTTAATACATATTTTCCCTCTATTTCTATCCTTCAGTCTTTCATTCTGGTTGTGTCTTCCATTCCCAATGAAATCCGCACAAACAAATAATATAAATGCAAATAAATAACACAGCACTCTTCAAATATGATAGCAAAAAAACTGCATCTTTTTTCGCCGTATAGAGGAGGAATTATGTATCTTGACAATCTCTGACACCAGAAAGTGTCTGGTGGCTGAAAAGGGGAAGAGAAATAGATCACAGATGTTGATTGTTTAGACATAGAGATCATGGTGGGAGTTGCAGTCTTCCAGTGTGTAATATGTTAGATATACTTATCACTTGGATGCATACACAAGGTTTTTGTTAGCTGAATCAGATGTATATCACTTACAAATCTGTTTTTTTTCAACAACATTCACTCTCCATTCTCACAATTGCATACTGCCTGAACTCCACACCAGTACGTATTACCCACCAACTTACCCTCTGCATTGCTTTCATGCATGTATTACCCACCATCTTACCCTCTGCATTCCTTTCATGCATGTATTACCCACCAACTTACCCTCTGCATTACTTCCATGCACGTATTACCTACCATCTTACCCTCTGCATTGCTTTCATGAATGTATTACCAACCATCTTACCCTCTTACCCACCAACTTACCCTCTGCATTACTTCCATGCATGTATTACCCACCATCTTACCCTCTGCATTGCTTTCATGCATGTATTACCCACCATCTTACCCTCTGCATTGCTTTCATGCATGTATTACCCACCATCTTACCCTCTGCATTCCTTTCATGCACGTTTTACCCACCATCTTACCCTCTGCATTCCTTTAATGCACGTTTTACCTGCCATCTTACCCTCTGCATTGCTTTCATGCATGTATTACCCACCATCTTACCTTCTGCATTGCTTTCATGCATGTATTACCCACCATCTTACCCTCTGCATTACTTCCATGCATGTATTACCCACCATCTTACCCTCTGCATTGCTTTCATGCATGTATTACCCACCAACTTACCCTCTGCATTACTTCCATGCATGTATTACCCACCATCTTACCCTCTGCATTGCTTTCATGCATGTATTACCCACCATCTTACCCTCTGCATTGCTTTCATGCATGTATTACCCACCATCTTACCCTCTGCATTCCTTTCATGCACGTTTTACCTGCCATCTTACCCTCTGCATTGCATTCATGCATGTATTACCCACCAACTTACCCTCTGCATTGCTTTCATGCATGTATTACCCACCATCTTACCCTCTGCATTCCTTTCATACACGTTTACCTGCCATCTTACCCTCTGCATTACTTCCATGCATGTATTACCCACCATCTTACCCTCTGCATTGCTTTCATGCATGTATTACCCACCATCTTACCCTCTGCATTCCTATCATACACGTTTTACCTGCCATCTTACCCTCTGCATTCCTTTCATGCACTTTTTACCTGCCATCTTACCCTCTGCATTCCTTTCATGCACGTATCACCCACCATCTTACCCTCTGCATTCCTTTCATGCATGTATTACCCACTATCTTACCTTCTGCATTCCTCTCATGCACGTATTACCAGCAATCTTACCCTCTGCATTCCTTTCATGCATGTATTACCCACTATCTTACCTTCTGCATTCCTCTCATGCACGTATTACCAGCAATCTTACCCTCTGCATTGCTTTCATGCACGTATTACCCACCATCTTACCCTCTGCATTCCTTTCATGCATGTATTACCCACCATCTTACCCTCTGCATTGCTTTCATGCATGTATTACCCACCATCTTACCCTCTGCATTCCTTTCATGCACGTATCACCAGTTCACAAAAAGGATTTTGTGGAACTGGAGAAAGTGCAGCGAAGGGCGACCAAACTCATAAGAGGCATGAAGGAGCTCAGCTATGAGGAACGATTAGCTGACCTGAATGTGTTCTCTCTGGAGAAGTGGCGATTAAGGGGGGACATGATCACCATCTATAAATACATAAATGGTCCATATAAAGAACTTGGTGCCAAATTATTCACGTTAAGGTCACTGCAAAGGACAAGGGGGCACTTTTTGCGTATGGAGGAAAAGAGGTTTAACCTTTGCATACGGAAAGGATTCTTCACAGTTAGTCCACTGAAGATGCAGGGCTTTGTGGAAAGGGGTAGGGATTTTTCCTAACCAGTCTCAAGCACATCAATGATATGTTTACCAACCTAATTTTTTTTAGGGATCCCCGAGCTCTGAAGTGGTGCGATGAAAAGACACTTAAAGTGACATTAAAGTCACATCCCCCAATGTTGCTTTAAGGACTTACCCTAAATAATGCCTCTTGATCCGATCATCTTTTTCTTTCCAGTAGTTTTCAGCTGTCCCTCCAGCGGTGGGGCTGGTCTCTGATCCAGCGCAGACTGCTGTATCTTCCTGTCCAACAGAGTCTGTGCTCGAGCATGCTGCTGGGCTGCGTGCATTGACTTGTCTTGTGTCTCCCCTCTTCTCCCGGCCGAAGATCTCTACTGCGCCTGCCCCATGATCCTTCACGGCCGCTCGAGAATCTTCAGATCTTCGGATAGGAGCGAGCGGCGGAGACATAGGTAAGTAATAACCTGTTTGGTGACTCTTTTTTTTTTTATATATGTTTTTGCATATATCTACTGCTTGCTAGCAGTAGATATATATAAAACATATGAAGGTTTAATTATACTTTCATTCATGTGTGGGTTGCTGTATCATTCCTGTGTATTGAAAGTATCCCTCTGGCTTCTCTGCCTTTCTTTTTATGTTATTGGGATTGGAGGGCGTTCTGTAGTCCAGTGGGTTAGAACCCAGACAGGGCTGATAACATTGCTGGCGATTTCAGTGCATCAGAGGCAGAGTTGTCAGCCTATTACAAGAAGTTATTAGCTCATTATAGTTTTGATAAATTAACAGGTGTTTTCTGTACTTGCAGTGTTTTTCATTTTGATGTACATGTATAGCGGAGTTATACTGAATTGTTTTTATCCCTCCACACATATGCTTCAATTTTAAATTCTGAATGGCATGCACTATATATTTAATACTAATCCAGCCTTGTAATGGTTCATGTCCAACCAAGATCAATCAGTCAAGATCAGCAAAATGCCACAGACATTGAATCAAATGTTACCTTTTTTCTCTCAAAGAACTAATGCATGGAAGTGAAGTTGCCTGGTAATAAAAAAAACAAAATATCCACACTTCTATTATTGCTATAAAATCCACTACAAGCAGCTGTGCTAAAGAGAACAAACATTAAACTACAGTATGTAATAACAAAGTGCACTGTGCTCAATAAATAAAACTCTGAAAAAATAGTATTATTATTAATAATAATAATCCAACTCTTACAATATTCACACTATGTAATATATAAATGTCTTATTAAAAAAACCTCATAATATGACCTCAACAATACACAAAAAGTCCAGCAACAATATATAAAAAATTTCCATTAATGTGCTCCAAAGGCAGCAAAGTGCTTAAAGTAAAATGACTTATGTCCACGTGTGCCAAATTCTTCACACCGCACTCCCCAGAACAGATGGACCATAACTAATGAATGGTCAAATATCGCCTGTGACCACATCTCTACCAGTGTTGTTTCCCGTCTAGGTGAAGCCAAGAGTCCTAATTTTCCTCTCAGGTGAATGAATATAGATCTCTTCTTTATATTCAACCTCCGATACCAATGTAACTCAGAAAAGACACAGCAAGAAGCTCCATAGTTTAAAAACATTTAGACCCCGTTCACATTGATCGATTTATCGCGCGGTAATTCCCGCGATATCGCGGCAAATTATTGCGCTCCAATGCAATCCAATGGGGCAAAGGGTCCTGCTGTCGCGGGTCGTGTGTCGCTACAGCAGGACCCTTTTTGGAGCGGATTTAGCCGCGATTCAAGCTTGCTCAATGCAAGCTTGAACGCGACATCGCGCGGCAAATCTCGCGATGTCGCGCAATATGCAAATCGCGCGACAAACGCGCGATTTGCATATCGCGCAGTGGGAACGGGGCCTTAGCAAACTTTATTGAAAACGGTTTAAAGAACTTACATAAAAAGTGCTCAGTCAGACCGAATACAGGGCTTGAGATACACTATGTAACCAAATATCCCGTACTTCCTGGTACGTGATGACATCAGCGTGCAGACGCTCACTCGACGCGTTTTGTCATAGACTTTTTCAAGGGATAGCATACCTAGTTGACTGCTAGTCTAATTTACTGGTAGCTCGGAAAGCAGGCAATAGACAAGGCAGTGGCAGTGAGTCGGCAAAATTGGCTGGACCACAGGATTTCATGCATTACCTTACAAATCTGTTGGCAGATAAAACACTCCCCTTATATGTGTGTCAACGGTGTATTTAAATGTGCGCATGGATATGTACTATCTAACCAAATTGTAAAGATACAGAATGTCACTTATCTTTTTGGTTAAACGTGAATGATTTTATGTTAAAGTGACACTAAACTCAGGAGTTAAATGTTAAAAATACATTCAGGCATCTTAACTATTAACACAAATGTATCTTATTTGTGTATCACTCGGCTGTAGATCCTCAAATCATCTCTGAATTGGTGCTGACACTGTCCTTCCTTCTGGAGGGTGGCTACTTTTGTTCCCCATGGTCCCTGTGTGTGTTGTAAAGTAGCCATCGCACCAAGCTCACTCCTGTGATGGACTACAATCTCAATACAAATTAGTAAACTAAACCTGAGATTATAGTCCATCACGGGACAGGGCTTGGTTTGGTAACTACTTTACAACACACACAGGGACCATGGGGAACAAAAGTAGCCACCCTCCAGAAGGAAGGACAGTGTCAGCACCAATTCAGAGATGATTTGAGGATCTACAGCCGAGTGATACACAAATAAGAAACATTTTTGTTAATATTTAAGGTACTTGAATGTATTTTTAACATTTAACTCCTGAGCTGAGTGTCACTTTAAACCAGTGCTTTTTGTTATGACCTAACATGCCGCCCTGATGCCAAATACACAGTGAGCTTAGACCAGTCTCCAATGTTTGTAAACCAGTCACTAAAATTCCCAAATATTTACTTCTATACTAAACGAAACCATGTTTAACTAAAGAACTATTTTTTTTTGTCCTGTTTCTGAAGTCAAGACATTCGCCATCTGCAGCGCTGGTTTAAAAATGACAGTGAGTGTAAAGAACTCTGAAGTTGTTTCTTACTGCTCTAGAATGTGTATAAGCAGTACAGCACATATTCTCATAAACAGGACTTCTCATAGGACAGAACCTCTTTAGAACACAGTGCATTTCCGACGACCTCTGCCAAGAACCTTCAATAGATCACCCAACCTTGTGTACTAAGCATATAATATTGTGATGCGGCACGGGTGCAATAAATATGCCTGTGTGTTGCCCTGCAGCCTATAAAGCACATTGCACTATTAATCCTGCTGACAGTGAACATGCGACAGAGGCAAGTTCATAAAGCAAATTGGAAGCACAATTTCTAGAGCGTTCTAAAAGCATGGTTTATTTTCCCTGTGTTTCCCCGTATGCTCTACCATATTTTTTCTATTACAAATAAACCTTTCTGTTATATTAAAGACGAATAACTATGGTGGTTTCTATTAGAGGTTTTCTTTTCTTATAAGTTGTGGTATTTTTCTGTGCAAGTACAAAATGTCCTTGTGACAGAGTCATTGGCATATGAATTCCACTTTGCCAGAGCCTTGCATCAAACCGTATGCTTCATATATTACAGCAGGGGAAGCTTGCAGCAGTGAATTACATGAAATATAGTCTCTGCTTCCACTTAAAGGGAAAATATTGCATCTATACAATGAGCACAATTTTGATTTTAATCGCTTTCCCTGCTGCTTGATATGATACAATCTTGATGTCTCAAGATTACATATACCATCATTCATTGCTTCCAGCAAGCTATGATGATGTTACTGTAGCCACCTTGCCCCCAGTGGGATGACTCCTTAACCCCTTCGCGTCCACTGACATAGTGAAGGGAATTGATCAAAACTGGAGCAGACAAAATTTGAAGCAGCAGGGCATGGCAACCAATCAGCTTCTCTCTTTCATTTTCTAATCTTACCTGAACAAACTGAAGAGAGAAGCCGATTAGATGCCCGGCACAGCTGCTCCAGTTTTTGTCTGCTCCAGTTTTGATAAATTCCCCCCTGTTTGTCGTTGGCAGCGGGCCCATTTTAAACAGGCTAAAGCCACTGGGACTCTGTTTACAATTGTAAAGCCGGCTGTCAGCTTTACAATAGAAGCGATTCTGGCGGCTCAGTTGCCGCCTATCACAATCAAGCGGGTTGATGGGAAATGGACTGCAGCTTCGGAACTGTTGAGTAGGCTGTATGGGATTGGGTCAGTCAGGCGACTTCCTACATCATGTATCCCAGCCTAGACTTGAGGGAAGTTAATTTTAGTGTGAACGGGGTCTGATGGGACTGTAGCATGAAACAGCTCGGGATTCTACAGGGTTATATAACTGCAGACACTACCACAGCTGCTGGGCTCACTATAGCTAATAGCAATTCCAGGCAATAGTTCAACAGTATGGATTAATGCAATTATATATCATAGTCATGATATGTTTCAGCAATATGAATTGATGCAGGTATCTAGCTTAGACAATATGAATTGATGCAGGTATCTAGTTTAGACAATATGAATTGATGCAGGTATTTAGTTTAGACAGGCAATCCTCCAGCAGTAGGAATTGATGCAGATATTTAGCTTAGACAGGTAATACTACAGCAGTATAGGTTCAGGCAACTGAACATGTAGTCCCATGTAGAGCCAGGGCCCTGATACTTGCGGTTAAGGTGTCAACCCCGTGAAGATGTCTTTCCTTGCAAAGGCTGAGAGGCACTGTAGTGAGGAGCTGTGTCCGAGTGCACTGCAGGCTGAGCAGCGTGTGGGAGCCGGACTGGTTGAGTGGAGACAGTGGAGGCAATCGCTCAACATTCCACATTGACTGAACGCCGAATGATTGCCTTCACTGGGTTTATAAGACCCACGCCGAGCCCAGGGGGCGGATCCCCGTGTGACGTCACGGCCGGAGCGGCGCCGGAGTGGCCGGGGGTGCCGAGGACGAGCCTGACACCGCCAGATCACTTCTACAGGCCGGTAAAGTGCCCGCACCCCCCTGCTGTTTTTCCTGGGCCCCGATGCACCACCTGCGGGCCCGGGACCGGCAAGTCAGGTGTCGGTGGGAAGCTGGGAAGGAGAGCAGCAAACTTCCGTTCTCCAATTTCCTCCACACTCTATGGGACCGGGAACGATAAGTATTCAATCACTTCCCTGAGCTGTCATTGCTCAGCAACTGAAGCCGAGCAATAAGCTGTTGAAGTGTGATCTGCACTTCAATATCTTATTTAAAGTGGAAAGGTGACACTAGTGGTCTTTTGGACTACTAGTGTCACCTTAAAGAGGACCTGTCAACACCAATATGCTATCACATAGGAGGCTTGTAAGCCCATCCTGCCCATATTCCCGCATCTACCTAGAGCGAGGACGGCTGGACGCCATATAAGGTGATTTAATGCAGTTTGAAGTCCAGCCATCCTTCCCCCCATCTCTCTTAATGGAAACTCTGTGCCTCAGTAAGGAGCTCTGCCAGTTTGAAAATGTGCAGAAGCCGAGCTCTGCAGCTGTGATCGAGTGATCACAATTCCAATGCTTTCCAGGCAAATATTAAAGAAATGCACATTTTTTATATATATTATTAATTATGCATTTCTTTATTTTTTGCAAAAGGCGAACTTATCCTTTAATTAAAAAAAATATTTGGGTAGAGCTTTTTGACAAAAGATACTTTGCATGTCCCCCAACAAGAGCGATACCACTAATTTAATCAAGACTGAGGGTTCTTGATTGAAGTACTGAGTCGATGTACAGCACCCTGCCATCCCTCCCACCAGCCATGATATGCCTGATTAGCTTAGTGAAGCACAGAGACCAGCTGATGATGTAGCTAGATCTAAAATAAGGTATGTGAAGAAAACTGAAATAATTATTTAAAAATATTATTAGCATGTTGATAAGGGTGCAGAAGATGGAACCAGAGAAGGCAGAATATAAGAAAATGAAACTTTAAAGCTTTTAAATCTGACAAACTAACCAAGATGCATTATGGAAGGCACAAATCACTTTCTTGTTATTTATTGGTAATAGGCGGGGAGGAGAAACAAGAACCAGACTTCTTAACTGATCAGTATTGATCACTCATTGCATAAGCAATATGATGTTCAACTCCCTAAAAGTCAATTTGCACAAACTCAATAAAACCCAAAGCACAACAGTAAAATGTGGCTCTGGCTGTAGATAAAGAAATGTTTCTTGTTTTCACAGGGCTGGCCACATCTTCACATCTACATCAATACCAGAGCAGAAAATCGTTTGCTGAGCTAGCCGTGGGATTGTTGAGCCTTACTCCCTGTTCAGCACATTCAGGATTGTGTGTTCCCTCAGCCCAGACAGCATTATGCCCTGAAACGCTAAACATTGCATTGTAAGTCTTGTATCCGTTTGTCTGTGTCTGTTTTTCACACAATGTACATATAATATAAAATTACCTTTTTGCCCCAATACATTTTAGAGGTTGGATTGGTAAACATAATTTATAACCTAACGATAAAGTATAATTCCAGGCAAATATAAAACAAATAGCTATGAACTGACTGCTACCCTCCTCCCCCTCTTTAGCGACCCTGACGGAGCTCCTCCACAAATTGATGGCACTAGATACGTTAGAGGCCCAGTTTACTCATGCTCACACTAACAAATGTTTTACCACTTGGTCCTCGTTTCTTTTGACTGAGCTATTCCCTGGGCAGCTGAAAGAGTTGATGCTATTGTTCCAATATACCGAGTGGTACCTTAGGTCAAAGGTGGCAGGATTGTTAGGTGCCTTAGATGTTCTTTAAGACCTCATGATGTGATTCACCCTTTGCACGTTTTGTGGCGTATTCACGTAGTCCCCGATTCCAAAGTATTCTAATGTATACTATAAGTATGCAATATATTTCACCCATAATCAACATTGGGGAGCTGGTACCCCTCCTGTCAATCCAAATGTGATGGTTTCTGGTTAGATGACATTCTCTGATGTATGGCTAATGTGTTTGGGTTTTTTTCTTCCTATTATTACGCTTTACACTGATATACAACTGTTTGATATCCGTATGACGGGTTTGTACTCGTAAATAAAAATTATATGCAAAAAATAACAAATAGCTAGTCTTGTAATCAGCACACCCCTGCCAGACAGCACAGCAGGCCCTTTACTCCCTGTATCCTCTCTACTGATTTTACTGCAGTTATGCAATACAGTAACAGCAGCACACTGGTGAGGGCATCAGTTTGCTCTCTACTTCTGTCAGTATTAGATGGACTTTTTATGCAAAGCAAGATTGCCTGATTGGCCGACAGTGCAGTTCTGCCCCCACCTAGTCTACTGTGTGCAACTGCACATAAGAGGTTGATTTACTAATGACAAATCAGCTGTTTACTTTGCAAGGGAATTTGCACTTTGCAGAGAAAGTTTCTCATAAAGGTGCCCATACACATTACAACCATCGCAAGACTTTTGTCTTGCGATGGTTGTAAGCTAATTAAAAGCTTGTACGATCTGCCCATCTTGGACAGGCAGATGGTACTTGCGATCATCGCAAGCCCGCCCCTCTGAGGGGTGGGCTTACGATGACTGCAATGATGGGGCGGGCTTACGATGACTGCAAACGGGCTGTGTGCGCATGCGCACATCGGCCCGTTCGGTAGTTGTCGAACCAGCAGGCCACTAACTCGCC
>NW_017306270.1:4496999-4512781 GCF_000935625.1 Nanorana parkeri | reverse complement strand
GGGGCGGGTTTGCGATGACTGCAATGAGGGGCGGGCTTCCGATCACCGCAAACGTTCGGCAGTTGTCGAACAAACAGGCCACTAACCCACCGAGAATCGTATGATTCTCGGAGGGTTTTCAAGCCTGCTTGTTCGACGGAAGACGTGCGACCGTACAGTAGAAACGGTTGCATGCCTTCCATACACTTTGCGATTATCGTACGATCGCGGGATTTCCCGCGATTCTCGTACGATAATCATACAGTGTATGGACACCTTTAGTTTAGTAAATGTGGTGAAATGTAACTTTACAAAGAAAACACTATCACATGCAAGAAAGAAAAAAAACAACAGTATTTTTACTTGCACATTATTGGGTGATGGAAGTCAGCAGAGCTTCACCTCATTCACCAAACGAAGGAAAAACTTCCACTGCAAAGTACAAATTCTCTTGCAAAGTGAACAGCCTATTTACCTTTGGTAAATCACCCTCATAATGTCCATTTTGTGCAGAGAAAAAAAGTTGCTGGCATCATCAGATTTGAGTAGGTTTGCCAGGAGTATGTAATTGTGTTTTATGATTTTCTTTAAATGAATCCATGACTGTATTAAATGGTCTTTTTGGATCGGCTTTAAAATGGATTTCAAGTGCTGCTGAAGGTGCACAATCCAGGGAGCTCATTGTTATCTTTCATTCATTGCTTGCCAAGTCACTTACCTGGAACAGGCAGGTGCATATGAGGTGTCATAATGCTTGATATGCACAAGTTTATTCCAGGTCAGTGTCTCACCAAGTAGTTAAGAAATGATGAGAATGACAGCCCTAGAGCATGCAACTTCTAAATCAAATCTTTAATGGCAGATACTATATTTCTATCCAGACAGATTCTCTTCAAGGCCCTTTCACTGTATCTGTACTGACACCTGCTGACATTATAAACTAACACCATAGCAGTGTAGTGTTTAGGGATGAGCAAATCAGTGTGCGCTAAATAGATCTTCTGATGGATCCATCATCCAACTATACTTACATCGTTTTATTAAATGGGTACTTAAGGCTAGGTTCACACCTAGGCGACACCTCATCGGATTGTCGCGCAGTCAGGACTCGCCAAGGTGTGAACCGATCGCGTTGTGGGTGCCATTATTTTCTAATGGCACCCCAGTCACGATGGACGGATTGTGCGGTTTCCCGTCACGGTTCTGCCCGTGCTTCCGAACTAAAACAGCCGTGCGTCATGTATCGCAAAAAAAACCTGCATGTACGTTTTTTTTGCGATTGCCGCGCGGATGTCACCCCACAGCAATCGCTGCCTGTATTGTGCAGGACCGCACGATCCCGGGACGCACGTCCTGGGTTTCGTGCAGTGCAGGTGTGAACCTAGACTGAAAGCACTCACTGCAAGGGTAATGTGTCTTAGGCAGGTGGCAAACCACAATAACATACACCCACTCACTGAAGCTGTCCTTTGACAAACTACTTTGCCATTAATGTCATAGGAACTGTCATTCAAATACCTAACTTCATGTACAAAAAGCTGCTCAATTTGGGTAAAAAAAAAGGTTTATTTGGACAAAACCCATTGGTATTGGTTGGTATTGTAGTCCTGAGCACTGACTATCTCTAGACTGCCTATACACTATTAGAATTTTTATTCACAGGAATCGGACACACTTTTTTAATTGGGTGGCCCTTCTAGCTCAACAAACATTGATCACTCAATCAACTTCTGTTAAAGGAGGCAGGCCAAACATTTTCAGACAAACAGTGATTGCAGTCTGTTAGCTGAAGTCACTGTTTATGTATTCTGACTGCAGGGGCAACTGGCTATCAGAATACAATAGTCACACCTTTGAAAACAATGCACTCCCTGTGTGGCTGATTTCACACAATTAGCACAAAAGTTAAATGAGACTGATTCAAATACAGAGCTCCTTCTAATGGGCCATCTACAATTCTCTGCATTTAGTACACTAATTAGTAAAAGCTTTTAAAAATATGGATGTTCCAAATAAAATTACTTTGAGTGAAACATTGAAATATCTCAGAAATGCACAATTTACCCTTCCTTTGAGTGAACTGAGAAATCAATTTTTAAATGTAAAAAAAAAAAAAAATTACATATAAAAAAACACAGTCATGAAAGCATTGTATGGGTTATTCTTTAGGAACTAAGCCTTTTGTTTTTTTTATGTTTATTTGTATTTTGAGTTTATTATTTAAAGATGAATGTTACCCATATCTTTAAAATAACAACAAACACACCTTTAGAAATGTTTAGTAATGACAATCTACAAACATTATACTTCTAGATAATTGCCGGCTTTGTATTCTTTGAATACCTTATTTCTCTTTTCTTCCCCCAGTCTTCTGACAGTGGCCATGTATACTAAGGGCAGATTACTAGATCTCCCTTTACTTCCTGGATTTCTGGCACATGTGACTTGACATGTGACTAGGATATGTGACCATGCACATCACCTCATGGGAGGAAATGCCTTTCCCTGAGATCTCATGAGATTACAGTTGAGATTTCCCAGCAAAGCTCTGCTGATGACAAGGCAATCCCAGTGTGCATTACTTTGGCAAACTGAAGTAATTTGCACTTTCAAAGCAGAAAGTGAATGCTCTGCAAGTGTAAGTATTTCACAATCACAGCATAGGGGGATGCATTGGTAGAATTTGATTTTTGAGTGTAAGGGCCCACTTTAACCTGGTCAGTGAAGATGTTGTGGTTTGTATTAGAGCTGCAACAGTTAATCGATTTCTTAATCGAACTTAATAATCGGCCAACTAATCGATTATGAAAATAATCGTTAGCTGCAGCCCTAGTTTGTATGCCTTTGTTAAGGGGTCTGCCCAAATCAGTTTGTTGTGGATGTATACTCGTAGCCTAATTTACCTCTAGAGTCCTGTAGTGATACGTTTCCCAGCCTTCTTTGCTCTAACCCTCTTTAAGGCGACTAAGACTTCAAACAAAGTGTATGTTTATATGCACTGTTTCTTTAAAGCTGAAGTTGAATATGCTAATATTTTCCTTCCCTGGTTTCTCTCTTCCTTCCCAACATGCTAACCTTATCATCTTCTTCATATACTTTATCTTGGACCCTCTGATGTCATCACTGGGTCTCTGTTCTTTTCCATGCATTGCAGGCAAATCATGGCTGGTGGGAGGGGCAGAGAAGGTGCTGTACATAGCTTCCTGACAATGGTACAGCGCCCTGCCCCAGTACTCCTGATACAAGCAGTGGGCTGGCTCTTGGGAGGAGTTGTGCAAATAATAAAAATGCTCTTATGGTAGTTGTTAATCCGTAGGAGTGGGTGTTCCTAGGTAGACCGCATTTGCATGCAGACTTCCTTAGGTAATGTCCACATGTAATGCTGAACCTCCATGATTGAAAGAACTGATATCCAATGAATAAAAGGGGTAGGCCAGAGACAGTAAGGCTGGGAAGGAATGGGCTAAATAATGCTAGATGTCCTCCAGCCAGGAAATGAGGCAGGCTCTATCTGACTTGCTGCAGGTTCTAATGCACACTGTGAGAAGCTTACAGAGAGGAATTGATCAAAACCGGAGCAGACAAAATCTGGAGCAGCCATGTACGGAAACCAATCAGCATCCACCTTTCATTTTCAAATCTTAACTGAACAACCTGAAGAGAGAAGCTGATTGGTTGCCATGGGCAACTGCTCCACATTTTGTCTGCTCCAGTGTTTATTGAAATCAGAGGAAGCCATTTCAGTCCAAGAGAGGAGCCGGTACAACTGTGCAAGACTGAAGATAAGGCCGGAGCTATAGGCTATAAATGTGTCATGGATGGAAATAGGAAGTTTTTTTAATTCCTACAATATGAAAAAAAAACAACAAATATTACATTACTCACATTACTGCACATTATAACTATCTGCTTTTCCCTGTTTTTTTCCCTTCTAATAATAAGCGCGTGATCGCCTATTCAGAGTAACCATTTCAGCTCGTACAAGAGAAATTGTGTGAGCATAATTACCACAACCAGCATTCCTGCCGTCTAATGAGCCTATGGGTCTCAAAGGACACACTTAACATTTTTATTCCAATTAGCTACATCAACATCCGAACAAAGGTTTGTTTCCCAGTAGAAATTCGTCGAGTTTAAAAGTGCAATTGTTATGCCAACATTCCCTCATCGGGTGCATTGGTGCTTATTCCGTGTGCATGGAATATTATTAAAGTCACTCATTTTCTAGATGTATTGTTATAAATTACGCACATAGCATACAGTCATGACTACTTTCTAAATGCACAATTGTATTTTTATTAAAATGTGCACCTGCCACAGTCTTATTAAAATGCTAGAATGCCGTAAGAAAGGTAATCCTTTGGGACAAAAATGAGTTTGGCAGACTCCTAACTACATTAACAATATAATTTGTAATAGGGCTTTGGCAGACACACAAATAACTGCATGCTGCATGGCTTCCTGATTGGCTGGGAAGCCAGCTCCATGCTCCCTCATCACAAGTGATGAGGGAGTATTTGTAATAGGGCTTTGGCAGACACACAAATACCTGCATGCTGCATGGCTTCCCGGCCATATAGGAAGCCGGACAGCGTTTAAAGACTCGCCGCCCGGCTTCCTGATTGGTTGGGAAGCTGGCCAATCAGAAAGCCGAGCGGCTTCCTGATTAGCGAGAAAGCCAGAAGTTCCGGTATCGGGATAAGTATGGGGGTAATACTCGGTATTGCTGCATCCCTAATAAATACCACCAAAAGAAAGGCACTTGATCTCATATGGAAGGTCACCAAGGTTGCTGAACCTTGTCAAAGTGGCAATCCGTTGACGAAAATAATATAGTTCATTTTTATTAATTACTTCCATACACTGGGTACGAAAATGTGTAAATTGCAAAATATCTATGGCAGAACTATGTTATCAGTGCACAGTCCAGCCTGAAATCAGCCGTGCATTGGCTGCCTTCGGTCAACCGAATATACTCTGGCTGAGCCGAAGTGCAGAAGGATTTCACCCATATTCTCATAGGGCACGATTGGCAGTCAGTGAATAGCTGAATGCCGCAGAGCGGCATTCGGCTCAGCTATTCTACTCGATACCTCCAATGTACCCAGCAGAATAGCAAACAAGTAAAAAAAATTGTGAAAAAAAAGTGTTGATTTGGGGACGCTGATCTGTCATTACAACTGGGCGGAGTGATCCGTGAGATCACGGCTGGCTCCGTCCAAATGTAATTTGCGAGGAGAACGGTCGGCGCTTCGGCAGGCAGTTCTCCCCGCTTCGGCTGTCACTTCGGCTCAGTGGAGCCGAAGCATATGCCTCGTCCGCCTTCGGCTGCTGTATGGGCTATTGTGAATAGCCTGTACAGCAGCCCTTCGGTTCGACTGAGGCGGCTGAAGAGAACCGAAAGATCAGCTGAAGCTAAGGCTGGATCCTTCGGCTCTTTAGTGAATAACCCTCTAAATGTTGAGGAACTGTACATAACAAAATAAAATACAATGATACACACAAGTCCTGAATTTCCTCACATTTCAGGCTGCAATAGATATATAAATGTCCCCCGCTGTCTTTACATTCCAGTAGTTTCATTCTTTTTTTCTTTCATATAAACCTAGAGAATATTATTATCAGCAAAATAGTCCTTTTCTCAACAGAATCCGCTTCCCGGGTGACCTTAAAAGATCTTATTTTGTTGAGGGCTAGTGTAAGCATCACATTAAAAGTGCAGATGGTCAGCTAGTGCATCTGTCTCTGTATCCTTTTCAAAAGACTGAGGCTGACTAAACATGTTCCTATTATGTAATATTGTTGAACTGTCATCTCCCATATAAAACTGATTGTGCCAAAATGGGAATATTTTGCATTTAACAAACAGGAGATGCTGAGCTTTGGCCTGAAAGCAATGTTAGCGCTGGAAATAAGAACATTGCTCATTCGTGAGATTGAAGTACAGGTCAGTACGGGGTAATAATTCCTCATAACTATGACAACGCATCTCTAGGGGTTTGAATTTGTAGTAAAACCTCAGCTCCATAAACAGCATAAGACAACTGTTGTTTTCATAACGACTCATTTTTCTTTGATCTCTGGTGCCATTATGACTCAAAGATTGCCTTGGAAAAGCTGACGTTGTTTATTGGTTGTGCGTGTATGTGTGTATTAAGTACTTAGTCATGATAGCCAGCAAAAGGGACCTCTTTCTAACATTTTTTAAAAATTGGGAGTCTCAATTAGATATTTTTTGCAAATGTATGTGGAGGTAAAGCCAAAGTTCCTCTGCAAAGTGTGATGCTGCTGTAATATATGCAAACACCCCTGTAAAAAACACTGCAGAGGATAAACCTTATGGCAAAATGTCACTGCCTTTTTGTCACTGTTCACCCAGCATCTGTCAGTTTCTGGCCTCATAACCTGGTAGCATTGCCAGTTTTACTCAATCAAACTTGTGAATCAGCAATGACAATGCTCATTGACAAGCTACATGCTTGTAAATCAGCAGTGACGCATCCCCTGAAACGTTTTCTCATCCCACTTGAGTGCAAGCAAGCACAGCTAACATTGGGGTGACAACATTGCTCTAAATTCAGGAGCAGTGCAGCAGCATTGTAACTCCTGTTACGGGAACCTGCATGAGCTGGACTTTGCTGGCAGCATTAACCAGGTATTTGTGAGAGTTTATAGAAGAACTAAAGAAAAAACTAAGTGCAGATGCATTTACAACTAAAGTGTATGTTAAGCCAACTTGATTTTCTAATTTTGAAAAGAGTGGGAAGGGTTACAACTAGGGATGCACTGATACCAATACCATACTCAGTACAAGTACAGATACTTTTCGAGCTCCAAGAGAAAAATTCAAAAGTTAGGAGGCAGCTATACATGCACACTGGCAAAAAATGTGTTTTGTTTTGATTCGGATTTTGCGTTATTTAGTTTTTCGGGATTCGGACGAAATTCATTAGCGGTAGTCTGTACGAATTGTCGTTTCGTTTTCGTTCGTTCGTTGCAGCAAAGTGACATTTGAGGGGGAATTTTTTTTTTCTCTCAAATGTCACTTTGTTTCAATGAAATTTCATCCAACAAACTAAATTTCGTACAGACTACCGCTAACGAATTTAGGAATCGGAAATTCGGATTCGTTTGCATTCGTTATATCTGTAATTCGGAAACATCCGAAATTCCGTCTGAATTTTGATTTGAAACGAAACAAATCGCACATGTCTAGAGGCAGCTGTCATTTGTAAGAAGCACAAGGAGCTCCTGGGATTTGTACATCTCTGTTTTAATGTGTGATTTTGTTTTTATAAATATATATAAGTGATGCACTGATACCAGTTTTCCAAGTACAAGTACTGATACTTGTCCAAGTGCTCACAGATACAAGTACTGATACATTTTTGTTTATTGTCATGTGACAGTTTTTCTAAAACAATATCGACAAATTATTTCAGGACAGTGGTGGATCGCCAGAGCCCAGTCCCAGCTGCAACCACTGCAACCCTGGTAGTTCTTGTGAAAATGCCAAGTATTGCCACTGGTATCTGAACTGGTATCGGTGCATCCCTAGTTACAACCTCGGTCACGTTTTTACTGCTAATCAGGCTCTTGTAGAGAGATTGATCGTGACTTTCTTTCCTGCTGGTTTTTCCAAACAGGAAGCGTTTGCTTTAAGGTCACATTTCCAGATCTACAGAGCCTTCCTTTCTGTTCGATGTTCATTCCTTGTTCAGAATATTTATTGTGAACTGTTAAATGAAACACGGGGGTGGGGGTTAAATACAAGGTTATTGCTCCCTAGCTTCCATACAGCGGATGACACCTGCCTACAGTGATGCCATATTTCAGCATCTCTGAAACCAATGTAAAAAAAGCCTTGTCAAGTGGCTCTGAGCGGGTCACAATAAAGAGTGTGAAATGATAACTGTAAACCAATGGTATGTCATTGTAATTTCTTGTGCTTAGGAAGTCACTTTGTAGTATATCAAATGGAAAACACAAGAGAATCGCTTTAGGGCTAGATCCGAAATATAGGAAACTGAATTTATCTAAATGAACTTCACAGTAAGATGGATTGTCAAATATTTCCCAGAATGCAACATCGGTTTGATAATGATGGGGGGAAAAAAAGAGAATTCATAGAGTCCTGCAATTCACTTACTATACTCCGCTATGATTGATTATTTTTGCGATTGAATTCCTAGTTGTTAAATTAAGAGAAGAAACATTATGTAAGATGGATGCGCACATCCATCCACCAGCTTGCATAATGTTATCACGTTTTGCGCTGTGATGTGACTGGCCCAATACTGTTTCACATGGCAGTAATTGCAAGATTGCAATACAGGATCGAATGTGATTATCTGGGAGTTTTTAGTGTATTTCTACAATATTTGTATTATTATGCCTTTCCCAAATATTGGACAAATGGGGAATGACTTCAAACTCTTTAAAATGATGCAGGTATCTTAACCACTTCAAGATCCGGGCCGGCCGTTTTTCTACTACGGCCGGCCCAGAGGCAGTTAAAGGTACACTCCAGTGAGAATTAAAAATGAAAGGAAAATCCTGTACTGAGACAGGTATGTAGGCTGCCATTATTGAGCTAACATTGTTGCCTGGATATCATGCTGAGTCATTGGTTTCAACGCATTCTAAGTCAGTGATACAGCTTGTAAATTAGGAATCCTGACCTTTCTCTGACTTCACTGCTTGTATGCGTCTTCTAGGTTAATGAAAACAAATATAGTAACATAGTAACATAGTATTTGAGGTTGAATAAAGACATAAGTCCAACCTGTTGTGTGTGTGTATAGTCCATGAGTGTTCTCATTCTTACGAGTACCTGTACCCTTGTACATTTCGGTCTCTCAAAAAGTCGTCCAAAAGCCTCTTGAATGATTCCATATTAATTGCGGAAATTACCGCTTGAGGCAGTGAGTTCCAGACCCTAACCGCGCGAACTGAGAAGAACCCCCTTCGCCCCTTGTGTTCGAATTTTTTTTCTACCAGTTTTAGTCTTTGTTACGGAATTAATCTCAAAGAGTTTGTTGCTAATGTTGCTTTGAGTATGGAACATTTTGTACATGAAAATCATGTTCCCCCTTAATCTCCTTACTTCCAACATAAACATGTTTAAATTTAGTAGCCGTGTCTCATAGCTCTGGTCCTCTATCCCTTTATGAGTTTGGTCGCCCTCCGCTGGACTTTCTCCAGTTCAAGGACATCCTTTCTGTGGACCAGTGCCCAAAACTGCTTGCATACTCCAGGTGGGGACGAACCATTGATGTGTAAAGTGGCAAAATTATAGATCTATCCCTGCAAAACATTCCCTTCTTGGTGCAGGGTTCAGTAGGTTAGACTGACAGGAACGGTCCTTCCTAAACACATGCTGGTTGTCATTTATTTTGTGATTTTCCCGCACAAATTCTACTAAGTGGTCCTTAATCATTCCCTCTAACAGTTTACAAACTACCGACGTAAGACTAACTGGTCGGTAATTCCCAGGTTGGCATCTTGCTCCCTTTTTTAATATTTGAACTACCGTAGCCCTGCGCCAGTCACTCGGAACTCTACCAGTCATTAGAGAGTCCTTAAATATGACACCAAAGACACCAAAGACAAGTGGCATTTTCAGCAATGGCACCTTCAGCTATCATATATCTCTTAGTATAGAGAGCCTTTACATTTTGTAAAGTATGCAGAAGGCAGATGCTGTAGCACCTTTAACCCTCAAGGTCTATTCTTAAATGGTGTGATTGTGTGGGATATTTAAGAGTTATAAGATTTACAGGAAATATTTGGTTGTCCTGACTCTCCGACTCTGCCCAAATTTGAACTGTGGGCGGCCCTGTCAGCACCACTCCATTTCGCTAAAGTCAATTTTTCAACTTTAGTTAATGTAAAAGAACGCTGGGATGATGGTAGGCTGTCTTGATCTGTTTGAGAAATTTTGCAAGGAAAAGCTGCTTTGAAATAGATGCAATTGCTTGAAAATTGCCAGTGTGTGTGTATGTGTGATACCACATCAAAAACTTTAGCAAACACATTTTTTCCGCATCTGCCTTTATTGCCGCTCCCTTACCTGCTCTTCTTACCTGTTCTCAGTCTCACCTGGAGATCACTCTTCTTACAGAGCTTGCTTCTACTTCCTCTTTCACTATGCCCAAGCTCCAATTTCGAATTATTTATCAATATGTGCTCAGGTATTAATGAAATGAAAATACTTTGAACTATAGTAGCAGTTTCCTGTTGCATTTCTTTGATATGTGAACAATGCATTTGCACAAATCTATGTAACCTACAGGTTCTGTTTCAAATCTGCAATAAAAATCAATTATGAACATTGCTGGTTTGTGTAGCCACTTCAATAGTACAAGGGCTTTTCCATTTTTAGTTACATAAGAACATATGCCCAAAAATATTATATAAGTTACAGCTTATTTTGTTTTCTGAAAACAAGCATCTGTTTTTAAAACTTACAGCGGGTCTGACAGGAAGGAGAGTGGGATTAGATTCAGAAACAAGCTTTACTTACAAACGTACTGTGTCATAGTTACTAACTATTAAAATGTTTGCACGATGAAAAACTGCACTAATTGGATCCTGGGAACTAGTAGAAAAAATAAAGCTGTCTAAATACACAACGGTCATTTGCTCACACCCTGCCCCCTGGCAACGACATACAATAAAAAAAGTCTTGAAATATTTAAACAATCAACCAGAAACATGAGACAGTCATGAAGTAGTCAAAGTGTCTCTGCTCACTTCCAGGTCTCCAAAATGTTGTTATTGCAGTTTCCAGACCTACCGGGACATCTTGAATCCTGGGGTGTTCTAATATGCAAATACGAACTTTTATAAAGTTGGTTCTGGGCCCTGCTGAACCCCTTCATAAAAGCTATTTGCGCCAGTGCTCCAGCCACCGCATTGGTAGGCTAAACATGAGGCATGTTAGTTGAGAAAAGTGGTTGCAGCCCTGACTTCTTAGCAGGAACTAGGTCTGGGTTCCAAATACAGACCCCTGTAATTATCCTGGTGACCATTACCACTGTGACATAAATTGATGGGAAATCTCAAATTTTCCAGTTGTCACTAGGTGTCAGGGATACCGGCACAGGTGACCCAACACCTCCGCAGGTACCCACACAGGCAGACCAAACACGTGTGACCACACGGACAAGGCAAGTATGTTACATGGACAAGGCAAGGATGTTAGATATGTATAGTTTGTTTAATATACACCTTAGACTAATAGCAACAAGGCTCAGGACAGCAAACAGAAGACACATGAAACAGGACTTCAAACAGGGTTCAGGGCTCACAGGTAACAAGGTTCAAAACAGGATTCAGGACTCGCAGGTGACAAGGTTCAAAACAGGATTCAGGACTCACAGGTAACTAGGTTCAAAACAGGATTCAGGACTCACGGGTAACAAGGTTCAAAACAGGATACTGGGTTCTGGACAAACAGGAAACAACACTGAGCCATCGTTCTGACTGCAGGGAGGGTTTAAATACCCTCCCAGGAAGCACCAGGTGATGGCTAAGTGCTGGGAGACACCCGCAGGTGAGCACTGGAACTGCAGGGCTAGCTGCAGCACCACCTGGAGGCGCTCTGGATCCTAACACTAGGGTTGAGGAGAACTCTTCCTATTTTTGTCTATAGATACACTTTAAACAGTATATACAAGTTACAAATTACCCATTTAAACTGACATACTTTATAGATAAAATCCTTGGACAGGGTTTTTTATCTGTCCCATCAGGCGAAGGCTTCCCTGGTGTGGTTGCTGCGTACCCTTATGTTGTGGTCTGGCAAGTCCTTTCTGCCTCTGCGATAGAAGACTATTACAATGAAAGCCAACCTGTTGGGCTGGTGAGGAGTTCTGGGACAACTGTCAGCTTATCCTGGAGTTGCGGGCGATTTATCTGTATCTTTGTCACTGGACGGTGCTTCTCGAGGGACATCTATTTCGTGTGCAGTCAGACAACACCACGGCTGTGGCATATGTCAATCATCAAGATGGCACAGAGTTCTGCAGCAGCTCTGGAGGTGTCTTCTTAGCCCCGTAGACTTCCATGGAAATGCTCAAAAATGCTTGGATGCTGTGTTTCTGTGCATGTTTTACACGTGTTTGCTCATTTACATCAAGGTGTCACAATCTGCTCACAAAAATACACATCTTGATTTATGCGCATATTGGGAACTCGCTTGAAACAGTAGAGCATTAAGGACACTTCCACTCACTTAAATCTTCTTTTGGGGGCTTGTTTGCCCACTTTTACTGACACCAAAACTCAAAGTCAAAACAGGTTTTCCCTCACGGGTTATCCAACATAAAGTACACACAGTACTTGCAAAATGAACACGTCATAACATAGTCCCGGCTGTATCTCTCTCACAGACCCACAGGGACTTCTTTCAACTTACTTGCCACGCAGGCTGATCTTTCCAGCTACTTGCCACGCATGCGGGTTCTCCACCACACTGATGTATTGTCAGGAGGTGTTGGTGTTAGGAACCCAGATGCAGGGAGACTTCTCAATCCAATAACGTTGCACAGGTCAATGCAGGCAGCAAAGGATCAGGGTCAGAAGACAAGCCAAAGGTCAGAATAACAGTAGTAACAGGGGGACTAAGAATGCTAGGTACCACACTATGAAATACTGCAATAACCAAGCACTGACTGTTTGGTTTGATCCAAATTGATACCTTTTGGCACTGAAGTGACATCATCCCTGGAGGAGTAGCTTCCTGTCTTTATTAGGCTGTGCAATGACTAGTACACGCGGGCACTGTCTCTTTACGGGGTGCGTACATGCAGGTGTTAGCCAGAGGACTGCAGGGAGGAGCAGGAGCAGTTCGATGGAGGGGAAGAGGAGACACAAGCTGAGACGAGACCCGCGGCTGACACCCAACATCCGTGGATAGCTGGGGGAATGCATCTGAGGAACGCAGGGCACCCAGAGGTAAGTTCTCACATGTGTTCAGCAACTTGTCACATAGGCTGTATCTCACCAGCTTGTCACATAGGCTGTATCTCACCAGCTTGCCACACAGGCTGGTTCCAGGTTGGAGCCCTCCTGACTCCTGGACAGAGACCTCCCCTGTCTGCCAGGTGGAACAACTCACTTAGGAGGCTAAAAGATGTTATAGTGGCCCTAATGAGCCAGGCCCTAAAGCCTCCAGCCCTCTCAGCACTTCCCCGTAGAAGAAGAACTTCAGTATTGCACTTGAATCTGGGCCGTACATATCTGTTATCCTGGCTATACCCTTTTTATCCGCCTGCTGCCACAGCATAATACATGTGCAACACACGTGAAACCGTGCAGAAAAAATGTGCATAAAGATTAGCAAAATTGCTGTAATCTAGGTATGAATCCAACCTAATATACTTGTCTCTCTTTTGACCATATCTTCTGGCTTTTCTTCATTCAAGCCCCACAGCCTTTATCAAACTCTTTAACAAAATTCTGAGCCCTTCAGATATCTGTTTCCCCCACCATGTGCTGTAGTTCCATCAACTAATTCCTATATCTCTACAAGACCCATTAGTGATGCAGAGGCCCAAGCTGGAACCACAGTAGGCAGTGGATGACACAGGCATCTGCCACTTCTGGAAGTGCCAGGCTGAAGAGGCTGACAGAAGCTGCAGAATTTGCAGGTAGGAGATACGGTCTGCTGGAGAGACAATTATACTATTTCTTCTTTTACAGGAATGTTTTTTGGGGGGCAACAACAGTGTCACTTTAAGGGATTAAATAGTTTCACACCCTGTTCAGCTCAGACATCAGGTTCATGTGATAAAGTTTTTTTCGTTCTGCTCTGATTAAATTCTGCCATTCTGTACCCTTTAATAGCAGAAGTTAGCCGGAACTAGCGGTGTGAGCAGTTGCATTGATTAAATGAGATGAAAACCAAAGATGTTGCCTCTGAGTTCTTTTTTCTTTCTTTTAAATTACCTAGAATATACTGCACAAGTGTGAGTAAGCATTATGTCAGATATAATAGCTGATTACGGTTTTCATTCAAATGAAAGCCTGGACATGTTGGATGAAAGTCCAAAGAGGCTAGTTAGGAAAACTAGATTTACTGTGGTGTTTCAGCCATGTTCGATGAACAAATAAAGCGAACGATAATTGTAAATCATTATTAGCACGTATAAAAGCCCAGCTTGCTTAGGAATGCCACATTCAATCCCGATTTCTTCCAGTTATTTATTTTCGGTTACTGCACCGCACACATACAGGTGAAACTTGAATAATTAGAATATCGTGCAAAGTTCATTTATTTCACTAATGCAACTTAAAAGGTGAAACTAATATATGAGAGAGACTCATTACATGCAAAGCAAGATAGTTCAAGCCGTGATTTGTCATAATTGTGATGATTATGGCTTACAGCTCATGAAAACCCCAAGAACCCCAAATCCACAACCTCAAAAAAGTAGATTATTACATGCAATCAATAAAACAAGGATTGTACATAGAACAATATCGGACCTCTGAAAAGTACATGCATGCATATGTACTCAGTACTTGGTTTGGGCCCCTTTTGCAGCACTTACTGCAATTACTTTTGCACGATATTCTAATTATTCGAGTTTCACCTGTAATTACTGCTTTTTGTATTGCATTGAACTCCGGTCTAAACAAAATGTTTTATGAGAATTCTAATGCCAGAACTGTTTATGTTGCTAAATCTCCAATGATAACTTTTTTTATTTTTTATTTTGGATGGATTGGAGAATGGTTTCTTTTGTTTGATTTTTCCACTCACTTCCTGTTCCTGTGTTGGGGGTCAGAGATTGGAAATGATGGGATATCCCTACAACGGGTTAAAAAAAGGGTATAGTGTGGAAAGGTTAGAACCTTTTCAATTTATTTATTGCTGTCTGTCTGTGTCTTCCTGACTCAGAGAACTATGTTCTGCTTACTTCTTCTCTTGGAGTTGAAGAGAGACAAAGTGGGGGGATACCTCCCCAGGGGGGGCACAGACAACTTTAAAAACCTTTTTGAGGTTCAACCATTCTAATGAGGAAACAAAACAAAAAAAGTTTAGGCTTTAATGATTTATTGTTTTATAAAGGTGGAAGGGCTGCTAATATTCAATTTAGATGTTCTGCTAAAACAGACACGCAGAATAATTTGTTTCCTATGCCTGGTCTTATGGTTGCATCATAACATTAAAGAGGAACTTTACCCATAGTTTTGAAATGACAACAAGTACACCTTTAGAAATATTTATTAAGGTATTATTTGCATACCTTATTTTTGTCCCCTCCCCATTATTCACACAGTGGCCATTTTTACTAAGGGCAGATTACTATATCTCCCTTTACTTCCTGGAACTCTGGCACATGTGACTAGGACTTGTGACCATGCAGATCATCTCAGGGAAGAACATGCCTGTCCCTGAGATCTCATGAGATTACAGATGAGATTTCCCAGCAATACTCTGCTGATGTAATCTTCCCAGGATGCAACACTGGGGTACATTACATGCATGATGTCCAAGAGGGCCAGGAAGTGGAAAAACAATAATTGTAAGTAATGGAAAAATATACTGTATTTGTTTAAATAATGAATGTAAGATGATTTCATATCAGCATGCAGAGCTGCATGCTGAGGTGATTTTTAGTGAAAAGGTCCCTTTTAAAGCCCCATTCCTGCAAAGATATTATTGTTTATAAGGGCAGCTCATGTTTTGTTAAAATAAAAGAAGCTGAGTATGTGATCCAGTGCTGGTCATCTCCCAGGCTTAATTGCCATTCAAATGCCAGAGTAATTAAATCCACTTCCTGTGATCTCAC
>NW_017306270.1:4483289-4496969 GCF_000935625.1 Nanorana parkeri | reverse complement strand
TTTTGGGACAAACTAACACATCTTGGGTTCACTGCCTGCTTTGCATAACTTTTGTAAGTTCAATTTCAGGTTTTTCCCCATTTTTCAAAAACTGAAAATCTGATTGCACTTAAAACCCAATTAAACCATTACATTTGTTACTTGTTATGCAGCCAGGCTACATAACAAATTATGAATATGGTACTATTTGTATTTTTACATGTGTAGGGAGTGTCAGACTTCTGGAGGCTCAGAATGCTATACTTTGGTCTGAGAGCAGCTGTCCGGCTTTCCAGTGTGCTGCCAACACAGGTCAGCTAAGAACACTCAAAAAACATTCCTGTAGATATATAACAAGTCTTCAAAATGCAACTGTAACCAAGATATCAGTCTTGGTTGCAATGACCTGTCACTACTAGGCATCTGCAATCTATTATGATCTCAGGCACAGCTCTCCATGCTGTGATAACATTAGTTTACATTGCGACTGTGAACTAGCAGCAAACATTTGTGCATGCTCCTAGTTATCTGACCACGGGGTCACTGAGAGCTGCAGGTCTCGGGCCGACAATATGACAGCCAGTCATAATAAAAATGAGGGCAAGTTCACACCAGCAAGCCTTGCTGAATGCATGGCTGCTGGTGTGTGCTGAGAGGTACTGTGTTAATGTGCCAATCTCAGCGCATCACGCAGTTTCCTTTTATTTTTTGTTAGAGCTTTATGAAGTTCTATTGGCACAGTGCACTGTGGTTGTACTATGTTGCACCACACTGGTCTGAAAAACAGTACTGCATGCACACACCACTGCAACACAACTGATTTAAGATTGCACAGTATTACAACACATACAGTAACTAAAAATACATCAAAATACAGTTCAAAGTAAATAGATTAGAACTGAAGCCAACACTTTTTTTTTGGATAGAGTAAGGGAGGGTTATAACCCTTGTTCAGCTTTTTTTGCCATCTGTGCACCATTGGGGAGATTACCCTTCACTTCCTGTCCCATAGCCACAGCAGGAAGTGAGAGGAAATCCCTCCAAAGCAAGGAAAATCCCTGGTGTGTTTGTGAAGGTTCTCATTCATCCTGGTCATGGTATATCTGTAAAAAATAAGTCAAGGCAACTGGACTTGCTGTATTTTTCTTGAAGACTTTTCACTGGACATCCAACCAGCTTTCTCAATTCAGAATGACTTGTACAAAAAATTATCTGAGAATAAATATGGTGAATGTCGCTCCAATCTGCATAATCTGTTAGTCACAACCACGTGTTGATTGCATTTGTATAATTGGGGCTAGGAGGTGTTATTAACCTGCCCAGAGAGAGGTGTTAAAACAGCATTGTATGTGACAGACAATAGATGTCTCACCCCCTGTGACGACATGGTGATGAGTTTATAAGTTAAATGTGTATTGGTGTTGAGTTATGTTTGAGTGTGTTATACTGAGTAACCTGGTTATGGAAAGACTATCAGCACCATCCCTCGTTATCTCCCATTGTTCTCTGAGGGAGCTCAGAACAATGACATTCTGGCCAGGCTCCTGCTATGGCCGTCTGAAGCTCGTTAGCAGGGGAAGCCCTGTGGTGTTGAGCAGACCGATTGTCTGGGAAGGGAGGGTGGATGTGATGGGATTACATTCTGATCTCATCACTTGCTGTATAAAAGTTTGTGTAGTTTCTCAATAAATCAGAGTTTGTTTCACCCTACACTCGAGCCTCGACTAGTGACTGGGGAAACTGGGAGCTAAGGATCTTCAGGTTGCAATATCTCCTCAGCAAGGAAGAAGACAGCGGCGGACATACTCATCCTGAGTACGGGGGTCCGTCACACCCCCCACCTCTATTCAAGCTTGGCTTCTCCATGTTTACATAAATGGCCTCTGTTAAGCCAGTCCTCCTCCCTGTCTAGGATGCGTACTTGACTGTCTTCAAAGGAGTAACCTTTTTTTCTTTAAGTGTAGGTACACTGCCTAATCCTGACCAAAGGGTTTGGCTCTTCTATGCTGTGCCATACGCTGGTATAGCTGCTGTTTTGTTTCACCGACATACATTTCTGAGCACTCCTCACTGCACTGGACTGCATACACAATGTTGTTCATCTTGTGTTTATACCATGATATACCTTGACCTGGATGAATGAGTACCTTCACAGACACACCAGGGATTTCCCTTGCTTTGGAGGGATTTCCTCTCACTTCCTACTTTGGCTATGGGACAGGAAGTCCATGGTGGTTATCAGGTTCACGAGAAATAGTGTCCCCATTAAAAGATTTCCCACCTATTCCTATTCTGGCGACAACCCAAAATGTGGAATCTCTTTGACTTTCAGTGATCACTGAGACAAATAGAGACGGTGAATCTCTCTAACGGGGAGCCATACAGCAGTAAAAACCTGACGGGGTCGCGGGGGTCAAAAAAAGCCAAGCAGGCGTGGGGGGGGGGGGGGGGGGGTTCCATTCCCTCTCCACCCTTTCCAAAACTAAAAAACTAAAAAAAATGTGGTCTTTAGTTACATAGTTAGTCAGGTTGAGAAAAGACACATGTTCATTGAGTTCAACCTATAGAGATATGAAAAAAAAAGAAGAAAAGTCTAAACAGAATGCTATGCCCACTGTTATCCATTGTTGATCCAGAGGAAGGCAAAAAGTTGCACTTTAAAGACTTATATGTGTACAATAACCAGAAATGTGTTTCTTTTTTTTTGTGTCAGTATACAATAAAAACAGGAACACGGCATTTAATAAAACAATGTACCAAATTAACCTCCCTGGCGGTATTATTACTGTATTTCATTTTTTTCCCTTTTTTGTTCTATCTGTTTTTCGTTTTGTTTTTTTTTACTTTTAAAATTCCCGCCGGTTCCGCCCCCCTGCAACGCAGACGCTCGCAAGGGACGGAACCCGGAAGACGGATTGTGGCATCGGCCGGAGGACACAGCGGGGATCGAGGACAAGGTAAAAGACGCTACGCTGTAATCCCGAGTGTGGCTCGGGATTACCGCTTATGGTACTGAAAATGAACCCCGAGCCACACTCGGGAATACCGCCAAGGAGGTTAAAGCCTTATATGTAAAATGTAGGTAGCAAATGAGTCATATTATTAATATCATGGTCTGGGAATCTAGGCAACAGTGACCTCTGCACTGCACTGTTTTTTCAGCACCACATATGTACGGTAATACCAGTGAATTGCATTGTAGCTGCAGCTCCTGGTAAGATGTACAGTAGCAGCAGTCCGGGGTCTTACAAGCTTCCCTAAATATGATTTAAACCTAAACAGATGAGACATGTGTTGGCTGACTGGAACACGGCCTCATTTATCCCACTTTTTTTTTTGTAATGTGCTATGCTGACAGGTAAGGCAGCCCATGTATAATCCTTACCAGACAAATACAAAATCTTTTTGAAAGCACTGCAGTGCAGCTCTGATATGGAGAGTATTCTGTATGCATAACAAAGCAGTCAGAGTTATAAAAGTGGACCCAACTAGCCTGGATAGCTGCCACGTGTGAACAAAAGGCACAGTATCGCAGATCAGCAGAAATCCAGACATCAATATGAGGCTTAACTGATTACTACGTCAGTGCAGGCTTGCAGAAATCATAGATGCAGATGAATAGCACATTTTACTATAGCTTGTCAGAGATAACAAGGGCAACCAATTATAAACATGTTGTGTTGGTTTTATTAGGACAGAGGTGAGCAACTGTTTAATTTATGTATCAACCACGGTTTCCAGGCTAGCAAGTAATGTTACAGTGTTCTTCATAATTAGTTTATGTCAAGAAACACAGACAGGTCAGTTAAAGAGTCCATGTACCAGAATTACATCATTTTCATTTACTGGCTTATGTTTAGAGATTTCAGCAAGCTTGTAGCTAACACAATGAGAGCCTGTGCCAGGCTAGCAAGTAAAGAACAATGACCAGTATGGAACTTACCCCTATCTACCTTTGTGCCTGCCCTTGTTGAAAGCATATAAACCTCTAAACCCGATTCTGACCAGAACGCAGTGCATCACATTGCGGCCGGCTCACTATTTTGTGAGGCAGGAGGGGGTGTGGCGGGCCATTACATAGTTACATAGTATTTGAGGCTGAATGAAGACACAGGTCCATCAAGTTCAACCTATTGCGTGTATGTATGTGATTCTGCATGTTTATGTGTGTGTATGAGTCCCTGTGTGATCTTGTTCTTAAGAGTACCTGTACCCCTGTATGTTGCGGTCTCTGAGGAAATTGCCCAAATGCTTTTTGAATGAATCAACACTCTCAGCTGAAATGACTGCTTGCGGCAGTGAGTTCCAGGCCCTAAGCGCTCTAATTGACAAGAAGCCCCTACGCCCTTTGTGCTGAAATCTTTTCTCCACCAATTGTAGGTGGTGGCCTCTAGTCTTTGTATGGAGTTTATCGTAAAAAGTTTATTGAAGTGAATGGCACTGTAGCCACACCCTCCGGCCGCATTGCGATCGCCCGCACGGGATCGCAGGGCACATTGTACCTGCGGTCCGGTGCGGTCAAAATGCTGCAAGCACTATTTTGATTGCACCAGACCGGACCAGAGGCACAACGTGTCTTGTGATCCCGTGCGGACAATCGCACTGCGGCCGGACAGCGTGGCTACGGTGCTATTCAGTTCAATGGCTCACCACACCCCCTTCTGCCCCACAAAAAAGGGAGCTGGCTGCAATGCGATGCAGTGCGTTCCGGCCAGAATCGGACCGGAACGCACTGCATCTGGTGTGAATGTACCCTCCAGCTCAAACGTTACAATCTGATTGTACAATGTCCTTTACATCTACCCACAACCTGAACAGGCCTGCCTGATTAGATACAGATTCATTTGATTTATTATTAGGTCCTCATATTACATAGTTTTGGTAAATCTAAAGTTGATTATACATACAATAGATTGTACAATATGGTCAGAACATAACATGTTGCTCAAAAAAAGTGATTTTCCTAATTTTTTATAGTAAACATATGTAAAGTGCAGCTGAAGCCAAAACCTTTTTTTTTTATCATTTTGGATAGAGTCCCCCCGCCGGTGTTGCTTACTTTTTCCCATAGGCCTCCTTTAGTGTTTACAGCTGCCATCCCAATATCTTATCCAGTGCTGCCTGTACAGGACCTCCCCATAGATATGAATGGAGCCAGATTTCAACAGTGCGAGTACAGACCCATTCAAGACTATGGGGAATTGCTGTGCAGGAAGCGCCGGATTAGATTTCGTAGAGATGGCTGGAAACACTAGGAGGAGGCCATCATTGTCAATAAGAGGCAAGTAAGCACCTGGGTGAGGGGTTGAGGCTTTAAGTACTACCAAGGCCAAAGCTTTCTAGTTTTGGATAGAATTGAGAGGCATTAGAACACCTATCAGGTTTTTAATGCTGTCTGTGTCCCAGTCTGTGATTCACCCTCTCTATTTAACCTGGTGACTGTTTTCACTGAAAGTGAAAGAAAATCCTAAATGTGGGGTTGTTACCAGAAGAGAAAAAGTTGGGCAATCTTCCAATGGGGAAACTATTTCTGGTAACTCTCCTGACCACCAGGGATTTATCTAGCTTTAGAGGGATTCCCTCTCAGTTCCTGTTGTGGCTATTGGACAGAAAGTAAAGGGCAAACTCCCTAATGGGTTACACATGGCATAAAAATGCGGATGGGTTATAACCCTCCCTTACTCTATCTAAAAAAAAAAGTATTGCCTTCTATTCCACTATAAAGAGTATGAGTCCCTTGAACCTAAAAGTAAGGAGAAATCCAAAACTTTGAGTTGTCACTGGAACAGAAATTAGGGAAAATTGTCTGTATTTATGTTCCAATGAGGATAAATCTCACTTGTCGCTATCTACTGTGTTTCCAAGACATAAAGTACTCCAAGACAAAAAAAACTGTTAAGATTTTAGCCCTTCCCTACTTTATACATAAAATCGATCGCTCAATCAATCAATCAATCAATCAATCAATCAGAGCTCTAATGCCAGACATCTGAGTTTCAGCCATATAAAGTCAACCTAACCCCCAACCTGTCTGTCTATCTCCTACTCTCACTGCCTTTAGGCGATCCCTTTAGACTCTTCTCTTCAGGGAAGCCTATCCCACCTCAACCTAACCACTAAACCATCACGTTCTCAAACAATCCATCCCACACAGCTACCTCCTCATGTATCACTTGCCCCTCCCTTTTAGATTGTAAGCCCTCAGGGGCAGGGCCCTCCTTACCATCTTGTCTTTAATTGTATTGTGATTGTAATGTCTTCCTTATATTGTAAAGCGCTGCACAAACTGTTGGCGCTATATAAATCCTGTATAATAATAATAATAACCTATGTGTATAACATAATTAAATATACTATTATATTATTATACCATTATATTATTATACTATATTATTAATTGACTATAAAGCATTTTAATTGCAACCTTTTAATTTACAAATGACGGGACAATATCTGCCATCAGGGGATCTAAACTGAAATGTACCTGTGATTACGGTCTAACAACTGTTACATATTAACTGCCATTGCTTGAGAGTACTAAGTGTAACTTTCCAGTGATTTATGTTCCCTGTAGACAAGACAATGCCTACTGACTCCATGCCGAATCATTGATGCCTGCACTTCATGGAATGTTTTCATCCTTCCAGAATGTAGTCTCTCATGGGAATAAATAACTGATTTTAGGGCTGGTTCCTCCATACGTGATGGATGAGCATATAGGACGCTACAAGCTTTATCTAGCAGTGCATTCAATCACTGTCTTTTAAAATCATTTTAAAAGTGTTTGAGACGTAGAATAAAATAAGCATCACTTATTAAGTATTATTTCTAGGTCACTTCTCATTCTTTATATATTTATTTGTTCTTCAAAGCACTTCCCTACGTTAACTGTGGAGCATTATTATTATTTATATTTCGTATACAAAGGTATGTATGTAAGCGGCGGACATAGACTGCCAACTGCCCCTACTGATCACCATTGAAAACTGATCCATGTTTAGTATATGGTCACCCCTGTGGTTAGGTTGTTGCATCGTTGCAGTGTGCAGTTTGTCCAATGTCCATCTTCAGTGAGGGCTTGAATACTATGTCTGTGAAGGTGCTCATTCATCCAGGTCATGGTATATCTGTAAAAAATAAGTCAAGGCAACTGGACTTGCTGTATTTTTCTTAAAGAAGTTTCACTGGTCATCCAACCAGCTTTCTCAATTCAGAATGACTTGTACTATTGTCTGCCACATACAATGCTGTTTTAATACCACTCTCTGGGAAGTTTAATAACACCTCCTAGCTCCAATTATGCAAATGCAATCAACACCTGCTTGCGCTTAACAGATTATGTCGATTGGAGCAACATTCACCATATTTATTCCCAGATAATTTTTGTACAAGCCGAATTGGGAAAGCTGGTTGGATGACCAGTGAAACGTCTTTAAGAAAAATACAGCAAATACAGTTGCCTTGACTTATTTTTTACAGATATACCTGAATACTATATCCAAAAGTCCTTCCTCTAGACTTAACCCCTTCGTTGTCGCCGCGCACGCCGGAGTAAGAGCAATAATCCTAGGGCCAATATTTTGGGGTATTTCTAGATTAATGACCTGTGGGGGCTTTTATTGACTTTTTGGGGTACTGCAGTTTTTCGCCGTTTCACGGTCGCACGCAATCTGTAAACTGGGCATGTTGGGTATCGTTTTACTCGTTGTAACCTCATCTTTTATATTTCATTTAAAAAATGGGTAATTTGTTGTGTTTTGGGGCATTTAATTAAATTTGTCACTAAATTTTGGGGTTTAATAAGGAGTTGCGCTAATATTGCGCAACATAAAAATTTTCAACTACCACCATTTTATTCTATAGGGTCTTGGCATTCAGAAAATATATAATGTTGGGGGGTTTTACGTCATTTTCAGGCCTAAAATGTGGAATATAACATGGGTGCAAAAATTGAAAAAAGGGCCTCAGTCATGAAGGGGTTAAAATCCCTTAGCCCTTATCTTTGGAATAGACGTTCCCATTTAAGACAAAATATATATTGTAGTTCTGTATGTGTACTATTTAAACTATTTTTTTTTGTTCTCTTCACATCTAATTAATTTTGTTAACTTGATGTACTGCGGCCCCTCCCCTCCCGTTTACGGGTGTCTGCTGTGCCTAGCAGGTTGCAAAGGAGACACCGTGTGTGCTCCTGGCCGGAAATTGAGCTGTGCTGTGTGCATCCATTGACACACACAGCAGTGGATATGCCACACCCCTGTTCCGGCCTCCTCCTTCCTCACAGTATATTGACAGACAAGTGCAGTAGCCTATCGCTCAGTTGCTTCAGGATCCCTCCTCTCAACCTGGAACTTTGGGGACACATCACAGATTGTCTGGGGGCCAGTGACGATGAACATGCAGTGTAGAGAAGTGTTTGGAGGTGGGGGGCATAGAATGATAGCTGGACATTTTTTACCTTAATGCAGAGAATGCATTAAGGGAGAAAACAAACAGCCTTTAGTATTACTTTCACTAGCCAAAGTGTTTAACCCTGTAACCCTTTATAGTTCAGCCTGTAAATTACCATGTTGCTTGTTATATTAGTATACGTGGAAGCTGTCAAGTTCACAATTGTTACAATTACATTTGGTCACAATGAGATGAATTATAATACCAATGTCCATCTTCATGTAAATTGTATTTTTGTAATGTCCCTTTTTAAATGCTGGCCATAGATGCAGATTTCCATTCTGTAAAGGTATACATTTTCTTCTGAGGTACTCAGTGTATATTTTTTATTAATGGTAGTGAGTGTGGGATATACATGTATTATGACAAAAAAAACGGTGCTAAACACTGTCCCTATTTTCCCCTTAAGAAAGTTGTTTAGTATGCTGTGCCTGCGGGGCTTTATTGTGATATCTGCCTGTTTTAATCTGGTTTACAACAATTTGATCTAGCTTTATATGTAACCAATTCACTTTACATTATGAGGTTAAATAGTAGGTTAAATATAAGTTTTTCTGCAGACATAGGGGGCCTATTAATAAACAATTTGCAGAGCAATTTCTGTGCAAATGTAGTCCTCCTCGAGTAACATAACTTCAAGGTCTTCTATTTTATTTACCAGACTTCTAGCATTGGTGAACATACATTTAATTTTTGTACATTTACTGGTTAAACGTTTGATCCCCACCTGCTCCCCAGTACGGCTTTTATATCTCCCTTTTATGGTTGGTCCAGTCCTACTTTGGTTACCCTGGGCAATTGGATTTACTTTACTGGCTGCATCTTCTATGCTTTCTGTATTTGCTTGATTTACTACTTTTACTATGTCTACTATGTCGACTCTGTTGACTGGAGTGAGCTCACTATCTAATCCTCTGTTTTTTCCTTCTATGTTATCTGTCATGGTATGTTGTTTGGTGTTTGTTTTTAATTTTATTTTGCCCTCCACCCCATTATCTAGTTTAAAAGCTCCTCCAGTCTTTTAACCATTTCCCCCCCCAGAAATGCTGCACCTTCCCCATTATGGTGAAGCCCGTCTCGGCTGAAGAGCCGATAGCCGACTGAGAAGTCAGCCCAGTTCTCCAGGAAACCAAAGCCCTCGTTTCGACACCAGTTCCGGAGCCACTTGTTAAGTTCCCTCAACTCGCGCTGTCTCTCCGGAGTGGCTCGTGGCACCAGCAGTATCTCAGAGAATACCACCGTGGAGGTCCTTTCCTTCAGCCTAGCACCTAGGTCCCTGAAATCCTTCTTTAGGACACTCCATTTACCTCCTATTTTGTCATTGGTGCCAATGTGCACCATGACAACTGAGTTGTGCCCAACCCCATCTAGTAATCTGTCAATTCGTTCCGCAACGTGCCGAACACGTGCCCCCGGTAAGCAGCACACTGTTCGACGCTCACGGTCCTGATGACAGATTACCCTGTCGGTTCGCCTGATGATGGAGTCGCCCATGAACATTATTAGTATATTTTCTTTTTAGGTTAAATGTGATAATCAGAAAATGCCACATTATTGGCACCAGATGGAGCTGAGGAGCATAAGAAATAAGTATTTATATCCTATGTTTCTAAGCTTTTTCTAGTGCCCAAAATGTGGTAATATTTGAATCTTACTTTTGACCGGCAAAGAAAATGTTAATTTTTACCTCCAATATAAATGGTTATAGAGATTTTCAGGGCAAATTGCTTATAAATAGATCACTTAACGTTATTCTGTCAGGTAAATAAATCTAACCACAGAGCTCTCCCTGAAGAAAGTGAATACTTAACCTTCCTGTTGCTCATACTGCTGACCTCCACAACAGTGATGTGGAGTTTGGCAAGAGGAACCACTGAGCGTAGCGGGCATTAGAAGATCGACACTGCCTGTGTCAGTATTTTTGCAGACTTTAGAAGAAAAATTCTCTTAAACTAAGTGGCTTTTGGCACAGTAGAAGTTGTAAGTATTTATTCTCTTCTTTTACAAGGTAAAATATGTTGCCAAACCGAAAGTAGAACTTTGTCTTTGGCCTTCACTATTCAGTGCTACATGAAAAACATGTTTCCTTGAGATGCCAGTGATAATATTTTGGTTTGAATGTCTGGGAATGCGCTAATTATGTAAATGTAGTGTAATATCAGGTTGGTGATGGTAGGAGCCCAGACGCGGGGGACTTGCCAGTACGATTGGTACCTCTACTCAAGTAGACTAGGATAACGCACAATTTCCTGCGTAGTGGTAGCCAGTACAGGGACAGTCCAAAAGCAGGGTAGCAAAATCACAATCCGGAATCGTAGTCATAGAACATAGCAGAGGTCTGGCAGGCAGCAAAGTATCAGGGTCACAGAACAGGTCAGGGGTTGTTAATAGGAATCAAAAACAGGTATAATGCCAGACACTCTAAGAACCAGCTTAACAATAACCAAGCAAAGAATGACTCACCCTTCCTGCTTATATAACTGTTGGCCATGAGATGATGTCATTTCCAGGGGCGGACCACTTCCTTGGAGGGGGCGTGCACTGTCCCTTTTAAGAGGCGGTCCAGTGCTCATGCATGCCTCTTCCTGTACAGCTCTGGACGATGGAACAAGCGGACACCACACAGAGCAGCCCTTGGCACAAGGAGACCACCCAACGGCGCGAGACCCTGCGGGAGGTAACAGGTAAGTCCCTACATGTAAAGAAACTTTTTTTTCTAATTCTGCCTTTTTCTTTCTAATTAAAAACTACAAATAAAAATATATTTAACTAATTATGCCACCAAAGGAAAGTCCTGCCTGAACCCCCAAAAAATGTATATTTAAGGACACACTACAAGGGTGCGAAATGGACCCATCCCTAAAACCCATCCCTGTCATTCTCTTTCACTTTTTCTACAGATCTAATTGTAGTGAAAACATGATTTTTTTTACTATCCTTTGTATATTTACAAGTTAAAGTGTAAGATTTTGAATTTCCCTTTAAATATTCAGTAAAAAAAATCAGCTTAGTTATATAATTAAAGTGGCAGCTAACATCTTAATTGCAGATGAGTGCCGCATAAGGGATGTACCCTACAGAGTGATGTTTATTCTCCCATACTATTTGTAAATAGACATTCTAAAGTTCTCCCATCAGTTTTCAAATCTGATCTCCTGGTTTCCATTGTAGTTACATAGCAACCATGCAACTCCCGCTGGAAGTCAAATTGTTCAGACAGTGGAAAAACAGTACATTCTCTGCAGATTATCATCATGTTGCAATTGTGTTTATTAATGTAAGCGTTATGCTTTCAGCAGCAACCTGGTCCAGAAAAACACAATTTCTTTAGAAAATGTTTCACTTTGCTAAGTCCTCAATGGCATATTCTCTAATGATAAATGACCTTCAAGAATATTTTGGAGTGTAGTTTTTGTCAGTCAAGTGACAGGTAAAATAAAAATAATTTTAGGTTTGTTTTCACTGCTTAGGATTTTTGCAGCAAACTAGAAGGCCTCTCCAACCTGTATTCAGGAAATAAAGAACCATCTGAAGTCGGGGACACTATTTGGAGTTCCTGGGACCACTCCATTCTTGGGACCACTGACGGCCCAAAAGGGGGCAAATAAATGGGGTGGGGTTTCTGTAGATGTCAGGAATACAAAGTGCTGCTGGTATCCTGTGGTCTGCTGTGACTATATACAGTATATGTGATTTACACACAGATACCAAACTACAACCTTAGTGGTAATAAGTCAGTTTATTTCAACATACAGACACAGGTAATATGAAAGATAAGCAACAATACCCGCACACAACGTGGTATATACACGTGCAAGGTGGAAACTAACTGAACAAACAGGGCAAGAGGGAAGAGTAATCAGCAAGTTCAGGCCGAGCAGAGTCAGGTGGGAATGCTGGTTAACAGGTAGCAGACGGGTCAGGAGCTGAGCCAAAGAGTTACAGGATTATGCTAGAACAGGGTAAATGCAGCGACTTGGGCAAATGCTGGGTTATTGAGTATGCAGCCATATGGAGCTTGTCTCCAAAAGACAGCATCAGGTAGTGACTAATTACTAAGGTCTGCTGGCCTCTGGGAGCCACCCGCTGGTGGACACTGGAAATGCACCATTGCAGTCCACGAACTACAGTGCCATTAGCAGTTAACCTGTCCTTTCTGCTGTCCCTGACAATAGCTTATGTATTAATAGTGGGAGCAGCAAATATTACTACCCTTTGCCCCAGTTATGAGGTAAAAGGACCCACTGGATTCCCTCAATAGTTCAGAACTAAAGTGAAATTAAAAACACAGAAAAAAACCACCACCTGAATCTATGCAATAAACAAAAAACACTTTTTATGGAAAAATGTCTGTATACCAATTATATCTTCCTCATCTTCAATGTTTTGGAAATTGATTTAAACTAATACTAAGGTGCATCTGTATTTTGCATGCTAGGTTCCCATATCTTTATTCTGGTACTTTAAAGGCCATTTCCCCCTTTGCAGAGGTATATTTAAGAAACATGCCATCGGTGTACATTGAGTGTACATGAAGCAGGCATATGCAGTTGCTTTATATGAACAGAGAAACCTACATTTGTTTATTGGCTGTCCTCTTAATATCCTTGTGGAAATGGCCGCCTGTGTGCTGTACAAGCAGCCTGTGTTAGTTACAACTGAGCTCTCTCTGAGCTCTCCCCCATTGATTAGTATTCATAGTGGCACCATCCCTCCCTTCCCTTCCACAGTGTACTGTGGGCAAAGGCAGAGCCAGTGTTTAGTGATCGTGTTACACAGAATCACACGGAGGGGGCAGCTGTTTACAGTCTGCTTTACTATCTGACCCTGGTGTGTTTCCTGTAGAGAACATTTTGAATTTGTAGGATTTAATTTAAAAAGTTCATAAAAAATGAAGAAAGCCTGCAATGTAAGTCATGAAGATGTGCACACATATACATCATCACTGCACCTCTTCATTACCACAATAAATGCTTATCACTTACAAAGGTAGAAAGGGCCTTTAAAACCCCAAATAAATGAATATCATTAGAAAACTTTACAGTAAATGGAGCAATGGCATAATAGATGATTTCCCTGCCCCAATTCAGACACTCTAATCATTTAAATATTTCATTTATTATTAAGGAAACAATGTGCCAGATATATTTTAAATAAGCCTGGTTTTTGCAATATTGCATTAGCAGTATAGAAGGGCCCAGTGCCTTTCAGTATTGTAATGTTGCTTAATTGAAAAGCTTTTTTATAGAA
>NW_017306270.1:4479698-4483172 GCF_000935625.1 Nanorana parkeri | reverse complement strand
CCAGGCGGCGAACACAACATTGGCAGCTAATAGGGCAGCCCTGGGGCCTGGGGCGTGAGGACCCAGCGAGCAGCTGCCGCCTGACATTGTCCTCCACATCTGCCCCCCTGCTCTGTCCTCCACTTATATTGTTTTCCCCTGAGATGGAGTTCAGCCTAAAGATAAATATATATGAAAATAAACGATTGGAACTTAAGGAGCTCTGATGTTATAACAAATTGGCTGCTGCTCGCAAACCAGATTTTTTTTATTGTTTGCTCATCTCTGTCAGCCTACTATATTTGATGATCCTTAAGAAATTTGTAATATTTAATTAAGAAATCCATAATGAAAGGACAAATGTAAAAAGCAAATCTTTTTTTGCAAAGGTGATGGAACCCATTAGCATGGCATTGGCCCTGGGCTCACTTATGTCTTCAAGCACAGTTGATCATTTGAAGTGCTCTACAACAAGCCACTACCTTCACCTAAAACCTTTGATTAGTGGTTTGCTTTACATTAGACTGATTACCATAGCTTGTTAAGTGAGGTCCTGGATGGTTAGTGGAGATGGAGCTAGTCTTTGGAATCCAAGTAATACTTGATAAGCAGTTTATTTATTTGAGCATATTATATGGAACAGTTCCTTGTATTAAGTGATCATTTTATTTTTAGTTATAGCAATGTATCTTTGTATATTAGATCATATATCTTGTTTGTGGATTGGTTCAAAATATTGCTTGTTTGAAATTAGAACAATTTAGGTCACATGCCTGCCACATCCAAAAGTGGTGTTGATCTATCTAACCTGTGTAATTTCCCCTTACTACTAACACTAGCCACTGGGCTATCATAATAAAAATACGTCAGGACAGTGTGTAGCAAAGCAGAAAGCTCAGTGGTTCTTACATGTTGCACACAGATTTTTATTTCTTCAGGATACCAGTTTTCCTAGAAGGCCTACTGGTAGTGTTATGTGGCAGCATTGAAGAGTTATGGGCAGGAGGAAGTTGAATTGTAATTTAGTCAAGAAATCACTCGGTCTGCTTTTGCTGGCTTCGTGGATGTTTTTAAAAAAAGAGGTGGCTGGTATGTCCCATTACAGTTAGTCACTGTTTTGCCCAAGTTTAGCTTTGAAGAGGGGTGGGTAAAATAGGGAGGACAGAATGTGAGGGTAAATCTCTCTAATGGATGAATTGCAGGGTTCTAACCCTTCCCCTCTTTATTCAAAGCTAAGAAAAAATGTTTTGGCTGCACACTCAGTTCGCTGAGCCATTCACCCTGTGACATAGCCTGTGCATTTATTATGTGTGAATGGAGCTAAAACGCATGTTTTAGGGATGCCGCAAGACCGGCTTTTCAGTATCAAGTACGAGTACTGATATTTTTTTCTGTACTCACTGATACCAGAAGTCCCATTACGGAAGCCAGGCGGCGTGTAATGACGAGTAATGAGGGAGAATGGAGACAGCTTTCTGGTCAATCAGGAAGCAGGGGGGCGGGTAATGACTCGCTGCCCAACCTCCTGATTGGCCAGCTTCCCGACCAAGCATGAAGCCGAGCGGTGAGTCATTACCCACCCCCCAGCTTCCTGATTGGCCGGGAAACTAGCTCCATGCTCCCTAGTGACGAGGGAGCATGAAGCTGGATTCCTGGACAATCAGGAAGCCGGGCAGTGATTTATTACCCGCCCCTGGCTTACTGATTGGCCAGGAAGCTAGCTCCATGCTCTCTAGTGATGAGGGAGCATGGGGCTGGCTTCCCGGCCAATCAGGAAGCCGGGGAGCGGGTAATGACTTAACGCCCGGCTTCCTGATTGGCCGGGAATCCAGCTTCATGCTCCCTCGTCACTAGGAAGCATGGAGCTAGCTTCCCGGCCAGTCAGGTAAAATATCCTGCAGGTTTCTTTTGGGACATATTGTCCGAATTCATGTCAGTTAAATGGGCTTCTTTACACATGTGTAAAACTAAAAAACGTGTTAACGTGTTACAAGGCATACCGAGTACTGTGAGTGCCCCTAACAGTGACCGTGTCATAAATTCTCATTAACCTTCCAACCCCATGCTCACATAATGGCATTTACTGTCACAACAAAGCATAGTAAACATTATTACTACACAGGCAATACAGATAAACAGTTAAGTGAACTACTGCTGAAATCACTAATTTTACAGTTCACTGGTTTACAAACATAGGAAGCTGAGCTTAAAAATAAACCCTTCTGTGAATGGAGCGTACAAGATCAGATTCAGCAACATCACATCACCCAATGCTCTGCCCATCTGAAGAGCAGAACGATTGAGTGTAAACCTTTTAATTTTTTTATCCATAAATATTTAGTCAGGAAGTCTATATATTATGTGATGCTCAAAAGTTTCTGCAAATGAATGAGGGGTGCAAATCTCTGGGATGAAGCAACAGGATCTGAATTCCTATGCAGCTGTGCACCTGTATATGGGTTGGGTTCAGTGCGTAAGCAGTTATGTGTGAAATTCAATTACAGCCTTTGAAAAACATCTCTTTATCATAATGGAGGGGGTGTATACTTAATATACTCGCTGCCAAATCAAATGCTACCTGCAAAAATTCTTATACTACCAAGTATGGAAAATAAAAATAGAAGCACATTTTGATCTATCACATCTTATCTTACATTATTTAATAAGAATTCGGCTAAGCACAGTTTGCATTTAAACTGATGACATGACATAGCCACAAAGTAATTTCTGGAAAAAAAACAACCATCATGTATCTGTAAAAAATAAGTCAAGGCAACTGGACTTGCTGTATTTTTCTTGAAGACGTTTCACTGGTCATCCAACCAGCTTTCTCAATTCAGAATGAAATTCTCTGTACAAGTCATTCTGAATCGAGAAAGCTGGTTGGATGTCCAGTGAAACGTCTTCAAGAAAAATACAGCAAGTCCAGTCGCCTTGACTTATTTTTTACAGCTATACTATGACCTGGATGAATGAGAACCTTCACAGACTCAACCAACATGCTTTCTGGGAATTTGTTTCTGGCTTACTTAAAGTGACACTAAACTCAAGAGTTAAACCTTAAAAATACATTCAAGTACCTATACTATTAACAACAATGTATCTTATTTGTGTATAACTCGGCTGTAGATCATGAAATCATCTCTGAATTGGTGCTGACACTGTCCTTCCTTCTGGAGGGGGGCTACTTTTGTTCCCCATGTTCCCTGTGTGTATTGTAAAGAAGCCACCGGTCCAAGTTCACTCCTATGATGGACTACAATCTCAGGTTTAGTTTTCTAATTTGTATTGAGATTGTAGTCCATCACAGGAGTGAGCTTGGAGTGGTGGCTACTTTACAGCACACAGAGGGACCATGGGGAACAAAAGTAGCCCCCCTCCAGAAGGAAGGACAGTGTCAGCATCAATTCAGAGATTATTTGAGGATCTACAGCCGAGTGATACACAAATAAGATACATTGTTGTTAATACTTAACGTACTTGAATGCATTTTTA
>NW_017306270.1:4468491-4479493 GCF_000935625.1 Nanorana parkeri | reverse complement strand
GGGGAGAGCAGCTGAAGAACCATGAGGGAAAAGCCAGCTACCTGTAACATCACCAAAGACACAGCGGTGATGTTACAGCTACCTGTAACATCACCAAAGTAACATCTCCCGATGACACAGCGCCAGATCTTGCGCATGCACGGACAGCACTCTAGCACCTGGTCTATGTACATACTGCTCTATGAATGGAAGATAACAGTGCCTTGTGGCATATGTGACATCACATCTTCCAGGAGTTATTACTATGCGCCATTCATAGAACAATATGTAAATAGACCCAGCGCCAAATTTCTGTCTGCATGCACAAGATCTGCATTGGGTCAATTTACATGAAAGAAAAAGGATTCTCCTTCTGTAACTTACTGGGATATGTTCCAAAAGAAAGGTAAACACATTTTAGAACATGAAGAATGCTCTGCTTTTGTTGAAAGAGGAGAGAGGAGGGTTACAATGGTGGAAACTTTAATTTTAAAATGAAGGTCCGCTTTAACAGTCCTCAGATGTGGAGGCTCCATTAGTTTCCCTTTTTAGGCTTCATTTCCTTTATTTTGATGTATTCTGCCAATAATACACTTTCTGCCCAAGGGTGACAACACTCACACTGTATCAAAGCTAAATTGCTCTTTTGATCTGGACTACAAAACATCTTCACTTTTCCTCATCTACATTACCTAGAGAGAAGTTGCTGTGTAGTTTATAAAATTCAGTTCAGTCCACAGGAAGTTACAAGGACACAAGAATCCAGGCAGGATAAACAGGCATTTTTCTGTGCTTGCAAACAAGTTAAGTAGCCTTAGAAATGAAAACTAATGTGGGCACCACATCTACAGACTTGTAAGCTGCAATGTAATCAATAATTGTTTTCAGGTTCAGATATACTTAAAGGAGAATTATGAGGTGAGTGATTTTACTCAGCCTCATAATCTGAGCCGACCTGTAACAATGAAACTGTCACAGGTCAGCTCAGTAGATCGGGCAGTGAGCAAACACATACTGGCGCTCGCTCACTTCTCGATCCTGTGCCAGCAGAGAGCTGTGACAGGGGAGGGACTGGATTCCCCCTCCCCTGTCCGATCCTCCAGCGCTGACTGGCGGAACAGACAGGGGAGGGGGGAGGTACAGCTGGCTCTGCCTCTAGATAGGCAGAGCCTGCTTTCACTCATGCAGCTGGGTGGATCCAGACATAATTGTCGGGATCCGTTCCGGCTGCGGTGTCTCAGTATACCGCAAGCTGTAGCTCGCGGTATACTGAGCTTTGGGTGACGGGAGTACGCTAGTTTGTATCCTCCTGTTACCCTTAGGAGAACTATGGGGAAAAGCCCTAACTGCAGGGCTGCAGTTCAAGAGAAATTTAGAAGACTGAATAGAAGGGAAGAAGGGTAGACAAGGACTGTAGATACTTAGAAGAACTTAATTTAGTCCCAAAGGACATAAGTAGTCAATCCAGGGCAACCAAACCCGAAGACATTTTCTTAGCAATGTGTTCGGATAGCCATAGGTTTTTCATAAATAAGAGTGCCAGTAAGCCTCTGTTTGACATCCTGAAAATTAAAGTGATGCTAAACTCAGGAGATAAAACTTAAAAATGAATTCAAGTACCTTAACTGTCAACATAAATGTGACGTATTTGTGTATCACTCAGCTGTAGATCCTCCAATCATCTCTGAATTCCTGTGTGTTGTTGTTTCTATGATGTTGCAATCGTTTGTCATTTTGCCAAAACTACAAAAGTGTCTAAATTTGCCTTAGACTTTATCGAGGATTATGGTGTTTTTTATTTAAAAGAGCCTCCCAAGGGTTTTGTGGGAAGTTATAGTATAAAGGGTATCTAAGGAGATTATATACTCATAACCATTATTTCTGTTCCTTAGAACTTGTCCACCAAATATGTACCATGGATGCAAGAGAGGCACACCCCTTGAAGCAATTGGGGGGGAACAGCACCCTATGGTTTTCTTTATGCAAGCTAGACTGTCAGAATCATGTAGTGCAGAGGCGCATCCAGCATTTAGTAGGGTGCCCAACACTAGGTTCCAGAATAGCTGTTCCTGCATTCCAAAAAAAGGAAATAACAGTGTCAGTGTTATCTGGTGATATTCCCACAGCACCTCATTTACGATATGGGTACCCTGCTTTTTCTGTCACACAGAGATCTGTAGAGCCAAGGGCTATGGGGATTGCTGATATCTAACAGCATTTGGCTAGTATGCCAGGTACTTTTCAAGAGATAGAAATAATATATTATACTAATATACACAATAGAAAACTTTTTTATCGCAGTAATATTTGTTCCAAATGTTATCCCGTCAAACAGTACATGTGCATAGAGGCTGTTGTAAGCTCTTTATCGCTCAAATTTTCCATGTTACAGCTCCCTAGCAATGCCTAGAAAGCATTGTTAAAAGCTCTGTGTAAAACATTGAATTTAATTTTAAGTGGACCTTGGGGGACTCCCACCTCCCTCATACAAAATACTGTGGGCAGTAAGCTAATTATATGTTTTAATTTTTTCGTACTTTGTGCTTTTTTTTTAATTTTAAGCCTTTTTACATGGGGTCTAACTAATGAGCAGACCTTGCATTTTGAAGCAAGGTCTCCTTTCAGAAGTAAGATGTTCATTAAGCTTGCCCAGGTATAATAACGTTGTCCCTCCCTTACCAATTGGCTGAAATTATGATTGTTTTCTACTGGCTAAGCTAAGTATGCATATAAGGACTTCTGGCTTGTCTTCAACTTTACTGATTTGCATACTTGTTTTAGAGCAGTGATTCAGAAAGTATCAGTGGGTGAGCATAACAGCTTGGCAATTAGCCAAATGACATAAACAAGAGATATCAGAAACGGTTAGGTGGTTTACCTCTTCAGCAGCTACAATGAAACTTAGATATCTAGTTTGGTTATACTTACCCTTTATAGCGCCTCTGTTACCAAAATAAGTCTTAAAAATAAAGCTGTCCCTGCAAAGCAGACAAATGCTCACCTTTCCTGCTGCCTCTGCCACTGATCTGATATTAGTGAAGACAATGCACCCACTATAGATCCTGCAGAATCCAACATTTCTGCTTATGTCCAGTTTCTGATCCTCCTCCAGCCCCCATGTTACTACTGTATCCTGTAGTGACATATGGGCCGGTGAGAGGAACCAGAGTACATTGCATCTGATACTTCTGTGCTCACCAGGCTCATAAGTCTGTGATAATATATAAGTGTAATAAGACACAAAAATAGTATGAGGTATAAGGCAAGCTTTATATCCTGCCATCGACCCACAGAATTCTTGAAATGTAATGGGCTAATTATAAATTAAAATAGAAAAATACAAAAAACAGAGAATTATAAGTTGTTGTCCAAAGTAACCAATAGGTTTAATCTCTTATCCAAGGAAGTAATCCTGATTAGCTTTTCTCTTTTTTGTATTTATATAAATAGCCCAGTCTTCAAAATGATGTGTGAATGGATATAAAGTAGATGCATAGCTTTTTACTTTACTTTATATTTTTCTCAGTAAATTTGTGTTTTGCCTTAAGTGCTTTTTTTCTTTGGGCGGAACATTTTGCACTGGATGAAAGAATACACTTTAGGAGGTACATTGAATTTGTTTTCTTGGCATCATGTGCTTTCAGATGCTGTTGAAACTTTCCTCATGGCCACAATAGGAATGGTACTGCAGATGGTGCACAACAGCAGGTAGTTCAGGTTTAACCAAACAAAACTTTCATTTTATTTGCTTTTATAATGTGATGCCAAATTGGGAAGGTGGTTGAACTCAGCGTGAGCCGTGCTGCCTTGATTTACACATTCCCAACTGTAGAGGACTCAACGGCAATTGAGGCAATCAATATATTTCTCCGCTGTCTCTAACCACGGTCTCTGAATCAAAGCAAACAGAATATAGAATCACCAGTCAAACAATATGCAGTGACATATTTACATTTCCTGCACAAGTACAAAGTACAAACTCTTTATCACTCCAAGAATAAAAGAGAGAAATAAAACACTATGAACTCATCTCCTGATTATATTTTTCACATAACACCAATAAATATATATATAGGGGCTGATAGGTGTCAGGAAGCAAGGGTTTTTCTGGGTTCTGCTTGGGATCCTGGAACTGGGAGATTTTGGAACTGGGGGGATTCAGGAGGGAAGAAAGCTCCAGTCCTGGATCTAGGGTTTAGCTGTGACCAGCACCCAATAATTGCACAGGTGTACACAGCCATTAAGGAAAGGATGCTGAATAGGGGAATTAGTTCCTGCTGGTAAATAGGAACAGACTGTGTACAGGAGTCAGGAGGACTCTCCCAGAAGTTAGAGAGAAGTCAGGTGAGCTTCTGCTGGGAAGGAACAGATGATGTTCAGGGGTCAGGAGGACTCCCCCAGAAATTAAAGTGGGCAGGTGGTGTGTGTTGGAGGCACACGAAAACAGTCAGGGAAGCTGGGGAGAACCGGTGAGGCTAGGAGACCCATGAGCCTGAGGGGCTGCCAGTACAAGTGTGGGACAGCACTTCCAGGACAATTTGTGGGTTAGAAGTGGTAATGTGTAAAGTAGAAGCCAGGAGGCTAAGCTTGTGTTGTTTTGAAGCATTGCATAGATGTTATGCTGAACAACCCCTGCGAGGGTATCCAAGGGGGATGTATGAACTTTTGTTTGAATAAAAGTGGGCTACCAGGCCCTTAAACAGAAGGTATTGCGATTGGACTGCATCCTTATAGTGCTCCCAAACATCACAATTATATATATATATTCTGTAGAATCTGCAAGAATGAAAGTTTCTTTAAGAGTGCTGCTCGGAATAAGATCAGCCGAGCAGAATCCAGCTGCTTCTGCTCTCCGGTCTTGTCTGTAAAGTTCACTGATTCTCATATTTGATAGTGAATAAAAGGTTATTATGATTATGAAAAGTGAATAAGAAATATGACAATAATAGATTATAGTCCCGTGTGACATTTGCCCAAGATAACATTTTCTGTAAAGGCAATAAATACAAAAATGTCATTACAAGTAGACAATCTGGCTTGCGAATTAATTTATGAGAGAACGGATAGCGGTAAATTCCAGGAAAGGCGGATGGAAAAAGTAAATAGGTGCTGCTCCGTTTTTACTGTGAATGAACACCAGGCCAGATAACTGTCAGGGCCTGAAGAAAGAACTGTTCTTGTGAACCAACGATCTAGAGGAAATTAGATCCTGTTTCCCCAACAGTTAACTAGACTCTACTGTTGATGTTTAAACCTTCATTTTAAAGATGACAAATGGAACCTGCATGGGGAGTAAGAAGTATCAGAACGTGGCAGTAGTTTAAATTATTTTATTTTTTTAACTAGATGGAGAAAGCTGGGTTGGCAATTCAATGTAATTTTTTTTAAAATACAAAAAGTCTCACGCAACCTAACTAGTCTAAAACAGAGGTTTTATGTCATACATTTGCAAATAGATGTGAGACAACACTTCCACATTGAAGCACTTTGTATATGTGTTCCTACTCTAGTCCAGATGAGAACAGCTGGAATAAGCCCCATCCTCCTCAAAGGTACAACAACCCAAAAAACACAAGGCAACTGTGTGTCTTCACCAAATGCACCAACATAAGCTAGTGTAAGCCACACAATTCAATGTATAGCTAGAAGAAGAGAGGTGAATACTTGCCACTTTCTGGCTTAGCCATAATTAGTACATTACAGCAAAGCCAGGTTGTAAAGAGAGATCTGTCTATCCAGTCATTGCATTAGAGATAAATTGTAATAAAATGATAGAGATCCAAAATAAAAAGATGATAACGTGTGTAGCTTACAATGTAGAGACAGATTTCTTAGTTCTGCATGTCATTAAGCATGGGATCTTCAATCTAGTTGGCATAAGAAGGTGTATTGTCGCTTCTACCGTAAGATAACGTAAAAACTGTGGCTTTGGGATGCCATTTAAGGGGTATTCTTGCACCATTGCACTCTTTTATTCAGAGGGCCCTACTTAGTAGAGCATAGAGGAAAAGTGAATCTGTGTTGATGTCAATCATCCAACAATGTCCAAGGTAGTTTTGATAAAAACAGACTTCCCCCCCCCCTGTTTATGCTTGTTGTGAACACAGGCCACCATATGTGTGTTCTGTCAAATTATTTATGTACTACTGTTGCAGGATCTCCGTTTGTGCAATAAACCATTTCTCATCTCTTCTGGAAAACCTTGAGCTAAACAAAAAAAAAATGTATGTCCTCCTTAGATCATGTAAGATTAAAAGACTGGTTGGAATGTAACCAAACCTTGGCACTATATAAAAAGTTACTAGTAATTTTCTAGGTTGCTACAATATAATAACAAGAGTAAATAACATTTTCAAGAACAATCTAGAGGCAGAGCCAGCTGTACCCGCCCCCTACCCGTCCGTTCCGCCAGTCAGCGCTGGCAGATCGGAGCAGGGAGAGGGGAATCCAGCCCCTCCCCCTGTCACGGCAGAGAGCCGTGACAGGATCGAGAGGTGAGCGAACCTGGTATGTGTTTCGCTCACCTCCCGATCTACTGAGCTGATCTGTGACAGTCTCATTGTCACTAGAACTATGAGGTGAGTGGAAATCACTCATCTCATAGTTCTCCTTTAAAGTAGTGTTGGTCAAGTTAGTAAATATAGGGGGCTTCTAAAGGAACCCTTGAGATGTCCAAATGGCTGCACAATAGCTTAGTTTCTATAATTTTTTTATATATAGTTTTTTTTCCCTTATGACATTACATTGTGACGCACCTAGAAAAAATGAATCCATTTGAGTCACATTTTATTGCAATGTTAAGAAAAGATCAAGTCGAGTTTGTAGAAACAGAAATTAGTATGACAGGGACATTGTCAGATTTGACATCGGTAAAATTGTGAGTGATGCTCCTTTACATGCATGTTTAATGCTAATGCAGTGAAAGTAAATGTCACCTAGAGCATCTGATGTATTTGTAAGGACTAGGGGATTAATGGGTTAAGGGGATATGTTTAACTGATTAAATTGCACTGTAAAAAAGTATCTTACCATTTATTTATTCCCCTTCATAAGGCTCTGAATCAAGCCAGTAGAGACCAAATCCAACACCTCCATGCATCTCTGCAGCAACAGATCCCACAGATCCCATATATAGCTGCATTGGCTATAGATCACAGAGCGGCATTAGCTGTTCTATCCTCCAAATTGAACATTTACAGGTTCCTTTTCCTGTGCTTTGCTACAGGTGCTCCTACAGAGCGCCCTGTTGCAGGTTCAAATCCCTGGAGCTGAGTGCCACTTCAACTACTACTTTTAGGATAACACTTGAAGGGGTCTTGGCACAGTGACTAGTTATTCTGAGGTCTGGAAACTGTCTGAACCTAGGATACATGAGTCTTATTCACAGGGGCACCTCACACAAGCCTGCTTACTGGGATATCTTGTCCTTCTTACACGCAGCAGGAATTGCATTTCCTCTTACAAGTCAACTTTGTTCAAGACTGATGCCACCTACAAAAAATGGAAAGATTCTTGAAGTAGTGCTAGACTGGAGAACTGCAGTCACACTGAAGAGATGTCACTTTTATTACTCCCTTGCACTCACAAAACATTACTTGAGTTGTAATAGTGATGTCTTGGCTGGGTATGTTGTCCACACATAGCTCAATGAATGCAAGAGGTACTCATTAATTCACACAGAGATCTTCAATATTTTGACAAATCATTGAGCAACTTGAATTCATTTTTTACCTTTTCCTAATAGAAAAAAGGAGTTATTGGTGTGACTTTCACCATTGCGTGTGCCAGGTCAACCCATCCTCTGCATAGAGAAAGCACAAGTAGATGTATTAGCACCTGTTGTTCTCAGTGAGAAGATTATGTACTGTATCTCACTATTACTTATTGTAATATTGCAGACACGCCCGGCACAGATAAATGGTCTTAGCTTTTCCTCAGCTATTGTCTAATGTGCAACAAGTCAAAGTACTTCTTAAGGTGCCACATGACCAATTTCCATGTCTAATATAAGTTCAGTGTGCTCAGGGATTTCTGAATCCTACAGTATCACCCGACGCCCCGGACATGCAGTTCCACGCGCCGGGCAGGTGTTTTTTTTTTTTTCTACAGTTAGCCCTGCTGTGGGTAAGTTTTGTACCAGTTGGTCTGATCAGCTGTAGTTCAATGTTAACTCTAACCTGATGACCTGTACAGGCTTTTAAAGCGTCGCCTAAGGACAATTTTGTTTACTATAGTTTTTTGCCATTGTTTTTCGCCATTGCATGGGTGCTCGCAATTTTAATGCTTAACATGTTTGGTATCTATTTACTCAATGCAACCCCATCCTATATTTTACCACAAAATTGGGTGTTTTACTGCTGTGATCACTCTGATCAGTACAGTAGGTCCTGTTCAGTATTTTTGGGGTTTGATTTATTTTTGGCTGTTTACTTAATTTTTTTTATTTTATTGGTATTAAATTATACCGCAAAACTGGCAGCGTAACATCCCTACCTTCTGGAGCTCTGGTGAAGACCCGGCTCTCCTTAGATCCTGCGCCTCCAGCACATCCCCAGTAACGCACAGTCACTTCAGTCCCTGGGTTACTTGTGACCTGCATCTAGGCATCACTTCAGCTCAGCTAGTCCTAACCTGTTCCGTAGCCCCGGCGCCTACCTTCCCAAGTGCCCTGATTCCTAGACCGAGACAATTCCTTGCTCATGTGGTATGCTTGAATATAGTGTTTCTATGTGAATAGTGACCAGAGGTGCTGCCATTGGAATCTGCATGCTGTTAATAACTTTTAGAAACTCAGTAGTATCTCTACTGTACGAGGGCAGGCTAACAACGTGAGGTCGTAGATGTATGTCTACACACTGGCGGAACTACCAGGGTCGCAATTGCGACCGGGCCCTGGCGTTCCGCCACTTGGGGGGGGGGCAGCGAGGAAGAAGAGGGCCCCCCCTCCAGAGAGTTGCCGCTACATCCCTGCACAGCCACCCGTAGCATAGTAGTGCTACCCGTATTCCTTAAACCCTCTGCACCCAGGACCAGATTTGCTCTCCCTGCTGCCCCTGAAGGCCAGGTTTTTCAATGCGCGGGGAAGTGTGTGTGGGATGCTGGTGATATAGTGCAGAATAGCTCCAACTATGTAGGACTACAAGTCCCAGTAATGCATTATAGTGAGTGGGGGTTCCTGGTGGCATTCTGCATAGCTGACTTACTATAATGTATTTCTGGGACTTGTAGTCCCGCATAGCTGGTGGTATTCTGCATTGCTGTATGATGATTAAACAGCAATGCAGAATAGCACCAACTATGTGGGACTACAAGTTCCAGCAATCCATTATATTATTAAGTAGGGAAGCACCAGTGCCGATACTGGGCATTTTCACAAGTACTCATACTCGTGAAAATTCCCCAATACTAAGCGCATATACTGGTGGTCTGTCGAGAACGCCGGCCTAGTCGAATTTGCTGACCTCAGCATCTGCGCTTGCGCACAGACCAGTATTATTGAGCAAACCGGGATTTATTTATAAAGTATTTTGTTTAAATCGTTAATTGTGACCGTTAATATTATTCCATCATTTACTGCCTTCCATCATTCACTGCCGTGGACGGTATATTATTAACGGTCACAATTAACCATTACAAACGAATATTTTGTAAATAAATGCCGGTTTCCTCGGTAATCCTGTCTGTATGTAAACGCAGATACTGGGTCGGCGTTCTCGACAGAACACCGGCACTAAAATTTTAAACAAGCGGCTGCCTGAGGTCCCGCGCTTGCTGGGGACATCGTCAGCCTTTCTGTTAACCAAGCGGTGCCATGGTGGCTGGGGGGGGGCCCTTCATGGTTCCTTGCACTGTAGCCCTGAAGGTTCTAGTTACGCCTCTGTGTCTACTAATTGAATGGCTTTCTCAGATAGTGCTTGGTGAGATTTAGGAATGTACTCTGGTTTCCCCATTGTGATGTACATGTGTAGGGGATCTTTAACCGCTTGAAGACAAGGTGTTTAGACCCCCTTCCTGGCCAGGCCATTTTTCAGTATTCAGCGCTGCAGTACTTTGAGTGACATTTATTCCGTCATGCAACGCTGTACTGAAATGAATTTTATACCATTGTTTAGGGACAGATAGAGATTTCTTTTGGTGGTATTTAATCACCACTGGGGGGTTTATTTTTTACTATATTCAGGAGAAATTACTGAAATTGTTTTTTTTTAAAGTTTTTTTTAGATTATGTTATAAAACAACTAATATTACCAACTTTTTTGGTAAAATATAAAAGTCGGGGTCACGTCGGGTAAATAGACACCAAACATGTCAAGCGTAAAAATTGCGCGCACTCGCAAAATCGCAAAAAACTAGCATACCCAAAATTGGCCATAGGCGACGCTTTAAAAGCTTTTACCGCTCATCAGTTTAGTGTTATCAGTGATTGATGGCCCTAGAATTATTGCTCTCATTCCGACGTTCGCGGCGATATGTAACATGTGCGGCGTAATGGGCGCAATCATTGTTTTCGCAGGTATGCGCACCTGACGCATGTTTACATGCGTGAATGTAGGGGTGGGGACTTTTTAAAAAAAAATATTTTTTTTAAATTCTTTTTTGTGTAACTTTAAAAAAATTTGGGGGGAAACTTTACATTTTTTTACTATTTTTTTTTCATTTAACTTTATTGCTATCACAGAGGGGGCTGAGAAACCCCCTTATGTGATAGCAAAAGAGGTGACAGGTCCTCTTTAGGGAGACATCGGGGGTCTCCAAGACCCCTAATGTCACCTAGGACCCTAGGACCCCCCTGAAGAAGCTGATGAAGCAGAGATCTGCTTCATCAGCTTCTCTCCAGCATCTGAAGCCGGAGAGTACGAGAATGCGGAAGTGATGTAATATACACTACTTCCGTATTCTGACAGCGGAGAGGGGACCGGAGGGAGCTCGTGTACCGAGCTCCCTCTGATTCCCTGTGACAGAGGCCCTATGCTGGTCCCGGCCTCACACCGGAGCCCGGGACCAGCTTGACAGCGGGAGGGGG
>NW_017306270.1:4448549-4468097 GCF_000935625.1 Nanorana parkeri | reverse complement strand
GCACATCTCGGGGCCTCATACAAGCAATCCTCCGGCTCTATAGCCGTTACATCCCAGTTACATCCAAGAAACTCCCGGCCGGCCGTGTATACACAACGGCTGGCCGGGAGGTAGTTAATGGAACACTAGAGTGTATAACAACAAAACACTCTGTACAACCCCCATTTTTGTATGGGTGTCACAGAAAGCTGAGGGAAGTTCTCCCCAGTGATGTTACAGTAATAAAAAGTGACAGAAATTGTAACGCTTCTCCACTCTTTCAAAAACTAAAAAAAAAAAAAAAATATTGACTTTCAGAAGCCTCTCTAGTTAGTTTTGGGTTTAGGGCACCTGTCAGATTTTTTAATTTGTTTTTTTGGGGGGGTTTTCAGTGACAATGGTCCCCAGGACAAATAGAGGATGAATCTTCACAGTAGGGGATGTTCTAGCCCGTCCATTCTATCAAAGTGGAACACTTGACAAAGCTTTTGGTAGCACTGGCGAGAAAGGAAAATGTTTCTTGTAGGCATTCACTTAACACGCTTAATGATATAAATTAAAGAGTCAGCCAAGTAGTTTGGGGTCTACATCCAGGGATAGCAATGCACTCAGAAAAGATTACCCCTGAATCTAAGCTGCTGTTTTGGAACATTCCTTTATATTAAAGGAGAACTATGAGGTGAGTGATTTTCACTCACCCTCATAGTTCGAGCCGAAGTGTGACAATGAAATTGTCACACGTCGGCTCAATAGATTGGGAAGTGAGTGAACACATACCATCGCTCGCTCACTTCTCGATCATGTCCCTGCAGAGACCCGTGACTCACTCACGGCTCACTGCAAGGATTCCCTGCTCCGATCCTCCAGCGCTGATTGGCGGAACAGACGGGGGAAGTGGGTGGGTTCAGCTGGCTCTGCCTCTAGATAGGCAGAGCCAGCTGTTAATCATGTAGCTGGGTGGATCTTGACAGTAATGTCGGGATTCGTCCCGGCTGCGGCGGTCTCAGTATACCGCGAGCTGTAGCTTGCGGTATACTGAGCTTTGGGTCACGGGAGGACACTAGTTTGTGTCCTCCCGTGACTCTTAGGAGAACTATGCAGAAAAACACTTACCCCATAGTTCTTGAAGCCATTACTATTACTTTCAAACCAGCATGTTCTACACTTTAGAAAGTTGCAATATCTAGGAAAATTCTACAGTTGAGTGTTAGGGGTAATCTTTTCAATTGGGGCCAAGCACCGCTGGAATCTACTGGTTGCTGTAAGTAACACTCCCTTTTTTCATCTGTTATAATCTTTTATTCAGGAACCTCATATTGAGTGTGCATTTTTTTAAAATGATTCCCTGTAGATTTGCAATTGTAACAAATAAAGCATAACCACTGAATATATATGATTTCTTATTTTCTTATTTGTCCATTATACTATTTGTTTGGTCGCTAAGCCTTAGAAAACTGTAGTCATAAAACAACTTAAATCAAAGATATTGAAATGTTGGACAGTTTTAGAATGATGGAATGGACCTTATTATTCTTTTAAACATTTTTTTGCTTGTTCATCAATATGCTTAGAAATAGAGCTCCTCAGGGTGTCTGGTGAGCAATCAAAAGTAGTGTAACACATTTTACAGAAATGTGTATAATAGAAACTACTGCAGTACTAAACAAAGTGTTAAAATAGCAGCCAGGGAATTAACTGAAGAGTAGACATTTAAGCAACCCTTAATTATTAGACAAAACCACAACAATGAAAAATAGGCTATTCATTATTTTATAAATAAAGCAGCACAAAGAACAATGCCGGTGTGAAAATTGCAGCAACCTATAGCCTATAACCTATATAACCAATTAGCTTTGTTTTGTATAGTCTGATCACATGTAAACAATTCTTCTTGGTTTCCCTGGGTTACTGCATTTTGCATATTGTTCTGTTTTGTTAGTATCAGATATGCTACTTGCATTCATGCACTTATTGATTAGTCAAAATTTAAAATATCACAGTATGTGCTACGTAATCTTGAACATTTTGAATTCAAAATGATGAATCCTGCTAACTAGTTCTAATTAATGGAATTCTTCTTTTGTATATAGATGCCCTGTTAGTTAAATTCCTATTTTGCATATAATGTGGCTTTATTATCAAAGGGCTTTTAATCTAAGTCAGTAAAAATGGAGATTGTTTGTTCTCTTATTCTAAGCCCCATCCTCGATTAGACGGTAATCCATGTGGTACCTTGCTCAAACACGCATTAGGGCAACACAAGTTGCTGCACCTGTCCTACAGCAGTCTATTTTGGCACCATTCACTTTGAATGGCACCTCAGCATACTGTGCAGTGGCGGCCAGTATATAATTCACCACAGTACACCACACATACCATGTGCTGTATTGTAAAACAAGGGTCATAAGTATGTGTTTTGTTTGGTCTGTTGCAGTGTGTTGACAGCCCCTTTTAAATGAATATTCTGCCGTAATGCAATACAAGTTAATAGACCAGGCAACACTGACGTTATCTACGTTATCTTCTAGGGAGAGTGTTGTTTGTTGTCAATGAACAATCTTTCCCAATATTTAGACTCAGAAATAAATTCTTCCCGCTGCTTCTGTTCTGATGCTCCAAGTGTTTTTTTGGATCATCCTGTCTCCGGTCTTGCTCCACAGTTCGCCTCTTAATTGTCTGTTTGCGGAGTGATTCACTGGTATCCTCAGAAGGAGCCAATGCTTGTATTTTGGATCCTGGGACCCATATTTCGATAGGATTGTTCTCAGTAGCAGCTGTAGCTTCAGATCCTGAGCCTGAGACTTGTAGTGTGTCTAATAGGCCACTTCTATCCACTTCTGATTTTGTGTCATTCTTTGGGAGAATAATGGAACAATCTGCTCACAGATATACATTATGTTCCCTGGCAACATCTACTGCAGTCCTGACTCTCCTGAGCCCCTGTTTCTTAGTGTGACTCAGGCCCCCTATCATTACCTTTGATACAGATTCAGAACCTTCAAAGCCTACTTATTTAGATAATGTAATTGACCAGGTTTCTGATGACCCTGGCATTACAACAACACTGTTGTTGTTTTCTGATTTACATAGTACGCACTAGAGAATCAACCTGCTGTAACAGGTATGATGTCTCTTGGAGCTAGTTCCCGTCCCTGAAGACTGGGAACTTCCAATGCAATTATGGTTTTCTACTGGAAAAGTGAAGAAGCACTTTGCTAACCCTTTTAGAAGGAGTTTCTTCAAAAATGGTCCTTGCCTTCTGTGAACCTTCCACTCCTTCACCTTAACAGACATCTTATCACACTAGTTAATGGTGCCTTTATCTTTAAGGGTTTCACTGATAAACAATTTGATTTCCTATTTCAATCTCTATTTGATTTATCTGTTACCACTCTCCGTCCTCTGTTGGTGGTGTCCCTAATTTGTGAAATAATTTCTCAATGGATCACATCCTTTAAAAGGGAATCCGACACAGAACAAGACTCTTAACTTGTTGAACAAATGTGAGGTCTTCAACTTCTATTGTAATGCCTGCTAAAGACATCTAAATTGGCTATTTGCATGGCACTTAGAAGATGTGTATAAACAACACCTCAGAAAGATAGTTTTTTCCCCCATCTCTCTGGAATTCTCTGTACTCTGGTGTACATAAACCCAAATTATTTAGGCTCCCCACCCCTCAGGACATATGTCCTCCTATGTTTATTGTAGGCAATTGATATTGGGATCAATGTGCTCCTTGTACTGCTTATCTCTCCTAAGACTATCTCTTTTAAGAGAGATCTATATGCTTAAAGCAGAACTATGAGGTGAGTATTTTTCAATCATCCTCATAGTTAGAGCCGACCTGGGACCAAGAAGCTGTCACAGGTCGGCTCTATTGATCGGGAAGTGAGCAGAAACATGCAGCGATCTGCTCACTTCACGATCGTCTCCCTGCAGTGAGCAGTGACTGTCAGTCACCGCTCACCACAGAGATTCCCTTCTCCGATCCTCCAACGCTGAGTGGAGGAACGAATGGGGGAGGGGGTGGGTACAGCTGGCTGTGCCTCTAGATAGGCAGAGTCAGCTGTCATTCACGCAGCTGGGTGGATCTCAACAGTAATGTCGGGATCTGTCTCGACTGCGGCGCTGTCAGTATATCTTGGGCAATAGCCCGTGATATACTGAGTTTTAAGTCATGGGAGGACGTTAGTATATGTCCTCCTGTGACCCTAAAGAGAACTATGGGGTAAAACACTTACCCCATACTTCTACTAAAAATGTTTTTTCTGAATATTGTACTGATTATACTGTATATGGAGTCTGGTTTAATTTTTTTTTCTGTTTGCTAGTGTCCACACCTCATGAAGATGTCAGTATAACCCATATGTCCAAGCATTTGTACATTCTTGTGTCCCTCACAAGACTTCAAGAAAAAGATTTTACGATATTTACAAAATTGTTATAATCAGTTGCATCCACAGGAAAGAAGATTATGGGGTCTATTCACAAAAGGGTGAAGAGTTTGGAGAAGGGAACAATCCAGGACAACATAGCTGAACTGGAAAGTGAGCTGAATTGGAGAATTTTTCCAAATCGGCTATTTTGTCCTAACTTGTTCACTTCTCCTGCCTTCTCCAAACTCTTCACCTTTTAGTGAATAGAACTGTATATGTTTGTGTTTAAACACACCCACATAACACCGATCAGGGAAACTTCAAAATCATGTAAGGTATTCAAAATCTCCAAGCCTCACATATCTGTAGAAAGAGATTTTTTATCTAACTGATTATTATTTCATAGTCTCTTTTTAAACGTCTCCTTTTAAAATAGAGTGTCATGCTAAAATACCATAGCATGCCTGTTACACAGATGTACCTTCATAAACGAACATACCTAATGAAAATAAATGGAATTGCTGTTTTCTTGGATATGTTTATTAGTATCCTGCGGTATAATTTAATAGCAAAGCCGTGATTTGCTTGTAGAGTAAATAAATGAGCTGTATTCTCTTCCACAGTGAGAGGTCTGAGTAAACAGTGATGAAAATCTGTTGGGGAATATTAGACATGCCTTGTGGTTGAATGCACGAGCTCACTACTAATTTATTTCTTAATTCATTTATTTTTATAGTTGAATGTTCTTTATCATACATTAAAAATTGGGCTCCTATTTCCTATCCACAATGATCTATGCTGCATGTCAGTCTTTATCATACTATTACAGAACAGCAGTGGCTGAGTGATAGTGTGAGGTCTTATTATTGTGTCTTCATTATAACCCAGATAATGACTCAAGGATTACTTGGTCAGTGAAGGTCTGATCCTTACATTAATCAGCATGGATTGCTGAGTATGATGAATGACTGCGGGAACTTCATGTGACAAGAGGTAGGCTTTTGAAGGCAAACTATCACATCTTCTTAAGCAGAAGTTGCAGCTATTCTAAAGTCTATCTGAAAGTAATTTTATGTGTTTTTTCATATATTTTTTTGCTTGCTGTGCCACTTTTTTAAAATAGAATTTCATATAGAGATATTTAAAAACTCAACTGACCCAGAAAAATATATAACTAAAATAGTTGATAGGATAAGCCAACCAGAGAAAGGTGCATTATGTTCCGTGATTTCCAGCTGGTAGAGCTCTGACTTTGGGGCTGTTCATACCAATGCATTGTAACAGCGGTACGTTACATGTTCGCAGTGCCCGACAACCACAGGCAGAATAGAATAAGAGAACAGAATAAACTTGTGTTACATCATAATCAATGGTTAGGCATTGTATTCGCCTAAAAACACAATATGCATTTAATAAGAGTGCTTTATGTCACATGTCCATGATTTCACATGCGTTTTGCATGGAGGAAGTTTGGATAAAAAAGAGAAAAAAATGCACATAGAAAATGTATGATGCATTGCATTAAATATACCTGAAATGCGTTAAAAATGCTTAAACATTTTTAAACGCAGTGGTGTAAATGGGCCCTTAGGGATGCCACAGAGAGTCAGATCACTGAAATCATGGGAGAAAATAGACTTTGCCTAAGGGCCCATTCACACTTAAGCATTCTGAAGCTGCTGTGCTAAGGTGCACGCATTAACTTGCATTGCATTAAGACAGCCTATAAGTTATGATTGGCTGCCAACACACATATAAGTGTGAATGGGTCCTAAATTCTCAGGTGGAAAGTTTGTAGCTAAGAAAGAGAGGAAACCACCACTATAATCTTCCCTATAACTAGGCAGATCATTTCATGCGGCATAGAGGCGTGTGCATGATAAAGAGTACTTCTGGCAGTGCTGTAAGCTGTTACAGCTCTTGCTTTGCTACTTATTACTTGCACTAAACCTGAGCAACAGTAAAGCACAGTCAAAATGCTGAAGTGCCAGATGGGAAGACAGTTTGTACATGTAATGTTCAACTATGGCAGCCTCATGCACAGCCTCAGATGACAGTGATCTCCAGCTGGAAGTTGATGCAATCAGCAGCTAACCCTTGCACTATAGCCATTATTATTATTACACAGGATTTATATAGCGCCAACAGTTTGCACAGCACTTTACAATATAAGGAAGACATTACAATCACAATACAATTCAGGACAAGATGGCAAGGAGGGCCCTGCCCAGAGGGGCTTACAATCTAAAAGGGAGGTGCAGCTTACAATATAAAAGGGAGGGGCAAGTTATACAGGAGGAGGGAGCTGTGTGGGGATGAATTGTTTGAGAATGTGATGGTTGAGTGGTTAGGTGGAGGTGGGATAGGTTACTTAGTTGAATTACAGCAAATGTATGGTGTAAAGGATGTCCCTCTGCCATTATAGGTCTATGTTCTAATGTATTTCCATTCTAAAAAATGGCAGCCACTGCACAAGCATCTGGTGACTACTTAGTAACTGCCCATTCTTTCACGGTAGTTCCAAATCCGAGACTCGAAAGTTTGCAGCAGCTTATTTACAGGATGATTGTCAGCACAGATGTTCTAAGAAGATGTCTCTTTACCAATAATTTGTTTGTGATAGTATGTTTTAAAGTAGAAATCCAGCCATTTTTTCTTTTTAGCTTTGGATATATTGGGAAATTGCTAATTTTTCTTGCTGTCTCCGTACCTGTTCAAGAAACTTTTCCTTACTTAAAGCCCTGTAATATGGGGCCAAGACAGCAATACAAACTGACAAAATCTCTGACAGTGGAATCTCTTTCCTATGCTGTCCAAAATATTTTAAAAAAGTATTTGATTGAAGTTCCACTACAAAATTGGCTTACCATAGGTCGCCTTTAAAACTGTCCAACAGTATTCTTGGAAGACTCTTATTTGTGTATTTATGTGGAAGCTACATGCTATTTTATCCACTTTAAGTACACGGTGTTTACACCCCCTTCCCATCCAGGCCATTTTTCAGTATTCAGCGCTGCATTTCTTTGAATTATATTGTAATGCAACGCTGTACTGAAATGAATTTTATACAATTTTTTGGGGACAGATAGAGCTTTCTTTGGGTGGTATTTAATCACCACTGGGGTTTTTAATTTTTACTATATTAAGGAAAAATTACAGAAAAAAAAACCTGTTTCCCCTATATTAAATTATAAAACATTTATTGTTACCCAATTTTTTGGTAAAATATAAAAGGCGGGGTCATGTCAGGTAAACAGACACCAAACATGTCAAGCCTTAAAATTGCGTGCACACGTGAAACCTCGAAAAACTACAATACCCATCCGCACCCATCGGCGGCCAGCAGCTTTGGCATAGGGGCCAGGAAGGGATGAAAATTAGGCTGATTGTGTTTGGCCTGTCCCGGGCCCTATGCCCGCAGCTGCTGGCCGTCGAAGGGTGCGGGGGCAGGGAGATGGTGCCGTCAGATGAGCTGCGGAAGGGATTGTGGCAGGCAGTTGTAAGGCTAGTTATTACTTAAATTATTATTAAAACCAGTAGCAACTGAATGCAGAGGCAACTATGTATGATAATAAAGAGTAGATGCATAGTCCTATACAACCGGCCCTTTGAGGGTAACCATACTGCTGATGCGGCCCCCGATGAATTTGAGTTTGCCACCCCTGGGCTAGCGGATCCCGCGATTGAAGGTGAGGGGTCAGGAGGGGTGCCGGCAGCGGCGGCACTCGAGGGGGGGCGAACAACACACCATACAACCGATCGGCGGCTATAGAGCCGCTGATCGGTTGTATGTGAAACAGCCGGTAACGGCTGTAAAGAAGGGGCAGGCTTTTCCTGCCCGTGCGCGCGCACTAGGGGGCGCGCGTGAACAGGAAAAAAATGCCTACTGGAAACGGTAACCTGCAAATGGGAGTCTGCCATCCGTCCGTTTTTCTCAACAGGCGGAAGGCAGGAGGTTAAAGAAATCAACTTATAGTTTAGATTTTGTGCCAGTGATTGAAGATTTTCTGTATTGTTGCAAAAAGGAGAAGTTTGTTACCCTGAACATGATCATTAAATATGTCTATCCTCCTTTACACTGTGAGATGAGGTGTGCCATGTTGGCACCTCACAGTGCAGTAAAAGCTTTTATTTCTGTTCCTCTGAAAGAAAAGAAAGCACCATAGATCAGGTGCGGAGGAGGAAGATGAAAGTCTGAAAAAACCCTCATCAAGCAGACACTGAAGTGTTCTTTTATAACCTTTAAGATATATCCTATTTATCAACAGCTGGATGGAATTCCATTAAATGATCTTTGTAGTCTATACTTATTTTCAGTGCATGACTTTGCAGTACCGCCATGTCGAAGAGATTCTCTTATTAGTCTACAAAACAAAATTGTTGCACAGATATAACAATGACATCTGCTTTGTTTAGCAGAATATAGTATGGCATATATTGACTTAAACATTCTGATTTTAAAATTTGCATGTAATAATACAGCTTTCTCTAGCCATTTTACGGTTTAATCAAAAGTAACACCAGCAGATGGCAGCACTGATATATGACAAGCATTGACACATGGTGTAGGTTCTCCTCCATCACCTCAGTTGGTATCAGGTCATCACAGTACACAGTTGTTTAACCACTGTCTATAAGACAAAACCCTGTGCTGGATCTTTATGAGTGAAATTTAAGCAATGTGCTGTGATTGAGTTGCTGACAGCAGAAGGTGCTGCTGCAATCGAAATTCACTGTATGCAACCTCTCTATGGTAATAATTGCATTGATGTGTGCATCCCTGGGCTGGAAGATGCAAGGATGGCAAGGGGGAATATGTAAATTTTTTGACAAACAATGCATCGGATTATCTTAAAAAGTAACACGGTATTTAAACTATTACCCTTTAAGAACAATTGGCAGAATGTTCTTGAAAGAATAGGTCTTTCTCAAGAGTGTGTTATTCTTGAATATTGTAAGGCTTTTGCAGTGGGTTAAGGAGGAACTAAACTCTGGAAGCTGTGGTTAAAAAAAGGCAGGCATAAGAAGAAGTACTAGTCACTAGTATTGTCTGGCCATGCCTTGTTCTGCTCTGTATCGCTGTGTAGAGGCAGGGCTTTGCGTTTTCATGTCTGGGGCTCCAGGAAGAAGAACAGTGAGCAGCATAGTATTGACATCATAAAACATCACTGTGTGTAAAGAAGTTCATAGACACACTCACATACCAGGAAGTGTACTGCTATTTTTTAGGAGGAATTCATGACAAAAGGTAGATTTTTCAGTCTACTGCTTAGGTACAGTAAACATTAGATGTTCCCTATAAACATAGCAAATCACATTTTGGATTCTGGTCAGCTTAAAAAAAAACTATTAAGAAAGATATAAAAGGACAAAGGAAATGTTATTCTGCAATGTAACAATATTAGGCTACGCATTCCTTGTGCCACTACAAAAGAAATTGAGAGGCTGAGTGTCCCCACCTTACAGCAAAGTACCATTCCAATGTGTCCCATCGCATTCCTGACCAGATATGACCCTGTATATTGGGTGGGTGCTCAAGTGATCACAGTTGCCACTGCTTCATCAGGAAATTTTCAAAGTAGGTCACTCGCACTCCAATAAATATTATGTCAATTATTTTTTATTGACAAACGCTATGTCACATTTTAAAGCGACGTTTCAGAACCATATTGGTCCCTTCTTCAAGCAAGGAAAGTGGTACACTTTTTGTGCCACTACAAAAGAAATCAAGAGTGTCCTCATTCTACAGCAAGCAAAACAAATGGAAAACACACTCATCAATTTGTTACCAGCTTTACATCAAGGTGCACATGGAAGGGCTTAATACACTACAACAGCAAAAAGTTTCCCAGCACACTCACCAGCCAGCATGCAAAAAAACTTGTCTCACCGGTAAAGTTAAAAACAGAGGTTTAGATACACGTCTTCTGCAGAAAATGTGTAAGCCGCACAGCCGTGCCAAGGCACCTCTATATAGTGCGGTCCCTGCGCCTTTAAGGGAGGTTGGGCTTCCTCCTGACAAACCTGCACCCAATTTGATCTTTTGCCACATGTGCTCCAAGATGGAGACTCTCATAGTTTAGAGTTAGGATCACACTATATAGAGGTGCCTTGGTGCGGCTGTGCGGCTTTCACATTTTCTGCAGAAGAAGTGTATCTAAACCTCTGTTTTTAACCTTACCGGTGAGACAAGTTTTTTTGCATGCTGGCTGGTGAGTGTGCTGGGAAACTTTTTGCTCTCATCGACCTCCATGGACATCACTGTGCATAAAATGAAGAAGTTACTGTCAGGACATGGTTGTAGAAACAGAGTGTGGACTTCACCTGTAAAACCATAAAAGACAACTTGTTTATAATTGGCAAAAATGTATTCAGTTATCTGGTGACTATTGAATAGAAATATACCAAATTAAGATTATATTCTGTGAATTATTTAATTTATTAAAATATTGGAGGCATTACATTCATTCAGCCTTCATAGTTGGCTGTTGAGTCTCTGTCATCAGTACTTTTTCAGCATGCAAAAAAACTTGTCTCACCGGTAAAGTTAAAAACAGAGGTTTAGATACACGTCTTCTGCAGAAAATGTGTAAGCCGCACAGCCGTGCCAAGGCACCTCTATATAGTGCGGTCCCTGCGCCTTTAAGGGAGGTTGGGCTTCCTCCTGACAAACCTGCACCCAATTTGATCTTTTGCCACATGTGCTCCAAGATGGAGACTCTCATAGTTTAGAGTTAGGATCACACTATATAGAGGTGCCTTGGTGCGGCTGTGCGGCTTTCACATTTTCTGCAGAAGAAGTGTATCTAAACCTCTGTTTTTAACCTTACCGGTGAGACAAGTTTTTTTGCATGCTGGCTGGTGAGTGTGCTGGGAAACTTTTTGCTCTCATCGACCTCCATGGACATCACTGTGCATAAAATGAAGAAGTTACTGTCAGGACATGGTTGTAGAAACAGAGTGTGGACTTCACCTGTAAAACCATAAAAGACAACTTGTTTATAATTGGCAAAAATGTATTCAGTTATCTGGTGACTATTGAATAGAAATATACCAAATTAAGATTATATTCTGTGAATTATTTAATTTATTAAAATATTGGAGGCATTACATTCATTCAGCCTTCATAGTTGGCTGTTGAGTCTCTGTCATCAGTACTTTTTTTTAGTCTTTGACCTAGAACAAGTATTTAGATCAGGAAAGTCATATCAAAAACAAAAGTCTTTACTTGCATACTTCTTTTGGGTGACTCAAAGTATTAAGTCAGAGGATCAGCATGATAGCCAAACAACTGGCATTTTCAGAAGTAGAGAAGGAGAGTTTTCTACTCATGAAGAAATAAGTTTTTATTTATTTAGCCATTTGTGCACCTTAGGAGGGGACTGGTGCGTCTCCTATTTCCAACTTTCTCTCTTGTTTGCATACTCCTAAATGGCAGTATGTGAAATGGTGAGAGATTAAATTTGGACTATGAGCAAATACAAAATTACATGTATGGTGCAGTCTGCCACTCACTAGCACCAACACAGCAGTTTTTGTTTTTCTGATTCCCCCATCATGACATTTTTATTTCCTGCTGATTCTGCCAATAGAGCAATTGTTTTTCTACTTCATTTAACAGGATGACAATGTTGTTTGTTTTGCAATGAAATCAGGCAGCAGTGTTGTCACCGTTTGGACAATGGTAGTCCTAGTTGGACATGTAGTTTAAGTAGACTTTAAGACGAATCTCCAGCCTTACCATCTTGCACTGTTGTACAAGATCCTCTACCGTACTGAAGTACCGCTTACTCTGATTTCACTGCACACTTTGAACTTCTCACAGTTTCCATTAGAAAATGCAGCAAGGCAGACAGAGTCCATCTAATTTCCTGGCTGGAGGACATTCAGCATCGTCTTGTGCTTTCCTCTCTACCCTTACTGTTCTCAGCTCTCCCTTTTAATTTAGTTCTTTCAATCATAGAAGTCCAACATCACATGTTCTTTACCTAGAACGCCTACATGCAAATATGGTCTGCCTTGGATCACCTACTCTTCCAGACTGACTTTCACACATCATGGCATTTTGTAAAATGAGGTGAAGCTCTGCTGACTTTGATCATCCAAACATGTGCAGGCAAAACTACTGTTTTTATTATTGTCATTTCAACTGATGGAATATAATTTGCAAAGTGAATTTTCATCACATTCACTGAGCTGAGGGAAAATTCCCTTGCAAAGTAAAAATTCCATTGGAAAGTGAAAAGCCTATTTGCCTTTAGTGAACCCCATAGTGTCTGCTATCCTTCATAGCTGGGCCATGCTTTACAAATTGTTTCTTTGTTTTCTTAAAATTAGGAGAGTCATTTATACAAAATGGCATGCTGCCTGGAGCAACAATATAATTAGATTGCTTCCTACAGTCACTAACTTAACTGGAACCTAATCAGTACAAAATATAATGTACAAATAAACAATCTTTTATCTCTCAAAGTCTGATTTTGAACATGAAAGGCCAGTGTTACAAGTAATTAGGGAAAAGTCCATATTGAAGCTAAGCCAATATTAACTAAAAGCAAAGTGATGAGCAACTGGCATTGTTGATGTAAAAAAAGCTGTATACACATATTAAGGGGAGATTTTGTGTCAATTACATTTCCTTCTGTTCAGTATAAGTGCTTATATACACAGGCTTTTGTTTGTGTCTGAGCTGCTTTTCTTACCCATAGAACTCACTGTGAATACCAAAGAAACTCAAAGCAGCTTGATGCATCTTAGAAGCAGCTTGATGCAACGCTTTTTTTTTCATATTTTTAACCACTTGCGTTCTAGCTGCCTTTGTAAAACAGCAGCCATTCATCCAAACAGAGGCCAGAGTTAGTGGGTCCTGCAGACCCCTTGTGGCACTAGAAGTGATGTAACCATTATGCTTCTGCATAGTTTTTAAATCAGGAGTGTAGTGTCATCATGAGTGATGTCATGGCACTTCTGAGTATGGAGGCAAGGTCAGAGCTGTTACAGCTGAAATTAAAAGAAAAAATAATAAAACAAATAGAAGAATAAATATGTATACAGTATAGCATTCCCCCCATTCTCACCACAGGATAATAAAAAAAATAATCACAGATACCGTATCTGCCCCTCTTATATACCATACTTTCTAAATAGGCCCTTATAAAAAAAATATTTGTTACCAGGCCAGGTGTCTGAAGTCATTCCAACCAGATATTGTTAAACCCATTCAAGGTTTTCTTATGTTGAAAAGCCAGAAGTTCCAATTTCAGGTACAGATTAACCATCAAGATCCATTCAATCACTGCTGGTAAATGGGAAGAAATTCCCTTCTGTATAATTAATTTTCTAGTGAAGAATAATGTCCTACTACTTAATCTCAAATGTTCTTTACTTTCTGGAATTCCTAAATTCCCCAGAATATACATACTTGAATTGTATACATAATTTGTTTAAAAGATTACATGGGACCAGTACCTTACTAAGTCCTGAGTCCTGTACATTACTAAGTCCTGAATCCAGTGCATTACTAAGTCCTGAATCCAGTGCATTACTAAGTCCCGAGTCCAGTGCTCTGTTGGGGGGTCACCACAACTTGGCAAATGTTACCAAGGGGCCCCAACCCTAGAATAGTTTAGAACCACTGCAGTAGGGGCATGCGGCAATGTGTAATAAATAATACAATCGGGCATTTCTGATTATAAACATAAAAACAAAAAGCTAGAAACCCCAGGCTATGTACAGCAGTGCTTAGCATAGTTGGAAGCCACCCCAAAACATGAGGCAACAGCAGTGGGGCCCCAGATAACCACATACTTTAAACAATTTTAATCAAAATTATTTAAGCTTAAAAAAGTAGAATTGTAGTAGAAATGCTCCAGCAGTTATGCTTCTATTATCTAACTATATAGTCAATCTTCTGAATAATATTAGAAGAACCAATTGCTCAGTCTGTCCTAGATGATGTTTAATGCGTCCTAGCGAAACATGAATATTTTCTTTCTCCAGGGTTGCACTATAACATTTAAATCCTCTGATCAAATAAGAAACTCATATTCAATTTAACATTTAGGTATTCACTCCGGAACATATGGGGGGGAAAAAAAATTAATTCTAAGTTAATAACCTAATCACACTAAAAAAACTCAACTGTTTCCCCTCTACAAATTAGTGTCTAATGCTCTCAAGTCCCACTGCAACAAAAAAATAGGGGGACAAAGGAATTCAATTGTATTCTGATAATGCAGGATACCATTTTCAATTGGCCTGGACCATCATAAATCATAAGTAGATTATGCCCAGTCTAAATATTTAACAACTTGAGAGAGTAACCAAACTCTCCACTGCATCTTTCAGTGTAGGTTTCTTCCTCCCTTGACACTGCTCAAACTTACCTTCAAACACAAGTATAGTATTTTAATTTTGTCCTGAGAGTCAATTACCCCTTCTGGATTAAATCAGATATATCAGATTGGGCTTGCTCTATCAGTTTTGGAGGGTATATAGTGCTCTCATTTGAAATTACAACAATGCCCACCTTATGCACTACTTTCTTGGTCTGCCTGCGAGCAAACCACTCCAGCTTGGCTTCTACCTCATTTCCTGTTTTCCTTAGAAATCTTCCTGCTGTTTGGTGTGCCCACATCCTCTTGAAAAGATCTTGCTGGCATGTGCACCTCTTTCTGTGCCTCGTTTGGCATCCCAGCCATATCAGCACAAATTACATAAAAAATTGCAACTACCGCTATTTTATTCTGAAAGGTCTCTGCTTAACGAAAAATATATAAATGTTTTGTGTTTTAGTGTAAAAAATGTGCATTTAATGGCCCTTTTGGTGAAAGCATTAAGAAAACTCATATTTACTAAATGTATTTACTAAACACCTTTGTGGTCTTTGTGCTGACAAATGCAGATAGTAGCTTATTTTGCAAGATGCCTGAAGGAATTTGTGTTCTTGCTGCTCATGACAGCCAGTCTAATTTTGCCATTGACTTTCCCATTCTAGACAAGCATAATAAATGAGAACACAAAGAGCTTTTATGGACATCAGGAACAGTTTTTATTCCACACACTGATAGATAGCATCCATTTATTTTCAACTGTCCATCCACCTCAGACCTTTAGTTTTTTGGGGTTTTTGAAACAAAATGTTATTCAATTTTGCAACACATATTAAAAAAATACAAAAGTATTGTTGTCACGATGCATACAAGGTACATGTCTCAGTAAAGCAAACAGCATAGATAAAAGCCATTTCTACTAATAAGCTCCACCATCGCTCCATGCCAGATATTGCAAGACGAGGAATGGTACCGTAGGGGTCAAGAATCGAGACCTTTAGTTTTTGTACTTTGTTGCCCAAGTGTTTTTGCTATGATAACATATAATTAGAACGTTTGAGAGGAGCTCCAGAATATTGCACATAGAGAAGAACTCTGCTAAGCAGTAGTGGAATCTCCACTGGCTACATAGCAGCTAAAAAAAATGAATGTGCTAAATATCTAAAAAAAACACAACCCTTCCTTTTTCAACTTCTTGGCTCTGATAGCCAGATTGGGAAGGAAAAAAATAGGCTATATATTTGGTGAGCTATAACTGTGCAAGGTATTCATGCTTCCCTAGTTGATAGTAGTACCAGCTTCCTTTTATTCTGGCCAGTTACTTTTGGTATATACTCATGCCAATCTATCAGGACTGCAGATGTTATTGCATTATCGGCCAACAAGTATAATTTCTACTCATCACAGATCCCATCAGCTACAAATGCATTTTACTACATTATATTTCCACATATTTAAAGTATGGTTATGTAAGCACGTTTTACTTTTTTTAGTCAAACCTGGAGTTTTCTGTTAACCAGCCATTGAACATCTATTTTATTTTTAGTAGAATTCAGGCACAATACATTTTTCCATCATGAAATATCTTCTACAAATGAAAGCTGTGATCTAATAGTCATGTAGCTATAAGCCCATTGCTCAATATGTTTTATTATTAATATACAGTATTTTCTGCCTTATTATCTTACATTTTACTGTTTTGAGCACATACTTCTTCAAATAAACAACGCAATGCATCACCATAAAAATCCATCACTTGATGAATTTATTCTGATCACTCTTACAATGTTTGCGTCTCACAAATCAAAACCCTTTCATTAGATGCAAACTCTTCCATTGTATGACTTCTTATTTTCCAGCAGCTATGAATGGTATCTTTAATTCCCTTTCTCTTATCTCATTAGGTTTTCTTTATGTAACAAGCTAATTATTATCACTATAAAAAATATGTCAGCTCCATTTTGAAGGATTTCTAAAGGTTGTACCCATCTGCCTGGGAGAAAAAAACAAGTAAATCAAGAGGATGTTTTTTTTTGAACATTCTTGAGCAGCTTTGAAATATATACATACACCTAAAATTAGGAAGGCATTATCAATTTATTTAATGTTTGCCAACATTTGTACACAGATCAGATTTTCTTGTACAAGGAAAGCTATTCCATTTCTGAGAATGATAAACCACAACAGTACAAAGACAATATGCATGATGTAAATTGTGGATGGTGCTGAGAACAAAAATGCAATTTCATTATGAAAATAAGACTGTGTTTTCCCTCCACTCATGACAGCAAAAAATGAATTGGAAAAGCTGTATAGACATTTTATGGCAAGGATGGAGCAAGGAGTCTTCAAGTCCACTGTATACATGGTTGCCGTTGAAACCTCACGCAAAGTATATGTCCCTCTAAAGTATAGGAGGTGTGTATGTGTGTGGGATGGAGCTTGAGGCAAAGGAAACCAAGCAATTGTCTGCCCTGGGAGCCAAACACCTTATGCTCATATTTTCTGGATTACAGGAGAGATTGATAGAACAAATAATGGCTTTAGGCATTGCAAACAAGAATAATATGGCAATATGTATACCAAAGACATCGTACATGTCTTTTATATAAATGATTACATTTCCTTATTCCTTTTTTTCTCTTTTGTCTATTTATTTTAGATATTTATTTTATTTACTAATATAGAACAACATGTGCTGCAGTATTTTACAGAGAACAATGGTCACTGTGTCCTGAAAAGGCTTACAGTGTAATGTCCCTGCATCAGTGGAGTTGGAGTGGAAGGAGTATAAAGGTGTATGGTTAAATAAAACCTGAGCCTACTTGCTGTATGCATGGCATACGTATGCCACAGTCCTTGTACCCATAAAATATGATTTGATTGATATGCCACAAGCGAAACTATCAGGCATGTATAAACCTCAGAACAATATTTTTTCTAAAAATTGAAACGCTTCCATTACATATGCTAACACTTTAGCTAACCCTTTGTCTTAGCTCACCTTTAAGAAAAGCTTCATTAAAATAATCAATGACTGCTTAGGAACCAGCAACTATTGAGTTGATGAGCACTTTGGTCAGAAGTATATAAGCTACAATATAGTGTATGTAGTGCAGGAGTTTGTAACTTACAGAGAGCAGGGGTCAGGAATATATAACACAGAGTGTAGGGGTCAAGAGTACATAATGCACAGAGCGCCTGGGTTAAAAGTATGTAATATATAGAGTGCAGGGGTCAAAAATATGTAAGTCACAAAATGCAGGGGTGAGGTGTGTGCATTACACAGGGTGCAGGAGACTTGCCTCCAGCTCCAGATCAATATAGGTTGCTCCCAGGCAGTGTGACTGTGTTCTGGGAGGAGTTATCCCAAAAGTAACTGCAGATCTTACCTGTACAGTGTAATAACAGTGCAAATGTTGGGAGCTGCAGGATACTGTCTCTGGCCACCATCCCTCCTACTACCTATCATACATGTAGCGCAAGGCCAAGGGAAGTGCACTAAACTCCTCCAGGCTACCTAGCTACAGGTTTGATATGTAGCAGGTTGAGAGAAAATCCAGCAGCTGTTTTAGCCCCAAATAGAAAAATAGAATATATGAGAGGTCATGGCATCAGAACCTAGGGAAATTAAGAAACAGATAGGGGAAACGTGCCCTAGGTGCCCAGTGCTAGCGATGCCTTTCTGTCACCCACATATCATATTACTTTAACAACCTTCCCCCAGCGATTTTACAATTCACACCTTGACCTGTGTAATTTGGATGGTTAACACATTCCGCAAACTTTATGACACCATCAGATTGGATTATGAACAGAGTGGTTTCAGAAAATTGCACACCTCGCATCATGTTCATGGACAATCAGCATATGTCATGACACATTTCGTGATGATAGGATTAAAGTGACTGAGAATCCGGTGTGGTATAAATGCTGGGGTATGTTCCTGACACTCAGCAGAATTGAAGAAGTGGCATGAATGAGCAGATAAACGTCTTAAATGTTGCAGAGCTAGTCAAGTTGTACCTTAACCACTTGCTGCCCAGAGCAATTTCTTACTATTTTCACACACATGATAAAATCTGAATTTTGGCTAGAAAACGGCTTAAACCCCCTCCAACAGTTAGGCAGAGGACCTGTAGAATAGAAAATTGGAATTTAGTGAACAGAAACAGAATAAAATACACATTTTTTGGTAAAATATAAAAGTTGGGGTCACGTCGGGTAAATAGATACCAAACATGTCAAGCCTTAAAATTGTGTGTGCCCATGAAACCGCAAAAAACTACAATACCCAAAATTGGCCATGGGCGATGCTTTAAAAGCTTTTATAGCTCATTAGTTTAGTGTTAACAGTGATTGATGGCCCTAAAAATATTGCTCTCACCCCGACGTTCACGGTGATATGTAACATGTGTGTCGAAATTTACGTTTTTGCACGTAGGCACATCCAACGCTTGTTTTCATTGTATGTGCGTGCACAAGGAGGGTGGAGACTTTTTGAAAAATGTGTGCATTTTTTTAATATGTTAGTTTATTTTTTCTTTTTTTTTTTTCTTTTACACTCAATTTTTTATCACATGGGGGTCTAATAAGGAAGGATAATTGCTATCACATGGGGGTCAAATAAGGAAGGAAAATGAATGTTGCTATGTTTACTGGCTTAAAGTAACTCTGTCTAACTACTGGCAGGTATAAAGTGCATGTACAGTTCCACATGGCCAAAGCTGCAGCACTTACAGGTAGTGCCTGAGTGTGTTCACTTTGCCTCCCCACCCCCCATTTTCGTATTGGCCCAACATTATGATGGGCTAAAGTGCACTGCCTACTTGCCTTTAGTAACATAAAATATATAATAT
>NW_017306270.1:4437634-4446622 GCF_000935625.1 Nanorana parkeri | reverse complement strand
TATATATATATTTATTTTTATTTTATTTTTGAATTATTTTTTTTATCGAAAATCAGTACATGGATTCTGAGAACTGGAATATCACTCTCTAATTTGTAACACTGAAAGCTCACTACAGCAAATCATATTGTTTTATTTTTAACCCAGTTAGCAGACGTTATAAATCACATTAGAGGGTATTGATGCGGGGCTGCAGAAATGATGGGAGTCCGTTGATTAAATCCTAGGGTTGTCTAATGATGCTGAGTGAAATATTTAAATGCTGGCTGGACTCTCATTGGAATCTTGTTAAAAGCTCCTTCGCTGTCTTGCCTTGTTTGGCTTATAATAATTTAAATTCTGCTTCTGTTGTTAAAACCTACTTTTCAATTAAGATGATTTGCCCGAAAGGTAGGGAAGTTTGTTAAACCTATATTTTTTAGAGCTGAAAGAGAAAAAAATGAATTTTGTTCAGCAGCATGATGTTTCATACTTGGTATTGCTAGACAAAGTTACCTATGATCCATGACTTTTCACTTATTCCTGTTTCAGTGTGTATGGGTGCTCTAAGTACACCTAGCTTTGCTCTTAAATTCTTCCAAAGATTCACTCAATAGAAGCATGCTTTACATTTAAAACCATCCGACACAAATAGAGAATAACTCTACTTTAAAGGAGAACTATGGGGTCAGTGTTTTTTTCCCCATAGTTCTCCTTAGGGTAACGGGAGGACACAAACTTGCATCCTCCCGTTACCCTAAGCTCAGTATATCGCGAGTTACAGCTCGCGGTATACTGAGACGCCGCAGCCGGAGCGGATCCCGACATCGATGTCGAGATCCGCCCAGCTGCGTGAGTGACAGCTGGCTCTGCCTATCTAGAGGCAGAGCCAGCTGTACCCGCCCCCTCCTCCGTCCGTTCCGCCAGTCAGCGCTGGCAGATCGGAGCGGGGAGAGGGGAATCCAGTCCCTCCCCCTGTCACTGCAGAGAGGATCGAGAGGTGAGTGAACCCGGTATGTGTTCGCTCACCTCCCGAGCTACTGAGCCGACCTGTAACAGTCTCATTGTCACAGGTCGGCTAGAACTATGAGGTGAGTGGAAATCACTTGTCTCATAGTTCTCCTTTAAACACATCTCAGCTGCTTTACTATAACAAAGCAAATCAAAGGTTTTTTTTTTTCTTTAGCCCAAGAACCCCCTTACCCCAATTCCACTTCCTGAATGCTCCTTAGCATTTATGTATTTTTCAATACCAGTCTTCTGATTACATGATATGCAGTGTCCTCTTCCTCTATGACTCTTCTCTAGCATTAGGTGGTCCTCAATGATGTAGAGAGTAATGCTAATGTGATGAAAGCATAATTGTACTGTGAATACAAGCTGCTGGGTGTCAATCAACCCAGAGGAGAATCAGCTCTATATCCCAGAGCTGGTGGGTCTGCGAAGGACAGCACTAAAAGAAGGCAAGTTGTGCAGTGAGAGCTGCTTTTTTATTTTGAAATGGAGGGGCTACTCATTTAAAAAAAAAAAAAATATATATAAACTTTATTATTTTTTCCTTTCTCCTTCTGAAGATCTAAATAGAGCTCTATTTAGATCTTCATCCGTTCCCTTACATTTTATTCTATTAAAACCACAAAACATTTAATTTCCCTCATAAACTGCTGTCCCTGAGAGCTTGACTCGGTTTCTTAACCATTCTTTACAGTTTATTCCATTAAAATGCCAAAATATTTACCTTTCCTTAAAGACACCACCATTCCTTGAAGCAAACCACCAAAGGAAAAAAAGTAGGAATCCGTCACAAAGTTTGGTGAAATCCTTGCAATGTACTTTGCATAACCCAGAGTGGATTTTTTTTCTCCACAAAAGTGGAGTTACACTTTCAAAAAGGCAGATTTCACGAAATTGCACTAACTGAACTGAGGAATAATTGCATGGCTTTTGATAAAATATGTGTGAGTGAACTGAAGGTGGTTTTATGTATTTGCCTGAGGTTGTCCTTTAAATTGAAAAGTCATATGTATATAATGATATACATTACATCGCGTTTTAACATTACCAGCGTTACACTTTAAACTTCACATAAACTTCACCTTGTATCTAAGATGTTACCCCTATTACACTGATGTCATGCTGACTAAGTGACAGTCATTCCAAGTGAGAAATGATGACAGCTCTGAGAATCCTTTAATCAACCGCTTGATTCATGCAAATGTCTTTGCTGCCAGACAGATGCAGAGGGAAGTGATTTTTAATTTCCAGGTACTACATAGCTCTCTCTCTCTCTCTCTCTCTCTCTCTTTTTTCCCTCTACATTAGAACACATAAGTTTTGCATTTAGAAATGACATTAGGAAATATTCCTGCAACTTGTCGAGACAGTATGTACCATAATGAAATAACATCCATATTTTATAATGGGTCTGATATTTTTATCACTCATATCATTATCCTTTTGATTTCAAATTAATTTTACGTCCTGTCAAATAACCGTGTCGTCACCATGGAAACCATCCAACTCTCCACTGTGTACTTGCTGCGTCTGTGAACCTCTGAATATTCACAACATGAAAGAATTGGATTACTTTACATTTCATTTCAGATTCCTTCACTCCCAGGACTCCCACTAGACTGTGGAGATTCAGTTTTCAAAATTAAAAGTACATATGTTATAATGCTTCCTGCCTGCTTGACCCTTTAGGAAATCACAGCAATATAAGCCTGATATAGCCTTGTGTAATTAAACACAAAAGATGGGCGAGGAATAAGCTGCATTTGATACATCCCAGCACTAGGTCTATGTAAGCACAGAACTATGACTCACACACACCGTTCATGTATTATAAATCAGGCACAAACTTTTGTTCAAGAGCAAGTTTTTAAATTTATAGAATTTAAAAATGCTAAGTAACTTTGTCCCCAAACTGAACCTGCCAGTAAAAGCTGTACCTAATAAGAAGAATATAAATAGGTATCTCTACTGCTGCTGAACACTGCTCCATTTACGAGAAATTCCCAACTGGTATTTCTTCAGAAACAGTTCCATGAGTGCTACTGGCTGGTGTACCCTTTTGCACTCAGTATTTCCTCCCAGCAACAACTACATCACTACAAGCCACATTAGTGACATGTGGGCCAGTGGTAGGGACCAGAGTCTGCATTGGGTGTCCAGAATTCTCTTTTAAAGGGTTATTAAACCCTCATTGGTTTTTGCATATATCTACTGCTAGCAAGCAGTAGATATATGCAAAACGCAAAAAAAAAAAAACTTACCTGTGTCTCCGCCGCGTACTCCCGTCCGAACATCTGAAAATTTATCGGGCGGCCGCAAAAGATCCTGGGGCAGGCACATGCGCAGTTCAGATCTTCGGCCAGGAGACGAGGAGAGACACAAGGTAAGTCTGTGGAGCAGTGTGCACCCGCACAGACTCCGTGGGACATCAGAGGAGAGGAGGACAGGAGTCAGCGCTGGATCGGAGAAATGCACCAGCACTGGAGGGACAGCTAATAACTACAGGAAAGAAGATGATCGGATTAAGAGGCATCATTTAAGGTAAGTCCTTACATTAGCAGTGTGGTGGGAGGGAAAAAACTTTTGCCCTTAATGTCACTTTAATTGAGGTAACTGGATTGCCTTATAAAAAAGTACCACATGCAAATTACATAATTAACCTGAATGAAAAACTTGAAAGTACATCTCAAATTGCTTTCAAGGTGTAATATTCATGCCTGAAGTTTCCTTTTAAAGCCAAACAGACCTTATCTATAACTGCTGCTCCTGAAAATGAAATACTTACCTCTAATATCTAACTAGGAATTTTAGGAGAAAAAAGAATCGGTTCATATGAACCATAGCAGACTCGAGATCAGCAAACACCTCTCGCTAGTAGGCCAGTTTGTGCTTTTTGATTGTAAAAATGAAATGCATAAAACTGTATGTATGGATATAAAATTGACTGACAATAGGCAGGCGAGAGCATCTCTTGAACTATTTCAAATGTTATCGTTTTTAGAAAAAAAATAATATTTAATGTAATGTTATGGATTTAGTAAAATATTGGAATTTAAATTAATCAATGTCGTTGAAGTACCATTAAAGTCCGCTATGGTTCATATGAACCGATTCTTTTTTTTCTCTTAAAAATCATTTAATGGAGTGACATTAGAGGTAAGTATTTATTTTTCAGGAGCAGCAGTTATAGATAAGGTCTGTTTCACTTTAGAGTAAAACTTCAGGCATGAATATATCACCTTTAAACCAACTCATGATGCACTCTCATAACTGCGCTACGGCTCTAATTTTCTTTCTCCTCCATCTCCTGCTTCTGCAAACATTGCTGGCTATAGTCAACTGTTGTCAGCATTCTCACACTATTTTCTGCATGGCTCTAAAACTGAGCCTGTAACATTGAAGGCCAATGGAACGAGTTTTTTTGCAAGAACAACCTCGCACCCACTGATAAGCCACAATTCTCTATCACTCTGTTGTTACATCATAACCCTCAATAAATACCTGTTTTTTTTTAAAGCATACAAGAACATGTGACCTTCACCCATAATGCAGTGCTTGGACCTAAGAAGCCACACAGCAGGGCTTAACAATGCCATGTGAGGACAAAGAATCCAACAGCATGGTTTGGTCTAGCCTCCAAAGGAGGAACTGAGCATGGGGGGAGCATGTGAAAGGTGGTTATCAGTGGGTTGGGGTTGTTCTTTACAAACTGTCACTTTGCTCACATTAGACCCACTTTAGCCTCAATATTTACCCTGTTCATAAAGCACAGTTACATGTACCTTTGCCATCATTCACCGAGTGAAAAAAAACATTTACTAACATCCTGCAACATCCGTTCTTGCAGGTGAAATTATGTTAACTGTAACATTTGTCCTGCTTAGAAAAGGCTGAATGTTATATCTACTGAACACAATTTAAAAAATAATTTGCCGGGGTAAAATGCAATGAGTGTCCATAGAGAGCTCTGAACCTGTGCTTTACACACAGGTTCAGTACTTTTTATTGTAGTTCTTAACCTCTTGCCGTCCGCCCGTAGTAGAAAAACGGACGGACGGCACTGCTGCATTGGCGGGTTGCCGTCGCCAGACGGCATTTTTTTTCTGCTCGCGCGCGCCCCCTAGCGGGCACGCACGGGCAGAAAAGACCCGTCCAATGCGAACACCCGGTACCGGGTGTTTCACATATAGGCGATCAGCGGGTCCATAGCCCGCTGATCGCCTATATGTGCTCGTTTGCGTCCGCGATGATGGGAAGGGGGTTTAACACCGCGGATGTCAACTGGTTAATCAGCCTGGAAAACCAGGCATGTTGGCTGATATCCCCAATGAGTGTGCACCCATCTACCATGCTGATATTAGCTCATATGTCCTTCAGCACTGGGGGGAGAGATTTATTTGAGAAAGATTCCCCATCAAAGGAAAATCCATCCCAAAGCACCACTGCCAATTGCTCACATGAACTGGAAATGTGTAAAAACAGTTTCAGCACTGTGGAGAGCTCCTCTGGCAGATTAAAAAAAAACCTTTTGAAGGGCTACTGCAAAAATTACATTTGAGAGCTATCCATAGTCACCTGGCACACATTCACCCTATTATATAAATCGTGGCACAAGGGATAGAATGACTGCCCGAAAAATCTTAATTTATCAAAAGAAGTAATCTATGTGATGACTGTTTTTTTTTAATAACATTTAGTCAAGTTCCAGTTCTGCCTTAAAGTGTATGTAAAGAAAAAACTTTTTTTTTTGTTTTGGGAGATTTAAACCCCCTGTCAGGTTCTATTTGTCCTGGTGAAAGTCAGTTTAATTTTACAGTAACATCTGTCTAAGAGAGGATTTCCCTTTTACTTTGGGGAGATTTCCTTACTTTCTGTTGCATCTCCAAGACAGGAAGTGACAGGAACTCTTAGCAGGACGCCGCAAAAAATAATCTGATAAGAGCTTTAACTAGTCCCTACTCTACCCAAAACTGAGAAAGCAAAGTTTGGGCTATATATAAACCTTAACTACTCTCTACTCTATCCCAAAAAAAAAGTTTGGCTTTATAAATACTATAATACACCAAAATGCTGTTGTGTGAATTTATTTTGCCCATGAAAAGTAGTACCTTATTTTACCTATTGTACCCTGACACCTGATATAAGCTGTAACTTTCTGAAAAGTTAACATATATTCTTTGCTACAGAAAAATAATGGATATGTTTCTCAGGCAGCAGTGCAAAGCTGCTGAGAGCCTAAAAGCTGTAAATGGTGCATATTGTGCTTCTCTTCCAGGTAAAACTATTATGGACACAGTTACTGTCAGGAGTGACTGCTGTTCAACTGTGATTTAGCCTGGTATTTTATTTCCTATTATTTCCAGTCCCGAAGTGGGCTGTCTGTAGGCTGCTTTGAAAACCTGCAAATAAACAAATTTTTTCTTCATAAGGGAAGTGTACGTCTTGACTCTAGCTTTCCTTTACATGAGAATTGCTGTCCCATTTTAATGACCGCTTTCTGTTCCCAGTTTTATTAGGATGCAATTAAAATGGAGTATTGGTCACTGATGTATTGCACGAGTATTTCACAGCGAATGAGCAGTGGGGAGTTGTCATCATGTGCAGTGTAGTAACCTGCTATGTCTGCCCTGAGATGCACCGAAATGGATAACCAAAGCAGGCAAGAGTATGAAGGCAATCAAATAAAACCATTATATCTGTGAGAGTAGAGCTTTTATAGTCTTACAGTACAGTAGGGGATCCATTTGGGCACGTCTATGAACTTTCAGGAAGGAAATTGCAGTAACCTGCTAACTAGGGCTATTGCAATAAGAGATGCTCTCAGTTTTACAAAACCTGATAAGTGCCTGTGTTTTAATCCCACAAAACAAAATACTTGTATTCTTGTTTTTTTATTTTTTTTATTCTGGTTGAAAAGATATGTCTGCTGATTTCATGACAACCATTTATCTGATTCATGCATGGGTACATTCTAAGTTGTTGGGTTTTTTGTTGTTAATATGCACACAATATCAACACTATAATGTTGGGGAAAAAGGAAGACGCAATGACAATGGCATTACCTTTCAAAGGCAATTGTAGAGCGATAGCTTAAATGGTTCACAGTAAAATACAATTACATTATATGGATGGGGTATGTGACAAGTCAGCACTTCTAGCTAATAGAGAGGCATGGTCTGCTACTGGCTATGCATCCCTAAATATATTTAGTTTGCCTTTTAAGGAGGGATGTGCAGTAAGGCCGGTACTAGTTGAGGCATTCCCCCTGCCCACTCTGCTGCTGTCCTGCCCCCAGCCCACCCCCGCCCCCAGCCCGGTCACCAAGCTATGTGTGGAGGAGGGAGGAGACAGGGAGGAGCCTCCCTGTCCCTCACTTGCTTGTCTCTGGTGAGACATAGATATAGATGCTTCAGTGTTTTTATTGTCTTTTTTTGATTGGAAAACTTAACCAATTGAGCTTTGCCATTGGTTCAAATCCACAGAGCTCAAGCCTGTAACACATAGTAGAGGCTGTTGCAGCTCTGGCCTCACTATGTTAGGTTACTTAAAGCAGTGGGGAAGCAGTGGTCATACTTAGACCAAATGTTGCAAGCAGTTTTCAACATTCATCTGTAGAATCCAATGGATCCCCATTGGATTCTACCAGGAGACTGAAGGTCACCCAAGGGTTGGGTAGCCCATGTTCCAAGTCCTTTGGGGGAGGGGTGGGGGTTGTCCACTCTGCATTACACCAATTGTTAAAGCAACACCTTTTACAAGTTCCCTATTAATTCAGAAAATAGGAGAGTTTTTGACGAGGGAGAGAAAATATGGCATCCACTCTGACGCATCTTTGCCATAATGGATTTTCTAATAATCATCCCCTGTAATCATAATACCTTTATTTTACATATCTTCTGTTTTGATAATATGCACTTCTTACATATTTATCAATGACAATATATTTGTAGTGGGCCTTTAACATTTTTAGTTATACAAAATAAAATGCTGCTATCTACATATAGTAGTTCAACCAGCTGTTTTCAGTGCCATCATTTTAATGTAATTTATTTGCTCTATGAAATGTGCATAAGATAAAAAAAGAATGATTTGCTTTTTTAAAATAAATTGTTGAAACACTTTAGATAGATACACTGCTGGCCATGCACTCACTAGAGAATAACCAAAGACCATCAATGCACAGTACATTTCACCGGAGATGCAAGACGTCCATGTTTTCAAACGGAGAATAGCTTCAGCGTGGGCTATGTGCAACACATAAATAAAAGATGTGTAATATGGGAAATGGGATCACTGCTAACATCAAAAGATGTGTCTTTAGCAAGAAATCAGGATTTGTTTTTATTCTAACCACTCTTTTAGGCCAGCAGCTTAAAAAAAGATTTGAAGCTCGGGTTACCGGAGAACAGGGTAGGGGCACCAGGTTTTTAAGAAGTAAATGTAGAAAATAATAATAAAAAACATCTTTAGCAGAGTTGTCTAGCAAAATTTGGGTTAGCACTTATGTCATTTTCTCTCGGAGTGCAATTAAACTATTCACTATAAATGAATGGACCACACATTTTATTAAGGGCCTGTGTCAATGGGCTTTTATTTGCTTCAGAACTGCTTCCTTCCCCATAAAAGCCTATGGCAATGTAAAAGCCACTAAGGTAGGTCATTTGCAGGTCAACTGCAGCTGTAATGAATTCTGAATGATCTCTGAAGTGTCTCAAGCATGCTGCATTTGCCCTTCGAAACTCATCAACAATGGCCCTAAAGCAGTGGTCCTGTGTAACCTAAGGACCCACATTTGTCCTTGGTCATTAACTCACCACCCAAAAATAATTTCACATTTGGGTTGATACCTAACATGTGTGGTGCAATCACATGTTTAAGTACACATGCATGCCCTATACATGCGTTTATTCACAGGCAGATGGCGGGGACTTTTTTAAATTTTATTTATCTTTATTTTACTTTTTATCACTTATTTCAATTTTCTCTCCATTATAA
>NW_017306270.1:4405941-4437323 GCF_000935625.1 Nanorana parkeri | reverse complement strand
GCCCCCCCCCTGCATCATACCAGGCTACATGCCCTTAACAAAGAATCTTGTCCCCATGTAGAGGAGCACAAGTTCCTCTTCCCCACAGCCCTGGTCTAGTGGTTGTGGGGGTCTGCAGACAGGGCTACTCAAAAGTTCTTTATTTGAAAAAAAAAACACGAATTGTCAAGTTTTTGACAATTTCTTTAACAAAAAAAATGTCCATCGATGTAATCCCCAGGTCAGTCACATCATCCAACCATGTATATCCTTGTCAATCACGATGCCAGCCACTTGTTTACTCGAAGAAACAAATAATTCCTGCCGCCCGCCACCACTTATCCAGACGTACAGCAGTCTCAAATAACTGGTATGCTCCGTAGGGTAAACAAAGGGGCGGAGTGAGTCATGACATCATGGGACTTGTTCTGCCCCTTTGTTTACATATCATAACAGCTCTCGGTCCCCTATTGGAATGTAGGGTCAGGTATGAATTGGGGGGACCCCACTCTGTTTTTTCTTTTTTTTCACATTTAAAAACAACCTAACTCCAATCCCAATATATTCGGATAGATCCAAATTCCAAAAACTTCAGATAGACCCGAATTCGGAATCCCGGATATCAAACGGATCTGAATTTCAGAAAACAAAAGAAAAAAAAATCCAAATAGAAACAAAAACTACAGGAAATTTTGTGCTGTGCACAAGTCTAATAACTAGCTTGTTGCTAGCAAGTTTCTGTTTTATTCGCAGGTCCGGAAGGGCAGAAAGTTCATTAATTTTCTTTCCAAGTGCAGCAAAAAAAATAATAAATAGAAAGACTTAACAAAGCTTATTTATTTCCAGTATGTGTTTGTGTAGTTTAAACCATTTTCCATATGGTCTCATTCAGTATATACTTTAAATATCTTTTACAGAATTTCAAACCCGCAAGTCAGAGTTTGAAAAGTCAGGCTGTGTAAGCCTATATTCACACCGTTGTCTGAAGGTGTATCTCTCCCTTGTCACAATTTTTGTGGAAAAAACCTCTAATACACCAGAGGAAGGCCCCGGCAGAGCAGGGCAGTATGGAAAACTCTTGTCCTCTGTTCTCTGTGTATAACCCTATCTCTGTGTATAACCCTATCAGCTGCAAACACACAGCCTGCAAAAACAGAATCATATACTTAAAGTTGTGTTTTTCTGGTGTGTGTGTGTGCAGCTGATACATTTTGAGAAAAAAGAACAGTAAGTTCTTTATGGTATTTATGGTAAGTTCTTTATGCTATTTTCTTTTTTAACAAAGGGAAAGAGATTAGCTGCCTTGTGAGAAAGCCTTACAGTGAACCTAGGTTTTGGATATTAAGGGTATACCTGCTGTCTTCCCCAGCTTCACCTACTCCTTTTGCTCCTACCAGAGAACTGGTAGGAGAATTAAAAAATCTAAACCAATATAGGCAATTTGCAAAGGGAGCTAAATGGCAGAATGCATGGCCAGAACCAATACACGGCAGATCTCAGACCAACACCAATACACGGCAGACCTTAGACCAGAACCAATACATGGTAGACCTCAGACCAGAACCAATACACGTCAGACTTCAGACTGACATCTCTGTCGACGCTTTAATGCAGCCGCATCTCTATGCAGGCTGAAAAAGGCACGGGGGGGGGAGAGGGGTCGGCAGAGCCCGACTGTCCGTATGGTCAGTCAAGCAAAACAAACGACAAACGCACTCATCAATTTGTTACCAGTTATACAGTAAGGTGCACACGAAATGGGCTTTGAACAGTAAAACAGCAGAAAGGCATCATGGCACACTCACAAAACTGGTAACAACTGTTAACAAATTGATGAGTGCGTTTGTCGTTTGTTTTGCTTGACTGATTTGGTGCAGCGACGCATGGGGTTTCTCAGCTGCAATAGGATGTGCGGGATCCCTTGTATGTTTCTGTACCTTTAAGGAGGTTGGGCGTCCTCCTGACAAACCTGCACCCAATTTGATATCTTCTGCCCCCATGTGCTCCAAGATGGAGACTCTCATAGTTTAGAGTTAGGACCGCACTATAAGAGGTGCCTTGGCGCGGCAGTGCGGCTTACACATCCTCGGCTGAAGACGTGTATCCAAACCTCTGTCATTATCCTTAGTGGTGAGACAAGTTGTTTTACATGCTGGTTTTGTGAGTGTGCCATGATGCCTTTCTGCTGTTTTACTGTCCGTATGGTCAGTCCGCCCCTGGAAGGTGAGTATGTGCAGCTGGGAAGGGTGGCAGTTAAAGTCATTCATTTTTGAGTTGTAAAAGAAAGCCTGCTCTTTGTGTTTCCTTCCAGTGCTACTACAGGGCACTGCAGTGATGTAGCAGCCAAAGAGAGGAATCACATAGCGCAGCAGGAGACCGGGCATCTGGCACTCCCAGAAGTGTGGTCAGCGCACACGATTTTTCAGCCAGCTTGGCTCTACACAATCACCAATGTGGGTGATGGGACAAATATAATGTTTTTTTCTACTGCTTAGTTTTTTTGTTTAGTTTTTTTTAAATATCTATCAACAGACTCACTTTAAGTGCAACTGTTGCTTTACCCTGATTGAGTAAAACATAGGTTCACTGAAAAGGAAATCTGTACCAAAATAAAAATATATTGGCATCCATAGCTGCTGATTCAGTGGCTTCAATTCCCAGAGTCACTGATCCAGAACAAGTCACCAGCTTTGTCTTCAATCAAACTTCACAGACTGAATACTGTTTTCTGTCAGTGACTTAAAGTATTGAAGCCAATGGATTGACATGACAGCCAGACAACGGTTATTTTTTTTAAAATGAAGTCTGCAATGCCAGCCTACATATTTCTGTCAGCACATTTTTCGATTGAGTACTCAGTAAATGCTTCAAACTTTCAGCTTTACTTACCTAACCAGCTCAATGGGTGGGCTGAGCTGAATACCTCCCGATATGCATTTATATTGTATACAATTCCTGTGGTATAGAGTTATTTCTGGGAACTGTTTGTGCAATAGCTGTTGCTGTATTACTCTACCATTTTATGGGGTAGCCTGATGTGCATGATGTGTTCCTATTCACTGCCTTATTCAGCTTGTTCTTTATAATAGCAAGCAGAATATTACAGTAAAACACATATGCAGCATATTCAGAAAAAGGAAAGTTATTTGGAGCCGGCAAAGAAGGATGTTCAAGCTCCCTAACTGCGTAGAAACACAATGCTGTAGCAAATAGGAACCAGCATGATATCAGCTCTCAGCATTTGGCAGTAATTGGATTAGTGAAAACTAATTTCTGATTGATTGCTATTGCTTCTTTACCTTGCTAGACCATGTTAATAATTAAGTCCCTGGTGATGACTATTCAAATTATCTGATGATTGCTGATGTAAAATCCTGTTTGAAAATGCTAGATGCCTGGCTGACTGATTTCAATAATTTTTGAATGTCTGGTCCATAACAAGTATTAGTTATACAAGTGTCTGGTCCATAACAAGTATTAGTTATACAAGTGTCTGGTCCATAACAAGTATTATTAACAGGTCAGAAGTCTTTAAATATGAATACTTGTCATTGGCAATCTATTAACCACTTGCTGTCCGGAGCATTTGCTCCCACATGATAAAATATATACATTTTTGGCTAGAAAACAGCTTCAAACCCCCAAACAATGATCTATGTTCTGAAAGCAGGGGCCGTGTAGAGTAAAAAAAAATGCTATTTGCAATTTATTTTATGTTGCACGGTTTTTGCACAAATGTTTATCAAACCAGTATTTTTAGGAAAAAATAAACTAAATAAAAATTTAGTGCACATAAACAGAATATAATACCCAATTTTTTGGTAAAATATAAAAGACGGGGTCACGTCAGGTAAATAGATACCAAACATGTCAAGCCCTAAAATTGCGTTCGCCCGTGAAGCCGCAAAAAACGTCAATACCCAACATTTCCCATAGGGAACTCTTTTACCGCTCATCTGTTTAGTGTTAACAGAGAGGGCCCCAGAATTATTGCTCTCACTCCGACCTTCACGGCAAAATGTAACATGTGTGACAGGTCCTCTTTATGGAGACATCAGGGGTCTTTCAGACCCTAATGTCAACTAGGGACCCCGAAAAAGCTTAGGAAGCAGAGATCTGCTTCCCTAGCTTCTTCTCGTGGCTCTAAGAGCCGGAGACTGTAACTAGCGACACCGGAAGTGATGAAATACACATCACTTCCGGGTACAGTAATCTGGAAGCCACTGCTCCAAGCTCACTCCCCTGATGGACTACAATCTCAGTACAAATCAATAAACTAAACATGAGATTGTAGTCCATCACAGGAGCGAGTTGGAGTGGTGACTAGTTTACAACACACACACAGACCACGGGGAACAAAAGTGGCCCCCCTTCAGAGGGAAGGACAGTGTCAGCACCAATTCAGATATGATTGGAGGATCTACAGCCGAGTGATACACAAATAAGATACATTTTTGTTAATAGTTAAGGAACTTAAATGCATTTTTGAAGATTTAGCTCCTGACTTTAGTGTCACTTTAAAGTAGATGTGATGTAAACACTAACTGGATGGCATTAATTGACAGGTGCAACTGACCTGCTTCTGGTCTGCATTTGACCTGCTTCAAACAAGTTTTGCATTGCAATAGACTTGTATGTGAAAGCAAAACCTGGGAACAAAAGCCCCTTAGTCTGTAATAGCAATGTGTAAAATAAACAATTGTCTCATTTATTTTTTCCTTCTTTTTTTAATAGTTTAGGTACTTGAATGCATTTTTAAGGTTTATCTCCTGAGTTTAGTGTCACTTTAAATGTTTTTCAACATTTATTATTATGATTATTATTATTTCAAAGAAAAACTTTGCTTTTTTTTAAATAATTAGTTAGCTTTACGAATTACTTAGTTTTTGTCTTGGAGCTATGAGGAAAGAGACAAAAGGTTTGGAAATCATTATACAGGAATTGCTGAGATCATGATTTCCCAGTATGGTTAGTGTGTCAAAGCTCTGTATTATTGCAAAATGCCGTATTTGAGGAAGATTTAAGTTCTTGATTGCAGAATGAAGGCAATGCTCTTCGGAGCTTAAAGCATAATCTGTTCAGGGTAATTGTATGTGTGTGAAGCTATGATGATGAGCAAGTCAATAAAATTGAGTGAAACCACAATTACATGCTGTTACGTTATAGCATTTCCAATATAAATAAAGTTATTTTATATAAAAATATATAGAAAACATTGTTCTTTTTTAATTATCATTTTCAGCAAAATCAATATTGCAAATGTAATAAAATATGCTTTTCCAGGGATATGACTCATGTATTGGTACTTTACTTCCTTTTACCATGATAGCAGTTCTTAAAGGAGAATGCCAGAAAGAGCAGCATTCAGAAATAAATATGTCAAGTTGTCAATAGCCTTTAGGGTCTGCTTTTTGGATGCACTGCTTGGAAGAGTACAAATAATGTTGCATAGGAAATAAAACCAATTGTAGACAACATCCCGGTTCTGTGGATTCTGGACGACCCCCTTTGTGCCTTCAATCTTTTTTTAAATTGACAATTTTATTATGAGATTCGCAAATATGAGTTACAAAACTTATAACATTATTTGAGGTATCAAAAACATGAAGCATCTAACCAGAAATCACATCACAAACATTGTTCCGTTTCCATTGGTAGATTTGTTTCTCAATATCTTATAAATCATTTTTTTCTTATAATTCCTACTAGCCTCTTTGAGTATCGTGATTACATCTTCTCATGGCTCTTAATTTTCTGGTCTGGTATATCTTATCTTTTAAGTTCAATATCTAACAAATACCTTCTTACATTGATACATCTGCAGTTAAGTTAACATCTTTAAAACATTGTAAAGATAAAGTAACAAGAAAAGAGAAGAAAAGAAAAGAAAGCGCGTGCTAACAGTGCATTAGGGTGGACCGATGCAAGCCATAGGCCTTCTATGTTCGCCCAACTCGTAGGGAGATCAAACCTCGACAACGCCGGCACTACTCTCAATTAGGCCGCTTGATAATATGTAGGAAAATGCGGTAGAGCCTGACCTCCCTTTGCCTTCGGCGCATAAAGTATCTTTTGCGACACCTGGTGTCGCTTCCCCTCCCATAAGTAGTTCAATACCTCTTTTTGAAGAGATTTCAAGTCTATGGCTGGTATTCTAATTGGCAGCGTAGTGAAAAAATATAACAGTTTCGGCAATAATGTCATTTTAACCGAGGTCAGTCTACCCGTGAATGACAATCTCAAGGATTTCCATTTCTGTAGTTGTGACCGTAACGATTGAAACAATGGTTTATAATTAGTCGCATATAGCGAGTGCATATTATTTGTAATGAAAATTCCCAGATATTAAATGTTTTCACTTTTCCAACTGGAGGGTAATGTGGTTTGTAGTGAGATCAGTTTAGCGTGAGGTATATTCAATGGAAATACTTCAGTTTTACCTAAGTTCAATTTATTGCCCGATACCCTGGAGTAGTCATGCAGTTCAGATAGTTAGTTTGGTAATGACCTCTGTGGGGATGTTAGTGAGAGAATTACATCGTCTGCGAACAAAGCCAATTTAAAATGTTGCGTTCCCATCTGTATCTGTATGATATCTGGTGCCTTGCGAATCCGTGCCGCAAGGGGTTCTATATAAATAAAAGCATACAACAAAGGGGACAACAGGCACCCCTGCTTGGTGCCATTGCGTATCTGGAACGGTGCGGAAGTCGCTGTTCGCAATTTTATAGATGCTGAAGGAGTGGAGTATAGTGCATGGATCGCTTGGGCAAAGGGGCCCCTGATTCCCACATGCGACAGTGTCGCATGTAGGAATGGCCAGCTAAGCCTATCGAAGGCTTTTTCAGCATCTAGACTGATCGGGGTTCGGATAACATTCCTAAGTTCGTAATGCGTGATATCTGAGTTTAAGGCCTCCAGTGCTTCTTTCGTAATTCTCGGTAGGTCACATTCTGCTAGGTAGTTCTGGACGTGAGTAGTCAGTTGTTTATCTATTGGATTAAAGGCTGTGTCTGACAAATTGTAAAGATCGGTATAATAGTCTCTAAACACTTTAGCTATAATGTCTGGATGGTGCTGAAGGGTGCCTCCTGTATCTCTAACTGCCGTCAATCCCTTACCATTAGCCTCCTCCCGTAACTTTCGGGCCAATAGGGTGTGTGCCTTGTCTCCCATCTCATAATACCCTTGCCTTAAATGGGTCATAGACATTTCAACCTTGAGCGTCAACAAGTGCCGCAGGCGCGTTCTAGTTTGGACCAGTTCACACGGAAGTGATTTGGAAGATGTCACTGCTAAATTTCGTTCTAGGTTGATTATCTCCTTCTTCAAACGTACAGCCTGTCTTTATTAATTTTAGACGCCAATGCTATGCAATGGCCTCGAATAGTGGCTTTATGAGCCTCCCATAATATTGAAGTCCGAGATACCGTGCCTTCATTTAGTTCGAAGTAGGAGCTAATGGCCTTCATTATATCTTGGCTTGGAATCTCATCTTTAAGCAGGCTGTCGTTTAATCTCCAGTGACACTTTTTGATCCGAGCGGGTTCCAATCTCAGGGTCAGATCTATCGGCGCATGATCCGACCATGAGATTACCCCCACATCTGCCGATTTCAAGTTCCTTAGGACTGGTGTATTTACTAGAAAATAATCTATTCTTGTGTGTGTGTGGTGCACCTGGGAATAGAAAGTGAAGCGTTTCTCCGATGGGTGGAGCACACGCCAGGAATCCAGCAAGGAGTGTCGTCTTAGTAGACGATGAAAATGTCGCGAGTTGCTTTCCGTGGCCTTTGGGGCTCTCTTCCCCATGGAACCCATGTGGTCCATGACATTTGAGTATGGCAAGTTAAAATCACCCCCGATGATAAGGTAGGTATGCGCTAGAGCTGTGATTTGATTCAAAATTTGAATGAGGAAACGGATCTGTCCTGAGTTTGGGCCGTATATGTTGCATAAAGTAGTTGGTATACCCTGCCAATCTCTATGTAGGATTACATATCTACCCCCTTTGTCCGTAAGGACCTGATTGAGTAGGAAAGAGCTAGGAAAGAGCATGTGTCTTTTAGTAAAATTACCACCCCCGCTTTTTTCTTAGTGTGAAAGGCCGCGTATTCTCTTGGATATAGGGAAAGCAAAAACTTAAACATATTTTGTGGGGTAAAGTGCGTCTCCTGTAGAAAAACAACGTCTGGATTAGCGCTTCTAAGTTCCCTGTGTGCTATATTACGTTTAAAGGGGGAATTCAATCCCTTGACATTAAGGGAGAATAATTTAATATCAGTAGGATCCATTGTGTTGGGTTAGGTGAAAGTGAGTGCCCATATGATGAGTTAACGTGTATGTCCATCCCTGGAAGAAGGGGTGCAAGGAACTAACCTGGCGTCTGTTGCATCGAGTATCGTCGAGGAAGACTGGGTCCCGGACGCACTGGTGTGTCAGTAGAAAGTGAAAAAGAAAGAAACTGAGTAGATTCAATCTAAAAGTGAAAACAGTCATATAGACTAACCATGGGAAGTTAATAACCTTGAAGCATATGCAAAAACTATGTTGAAATAAACTCCAGTTGGTGGGAACATTACCATCTCCTAAGATCGTTAGTTCTGGTACCCAAAAGATTATAATTTCAAACACAACCTGTTTGAAGTTTTCTAGGCGTCCGGTCCCGGAACCGCTCTAGAAAAGTGCTCATGAATTGCAGCCTAACAGCTAGTATATGTATAGTAAGTGAGCAGCATGTCTCTAACCCCTTAACAGAGACCCCGGTTGGCAGTTCTCTAGGCAATTGCCTTGTGCCCTCTCGGGCACATAAATAGTCCCAGTTAGGCGGATGGCCAAAGTCATTGGGGTTGATTTACTAACCTAAACACACGCACGCACCAGGTGCGTGTGATTTTTACACAGCAAAGCGTATTTATCAACCAAAAAGTCTCTATAAGCATATTTCCACTAATGCCATATATGGAAAAATCATGCACATGGTGCATATATAATGCTGCTTCACAGTTTAGACAAAAATGGTTAGCTCATGCATTTACATTCCTGCATTCATCGACGCAAGCAACACAACGTAGAGCTAATTTACACAACATCACCTTGCAATTCAGGGCAGGGCTTTGCACAACACACCTGCTGGGTGTGTACACACTACAATGCTGTTTAGATTCCACCCATAGATCATGCTGGGAGGGAACACACTACAGAGGTGTATACATGTTCATGGTGTGTTTATAAGGTTAGTAAATCAACCCCATTGTCTCACTCGGTTTTAAAGTCCACTCTGCTCTATGAGGGGGGTTTAAGGGAGAAAACATCACTCAGCTTAACTCTATAGAATACAAGAAGTTTGCCGACCAAGGCAGCCGAGGTGAGGGGGAACACCGGGCTCAACGCGGGCGTCTCGGGGTGGAGGCCTCCCGATGACGTGGTGGTCTACGGAAAGGAGTAGTTGTAGTCACATCCAATTGAACATTCCGCGTCCCAGGGGTGACCCTTTGCCAGGTAGTAGGTTCTTGACCCAATTTGGGTCAGAGCTGGGCAGCTCAATCATGATCTGCCCAAAAGGCGGGTAAATCTTCTGGAACCTTTAAGGTAGCGCTTTTCCCGTCTCTCCGAGCTGTAAGGCTAAACGGGTATCCCCAGCGGTATGGTATATTGTTATCCCGTAGCAGTGTTACCAGAGGCTGCAGTAAACGGCGTCATTGCAATGTATACCACGAGAGGTCTTGATATATCTGGAGGGGGGCCCCTTCAAAGTTTATGTCCGGTAGATTGCGGGCCTTTCGGAATATTTCCTCTTTTATCGGAAAGTAATGAAGTCTGCAGATGACATCTCGCGGCGTAGAGGATGAGCCTCTGGGCCGCAATGCTCTGTGCACCTGATCTAACTCCACTTTTTGCGATGTTGGAGCTCCAAGCACGGTATTAAATAGCGTTTGCAGGTTGGCGTGAAGATCTTCAGGTCCGTCCGCTTCTGGAAGCCCTTTGATTCTCAGGTTATTTCTCCTACCTCTGTTATCAAGGTCTTCCACTCTGCGTTGTAGCTCTCGGATTTCAAAGGAGTGGTCGACATGCTGAGATTGCATCTTATGGATCACCATTTTCGTCGTCTGAAGGTCTTCTTCAACATCCGTCACCTGTTGGGCCAATTGTCTGAAGTAATCGCGCAATGATTGTATTTCTGTTTTACATGTTGTTCTAACTTCTTGTATTAGGAGCTTAAAATCTTTTTTTGTGGGGATGTGTTGAATGTAATCCCTCCAAGAGGAGTATTCCGCTTCATCGGGGTCTGATAAAGATTGAGCATCTGCTGTTTCTGTATTATAGCGGGGAGCCTGTGTTTCTGGAACTGCTTGTTTTTGTGCTGATTGTAAAGGCATAGTCAGCATTGGTGCTTGATTCTTTGTGGCCGCTAGGTGGCGCTGCGGTGTAACAAGTGAAGAGCTGGGATGTTGCGAGGCCTGGAGTGGGATCTGATGGGTTGGGGGTTGCTGTCCACTGGAGCCCCAGGCTTTAAGGCTTCTCTGCGGCCTAGGCACGCTTTCTGGTGGTAGGGCCCAGGAAGCAGGGGACGAAATCGGGGCTGGTACCCGGGAGAGGTATCGGGTCTCCCGGGCTCATGAGGATGTCCTCCACCCCACCTCCCAGGTGAGTAAGTGTGGGTGATCTGTCGACCCCTATGTGGGTGGGTGAAGGCCCCACTGTCTCTCTCCCCTCTCCTGCCCAGGTACTCACTCCGTCCTCCGATTCACCCCCCGATTCTCTTGCTGTAGCCTCGGGGACCCGGATGAGTCCGTGGAGGGAGACTGTGACAGGTCCGATCCCTCCTGTGTGTGCTGGGAGTGTGCCTCAGCTGTCGGCCCTCCACGAGGAGTCCGGTGTTCCAGCGGCGCCATCTTGTGTGCCTGGGTCCCCTGTGAGTCGCTCGTGTCAAAGAACGATTGGATTGTTTTTGACACTTTTTGTTCAGTAGGTCATCAAGCCACGCCCCAGCGTGCCTCCAATCTTTGCAGCAGAGAAGTAGAGTATTTTTATTGCAGGAGCAACTTCCCACTCAAATCTGTTAACTGAGTTTTACCAGTCGGATAAACACAACGCGGTAGGCCAGAGTTATCAAAGGAGGTTCATAACCTTCTGGGGGGATGATGGTTCAGCCTAGTGCAATTAAGGTTCGGGGGGTATTATTCATGAATTTGTCCTTTAAATACATTAAACCCTTATCAATGGATTAACTAAAAACCTTTATCACTGAAAAAAGCAAGACGACCATCTACCTTCCCTTTGTTCCTCCACCATACCCTACAGACTATGTTTAATGATATAATATATATAAGTTTCCCTTAACCCTAAAGAATGTCGGAAGTGATCACATATTGGTAGTATTTTAAAAGGACACTGTGATTAAAAGAATGATATAATATATATAAGTTTCCCTTAACCCTAAAGAATGTCGGAAGTGATTACACATTGGTAGTATTTTAAAAGGACACTGTGATTAAAAGAAAAAGTATGAGAATGTGAACAATGTATTTATGGACGGAATTATTCCTGATTAGTCATGTGTCAATGGATTTATGATGAAAATCTATACATGTGATAAGAGTCCACAAATCGCTACACTTAGGCTTGCCATACACTAGTAGAGTTTTGTTAGAAAAAAAACCAAAACATGTTTTGCGACATTCGGTTAATTTTTCTAATAGGTAATGGGGTCAAATCAACAGTCATTTTTAACTGCAGCGATGAAAAGAAAATGTCTCTCAACCAAATGAAATTCTGACAGTGAATGTGGTTTTTGTTTGGGAAACTCCATTGATTTCCAAAATCAAATGATAACATCAAATTGAATTTCATTCAACATTCGTCAAGACTCTGGTGGCATTATTGAATGTTCTGATGAGACATTTTTCTATGAATGTTCATACAAAACATGCCAGTGTATGGCCAGCTTTATGCTATCTTGTTTGCTAAAGACCAGTGTATTTTTGTCTGCTGCAGTGTAATTGAATTAAAGGCATTATCCCATTGTTTATTTATTTAAAATAGCCAGTGAGATTATTTGACTGAAATGCATGGATAGACAGATGATAAACTGATGGTGTAAACATCTTCATTTCACGTGGGGCAGACAGTAAACAGTTAGGATGTATTACGGCTTTCTATCCACCTACTCTGTTCCTGTAAAGCCACCTATAGACCGTCAAGGGTGCCACGCTTAAAACAACATCCCTTGCCTTAACAGCTACTTAAATAGTAGAAGAGAAGCAAAAGGAGTGCCCCCATAGGGTAGAATGACTTTATTAAAATGTAAAACAATAAAATTGTCCTCACAAACAACCAATGAGTGAGGGCTTGTAATAGCAGGATCTCAAGAATGCTGGGTCAAGGGTTTAAATGTGCCGGTGAGGAGCTAGGTTCATCAAGGTGCACATCAGCCCTCTGGTTGATGCGTTTCTGGGGCCGGACCACTTTCTTCAGAACCAGACTCATCAACAGCGTACACTGGCAGAGTATATTTGGCTATGAAATTGTAGCTTGACTTACCTATAACATCAGCATCTCATTCTGAATTATTTCATTAAAAAAAACAGTTATTTTTTTCAGGTATCTTCAGCAGTGACATGGTTTTCCATTTAATGGTAATAGACCTGCCTTGACTGGTGGATAGAAATTATTCAGTAGTTTGCTGCCCCTGTTTTTACTGATGGAAAACTGCCCCTGCCACTGGACAATTTCTATCAAGCTCTCATTAATAATTAGAGAGCATGATTAGAGACGCAGATGATACAGCAGGACAGTTTTAAATAGCAAGGCTAAGCCTACATTTATTAGAGTCTGGGGGGTTGATTTGCTAAAGGCAAAAAGGCTGTTCATTTTGCAAGGGAAATTTCCCTTAGCTTAATGTGGTAAAAATTCACATTACAAAGAATCCCCAATCATGTGCAAGGAAAATAAAAACAAACAGTATTTTTGTTTGCACAAAAAAGATTGGATGATGGAAGTCAGCAGAGCTTCACCTTATTCACCTACTTGCAAAGTACAAATTCCCTTGAAAAGTTGAACAGCCTATTTGCCTTTAGTATATCAACCCCATAGAGTCAGTGAATTGGAAGCTGTTGCAGGAAAAGCATAGGGAAAGCTGACAAATTGTATTGGGAGAGATTAGAGCAGTTAAGAAACTGTACTTTTTTTTCTGATTGCTAGCTCTTTGGTAAATCAACTACTTTCCTGCCTTTTCTTTTGTGCTTATTATTGGAATTTTCACCACATTCACTAAGCTAAGGGAAAATTCCCTTGCAAAGTGAACAGTCTATTTGCTTTTAGTAAATCAACCCCTATGTCTGCACTGTGCCCCCCTTTTATAGTGAGGGGGCTGGCATAAGGTGACACTAAACTCTAAAGAGTTAAATCTTAAAAACGCATTCAGGTACCTTAACTATTAGCAAAACTGGACCTTATTTGTGTATCACTCGGCTGTAGATCCTGAATTCATATCTGAATTGGTGCTGACACTGTCCTTCCTTCTGGATGGGGGCTACTTTTGTGCCCCATGGTCCTTGTGTGTGTTGTAAAGTAGCCATCGCTCCAAGCTCGCTCCCGTGATGGACTACAATCTCACATTTATTTACTCATTTGTATTGAGATTGTAGTCCATAACGGCAGTGAGCTTGGAGAGGTGACTACTTTACAACACACACAGGGACTATGGGGAATATATTTAGCCACCCTCCAGAAGGAAAGACAGTGTCAGCACCAATTCAGAGATGAATTGAGGATCTACAGCACAAATAAGCTCCATTTTTGTTAATAGTTGAGGTAGTTGAATGCATTTTTTGGTTTTGACTCCTGAATTTAGTATCACTTTAACCAAATGTCCCCTTAAAGGCCCATCTAAGCCTGCTGGCTATAGTTCAATGGTAATGCAGCACCAGGACCACAATTCTTGATCCCTCTGGATTCCCCTCAAACCCATGGTGAACCTGAACCTCATCCCCTTATGTGCTTGATAGAGCTTTTTAGGTGAACTCTCCATAGAGTTTGTGTGGTGTTTTTTTTCCTCTGCTATACCTAGAGAGAACAATGTGAACCTCCCGCTGGTTCTCCAGCCTGATTAATCTGTGTCCTGTTTGGTTTGTCAACTGAATTGTACAGTTGTGTCTGAATCATTTAGATTACACAGAAACTGATGCCTGTGTATTGGTATGTGTATTGTATAGTAATTTGTTTCTATTTTGTAGAAAATAGTTTTTTTTCTGACTGAGATCCTGTCTTCTATCTATCCTCATTTAGGCTTTTGTGAAGAGTATCGGTCTTCAGCAGATTTTTCGGTAATGGAGTCATTTATTTCTATTTATCTTTGTTTACTATTGCTTACATTTGCCAGGTTTGTTTCTGCTATCTATAACTGTATTTATTTTACATTTGTATAGACATTATATACATTTTTATAATTTTTTTATAGTTTTGTGGTAAATTTAGTTTTCTCTTATCAGTCCTGAGGGTAAGAGGGTCATGGGGAAAGATTCTTCTGGTACTGAGTGTACTATAGGTGCTAACTATCATGGACTCAAGGCAAATTAGGTAACAGCTTTAGGGCTACGTAGCACTTTTTTTAGTAGTTGATTTCAAGCTTGTTTTATGGCACAAGAATAGTATATTCTTGCTTTTGGGATGTGTTAATATGTTGTGTTAACTTCAAGGTATGTAGACTACCCTCCCACTCACAAAAGTCTCCCTCTAGTGCCTTGGTGAACCTTTTAAATTGGACTGTGCATTGAGCTCTTCTATAAGAATCTCTGTTTACCTCTGTTTTAAGAATTGTGTAATTGCAGGATACATGTACAGTATAGTAGTGATTTATTTTATATTTTGCATAGAAAAGAAGTAGGTATCCCTAGTAGTAACAAATGGACATGTGGAGACTTGAGCGTGCATAGGGGTATGTGACTCTCCAGTTCGTCTTCTGAAATTGTATATATTTACAAATATTATCCAGAAGAATAACACTCTACCCCTGCATTTAAAGTTTCCCTCTCTCCATTTGTATATGTAGGTTTCAAAGGTGGGATTCTTGAGGACACACAATGTCCAGGCCATATCACAAGGTTTAATATTAAAACCACCCACTGTTTAGGAGGTAGCTCTTACCCAGATAGCAAGCAATTGTGCTGCAAGTTATAAAATGACTTGCTAAACTATTGCAGACTTGCCAAACTTCACAATTTTGTTGCACAATTACAGCAAGTCTGCATTGCAAGTCTCCAGATCAACATGCTCTGCAAAAGTGGTGTACATTTGCAGAGCTCCTGCTAAGACCTGCAAGACTCTTGCTATAGACTTGCCAAGCAAATTTGCTACAAATTCAAAAAGTATCAACTAGAACTTGTGCTGCAAGTGTTCTGCAAGTCTACAACTTGCCAGGAATATGTGCAGCAAGTTAGCAAGAATTACAATTTAACCCTGCCGCAAGTTTGTGGCAAGTTATCCTTGCTATCTGGGTAGTAGATTAATACTTGAGGCTTTTTCTGGGTCAAGTTATAACACCAAAGTACTAGTCTACAGTGCAACAATTAAAATCACAATACAAATGAGTGTATGACCAATAATGACCAATAATAAAATGTTCAATATGTTGCTGTATGCAGTAATTTGGTTGGTGACTCCTGACTGGTGGCGCACCTGAGTAGAATTCTTAATGTACATAAGAAAAACTATACCATTGTAGAGAAAGATTGCTTGGCTGTCAAATTGGCACTTGAAGTCCTCAGGTATTGTCCATTGGGAAGACAATTTAAGCAGATTGTTGATCATGCACCCCTAAAATGGATAAGGGGAAGATTAGGTTTTGAATCATCAACTGATTGTTATCAATTAACATTGTATTGAGATTGTAGTCCATAACGGCAGTGAGCTTGGAGCGGTGACTACTTTACAACACACACAGGGACTATGGGGAACAAAATTAGTCACCCTCCAGAAGGAAAGACAGAAAGAGAGGGAAAAGTGTTCTGTAGTCCTAACATTCTTCCTGTTCTGAGGTGACAACGCTGCTTCTCCATAGATACAGTACAGTGCATAAATGTTGGCACCCAAGGATAGGAAGTGTTTTTACAGACAGGAATACCAGGTGAAAATAAAGGAAAAAAGCCTGAAAAAAAGCAAAGCAAAGCAGCCATGACATCTAAAGACTGGTAAACAACAATATATTACATTCATATTCTTGTTTTTTTCGGCTAGCCATGTGTACCAGAGAACTTTGGGAAACCCAAGGTCCGCCTGTCTCATAGGTTCTTTTGATACCACGTCAGCCCTAAACAGGAACACTTGAATCACAAAAGGGTTTTTATTTAGGCTGGCTCATTAGAAGGGAACAAAAGGGTTTGAATAAGGTTTTTGAAGCTGTCTAAATGTCCACTTGCCCATGTCTGAGGACACCTTTATACCTTTATATTACTTTTATTTTATAAAGGGTTTTTTTAATGGTTTTGCGTTGTTTTTGTTCTTTTTTGTATGTATGCTGTAATTAATCATTTGTGGAATAATCTATCATAATAGGAAAAAAAACTTTAAATGATAATGTCTGTATTAGTATATAGTTGTACAGCTATGCTCATTTTGGTTCCTCAGAAATTAATTTATAAATAACAGAAAGCGTAAAAGATGCCCACATAATCACAATTTAAAGTTTTCCATTTGCATAGTTTGAGTAATGAGGATTGTTCGGATAGCTAAATGGTTTTTGTAAACTGGAATCCATCTCTGTTGTAAACACTTTGCTTCAAGGTCAGATTCTAATGTGTGTTTCACACAGTCCTAATGTCTGGATCAAACTGACCATGAAAAGATGTCGCTTCCCCATATAAGTGGCATTTATCAAATGTGTTTCTCAAATGGGAAATTTGGGTTCTCACTTATCACAAACTAAAACCTTTTTTTCCCTTTTTTATTGCCTATTAAACATTAATCGGCAAGGGGTAAAACATATTGTAAGATGATAATTCAAAGATGGAACTAGTCCCTGTAATCTTTAAGTAAAATATAAAGCAGTCTTTTATGTATGAAAATTAGGGCACATGGGGGTAATTTACAGCCTCTTCATCTTCAAGACTTTGCAGATTTTTCATGGTGAAGGCATTGGCTTTTTCTGCATGTTGTATATGCAGTAGTTAATAGAAATTGTCAGCTGAAGATCTTGCAAAATCCATGACTTCCAGAAATGTTGAATTCCTGGTATCCCACTGTGCTCAGTCGCTCAATCCACTGGTCCCAATGTCACTACTGTACCCTGTGGGGACATGGGGACCCATCGCAGGAACTTCGGTGTGGCGAAGTACCAGAAGACTGCCATGCCCAAAAGTGGCAGGTTCTGCAGAATCATCAGCTGGCAGTTTCTCTTACTACAAAAAATTCACGCTCTGATGTCTGTGAACCTTTCCCTTACAACAGGGGCACTGATTAAACTTTGTGGGTAGCTGGCTTGTGCATTATTTTCTCAGCTGTCTGAAGACCTTGGTATTACTGTTCTGCTATAATCAGTGCACTAGGAAATTCACAGCAAATAAATATATTGACATCAAGTTTAACTTTTGGTTACCCTGTCTTCATATAAGGTACTCAGGAGATCCAGACTTGCACAAGGCAGCTGAAGACCTGTGCAGATATCAGGCAAACAAAATATTCTATGGGCTGCCGTTCTTAAATCTGAGGTTAGCTCTAGGCAATGACAGCGTAAGCAGGGGCATCTGTGATTACAATTAGGACAAACTAGCAGGGTTCTCTTAAAGGGGAAATGTTAGTTGAAATGAAGTTGTCAGACATGAAATTCTTTTGTGCCCCCCCCAATCCTGATTTCACCTTGTTACTAAGGGCTCAGTTGTCCTGACTTTGGTTAAGGGGTAGGTAGAGCTAAACACTAACCAGAGGTGTGCACAGAAGAGGTTCTTCAATTCCTACGGTGACTGCTCAAACTTGTGGCATTTTACTTTTGAAAATTTAAGAAGGATCTGTTGCTTCCAGAACATCTTATGCAGCTATCGGTTTGATGCAAATGTAATTTACTTTTGCCAAAAAGGGCTGAGTTGTGAGGTAGCACAAGTTTCTTAGAAACAGGTGACCTGACTCTTAGAGAAGAGTCAGGCCTATATTGGCAAAAATTTTTATGCTTTCATTAAAAACAACACACTATCCAGGTAATGTACACTTTAATTGATTTAATTTCCCACAAACCTTCTGCCTAAGGGCTTGTTTAAGGTGACATCTATAGCCCCGTCAAATGCTTTGGGCACAAATAAAAAAGGGTTAAACAGAAAATGTATCCTTTGTAGAATAAGACTTTAAGAGACAACAAAAGTTCTCTATGCATTAAGGCATGCCTTGTATACATGGCTTGCCCGGGAATGGACAGCATGCGTTTTTTTCCTGCTGCTGTTCGCACAAAGCCTTATGCCTATATTACCTTATTACAAGATGGTCTTTCAACATTCTGTATATGAGAATGAGGCATATCAGTCCTTTCAGTTATTCAAGTCACTTTATGAGGAAGAATGGATGCTGTCTCATCCATGATTTTAAAGTAATGAGGTTTTATCAAACTCATTTTTATACTCCAAGGTATTGTGCCGGGGAAATTGCTCACAGATTGCAAGCTGAGTTATTTTCTTCCTATTATACTGTATAAAAGAAAAAACAATCTTCCATTAACTATCTGTTCAGGTCACCCAAGAAATGAAATAAAAGATACTTCAGCAAAGTGCATGATTTTATTTTTCCTTTAGAATGTTCTTGCAGGTCGGACCATCCTAACTTTAATGTCTGTGTCTGCTATACTAAGCCTTGTATGCTTACTTTTAATAAAAATAAATAAATACAAATAAAATGTCAAAAAATTTGGACATTTAAAAAAAAAAAAAAAAATCTAATATTTAAAAAAAAATTGAAAAGTTAGAAAAAAAAAATTTGGTTTCAGCCCGACATTTTTTTTCATTTTTCATTTAGGTTTCGGTTTTAACATTTTCATTTCAGTGCATCTCTAATAAAAAGTTATCTCAAATATTGTGAAAGCACCAAAACTTGAATAAATATAATGTAGAGGTTCATTAATAGACCCTGTACTACCACATAACTTACTAAACTAAAAATGACCAAAAAAGACAAGACTTACAAACCCAATACTGATGACTCTGAATGACTGTGGACTCCCAAGTCCGGAGTCCTCAGTCATCAACAAATACAGTATCACCAAAAGAAAAATAAAACAGTTTAAGGACTGCAATGGACTGGTACAAACTAAGAAGAAATCAAATATACCTGATAAAGTTATAGTTCAAATAAATAAAATATACATATTTAAAGTTATATTAAAGTCAAAAAGATGTTTTAGCTATTTAAAATGCTGACCAAATTACTTACAATGGATGCTGCTCCCTTATGTTTACAAGTTTTAGTTTCCTGCAGAATCAGCTTGTCCCCTGAGCACTGGTCCTGATATTCTGGGTTAAGGTGGCTCCTTTCCCCTGCAGGGTCTCATAGAGCCACCCTTGTGTGTGCTAGTATTCTATGTGTGTCTTCACAAACACACAGGCGCAGCAAGGCAAAACAATCCCCTGCTTCTCTCTTCTAGTAGATGGACAGCTGCCGGAGATGGTGCTGTCCCTTGTGATCTGGTACTAGACATGAAGTTCAGGGAAGTGGAGTTGAAAGAGCTGTAGCTGTTTAGAAAAATGATGACTGTAAGTGTTTTGGCGAAAATGTTAATTAATACTCTGCTGGGCAATGTATATTTGTTCAATCTCGACTTAATATTTTAAAAAACTTTGAGAGTTTAATACTACTTTAACCCTCTTAAACTCAAACTTAACTGTAACACTTGTGCCCTAACCCTTAACACCAGTTATAACCCTAAAACTTAAAATATAGACTTAATTTATCTTCCAGTAACAAATGCTACCCGTGCCAAATGCAGCAGTGCAAAAACACCCACCAGCAAGGCCAACTGCTTCACATTAAACAGCTTGATCCTCGATACAACAATACGTCAGCAGGTTTACCAAGGGGAAAGATAGAGCCATTTAAGTCTCTAGCCTTTTAGGACTCTATCTGGTCTTTACAGTTCTCTGTATCACCACTAGCCAGAACAATGTCAGCAAAACCTGGGATGTAGGTAGAGTGCATATTATACGAAAACATTTAGGATTCTATAGCTATAGCTCTATCAAAGTTAAATATTCTAATAATCAGGCCCTCTGTGTTTTTTTTATCAAGCTGTTGCTAAATGTCTTTGCAGATATAGCAACTAACGAGAGCATATTTATTTTTATTTTTAAATGAGATATGAATTAAACATAAGATATGAATTAAACATAAACTGTAATTCTGCAGTGCCAGTACAATCAGGCCACTAGGTGACCTACATAAACTTATAGACAGAGATATAAGATATTGATAGTAGATATGAACTGATAGCTCCTTCTAGACTACTCATTTTACTTATTCATGACTTTGCCTTGGGACAGATTTGTATTTATCTCAGGCATGTTTAAATATTTTAATAAATAATATTAATAATACATAAAAACAGAACTGCAGGTCACTGCAAGGTTCAGCTCATCAACACTTATTAAAAAATTCCAAATGCCATCAGTAAACTAATTTTAAGACCCCCCCCAAAAAAAAGTCTCTGCTCTTATAGTTACAAACACACTTTTCTCAAATAAGAGATAGCTGGGAAGTGTCCAGGCCTTGTGAAGCAACGTTTTACACCTCTTCTGACTTTACTACTAAGCAATAAATACTAAAAAGGCCCTATGACTTGAACCTGTTCAATTTAAGAAGTGTCAGTGTTGCTGGAGCTGAGAAAGCGGACAGGTGGCTACCTGGTAGGCGACAGGTACGGGGACCCAAAATTACCATTGGCTCCTTTGGGAGGCATCGGTACATCATTTAAAGGAGATCTATGAGGTGAGTGAATTCCACTCATCCTCATAGTTAGAGCCGACCTGTGACAAAGAAGCTGTCACAGGTCAGCTCTATTGATTGGGAAGTGAGCAGAAACATGCAGCGATCAGCTCACCTCCCGATCGTCTCCCTGCAGTGAGCGGTGACCGTCAGTCACCGCTGCCCGCAGGTATTCCTCTCTGCCTCCAGATAGGCTGAGCCAGCTGTCACTCACGCAGCTGGGTGGATCTCAACAGTGATGTCGGGATCCATCCCGCCTGCAGCGCTCACAGTATATAATGGGCAATTGCTGGCTCTATACTGAGCTGTGGGTCGCGGGAGGACGCTAGCATATGTCCTCCCGTGATCCTAAAGATAACTATGGGGAAAAACACCTACCCCATAGTTCTCTTTTAAACTTCATGTTATTTGATATTATTAAACATAGTTTATTCCACTGCAAATCATTCCAGCTGTTTCATTAATATTTAAGCATTTAATTGGACAGCAGTTCCTGTTTCATTGAGGACATTTCGTAGGGCATCTCTGTACTAGCGTGATGTGGTTGAGTTAGTCATCATCTTTCTGTCTATTGACTAGCAGGGAAAACAGATTCTTTTCCTTAGTCAGTTTCCCAAGGTCAGAAAAAATGCTCACCCTAAAAAGAAACTTTAGTCATTAACATTCAGAGCTGACAATAGCTCTGTCATTAAATCAGGGAGCCTGACATCTTACCAAAGAAACAGCACAAGGTCAGCACTGTAGTTTACCCCGTCTCTTGAATGTCCAGCAGTAAATCTGAAAAAATTACTCGTTACTGTTGACACTTTAGCCCACAAGCACAGTCACGATTAGATGTTGTTGCTCAGTAATGTGCAAATATTTTGATATAATTTGAAACAAAACAAACCAAATGTATATTTGTACAATTTGACCATCATACTAGTACTCAAATATTGTGAATTCCAGATTTATATAATACGTCCTTGTATGCGGGGGAACAGTAGAGACGAGGGAGGATTACCAATGTATATAATTCCATTTAGTTGTTAAACATTTTTATTAACAAAGTATTTTTGGAGTGCAGTTTCTACATGCTAAGTATGATTTATTGCCTTTGTGTTGCAAAACTTGAACATGAAAAAACAAAAGTTGGAGATATGCGATTTGCAACTCTTTACTTTGCAGAGGCACCTCGCTATGGTAGCATTTGACTTTTACATAGACTTGCAAATGTTTGCAGTTGGGGCCCTGTTTTTTTGAAAATGTTAAAAGCGCCATTTAGGCCCCGTTCACACTGGGGCGGTTCAGCCTCGCGGATTGCCGACATGAACGATCTTCAGCTGGATAAATTCATTAAAATAAGTGACTTATTTCCAAACTCTATTTTGCGTTTCAATATTAAAACACGCAAAACAAAATAAGGTCTCAGCTTGTCTTTTCATCTATATTCATGTCTTATTTAGCAGAATAAAGTTCCCAGCCATCATTCTTCATTCTCTCCAATTGTTTGTCACTGCAAACTGTGAGCAGAACATTCTGACTTTTGCATCCTAATGCTATAAGCTTAGTAAATGGTAAATGAAATGTATTTCTTATTATTATCAATGAATGCAGGATTCAGAGATATTTGGATTCTACTGCTTTCTACAGGAAGATTTATACACTGGCAAAAAAACAAACAGTGACCAGCCTAGTATAACCCCTCCCACGCTCAGCAAGCCTCAGTTTTTATGCTATTGTTCTAAGGGGATTGATGTCTTTCTCTACTGAGAAAAGTTTATATATATTTACTAACCATTTCTCTTTTTTCATGATCATTTTTTTGCTTGAATCAAGACTTCATTACATGCTGCTGTGCTGAGCTGGACTCTTTATGCAGCTACACAGACTGGCCTATCTTCAGCAATAGCTTAGAAGGCTGTACCTCGAGCCTTCTAGAGGCCTAAAAACTGTAGGGCTTTCCTGGATTTTGACCTACAGGCACTGGGCTCTGCTTGCGGCACTTTCCAGACCTTCAGACTGTGTTAGTTAGCCACAGAGTACTATCCAGGTTCAGAGCCGTGGCACAGACTCTGGTATGACCCAGTTTCTGGAGACAATTTTGTGAGTAAGCCATATAAGCAGAGCATCCGGAGCTACTGTATTTTTTGGAACTGTTGGGTGACATTATTACCTCTTTTTTTCTGTTGGGCTCCATGAAAAGCACCACTGCATCAGCATGAGGTAGCATGGTCCACTTCAGTTAGTCCTTGCTGTCACCTACATTGACCTGGTCACTTCCGGCCATTCAAACCTCTCCGGCTTTCAGCAGCTGGTTCGGAAGTAACCATGATTTGTACCTGCCATTCTCAATTAACTTTTCTCTGTTAAGAAGGGCAACAAAAGCACAAGGGGGAGAAGTCCCTCTGCATTAGGTCTCTCCAGCTCACAAACAGTTTCCATGCAGCCTGCAGTGTCCCTCCTCATGGACACCAACATTTGGATCGTTGTCCCCTGCTTGAGTCCATACCCTCTTAGGAGTCTTCCTTAGCTCCACCAGATGTGGCCCCCTCCTCTGCCTTATTCAGGGAAGAGATCATCACAGCTATGCTGGAGCTATTGCTGACTCCTGCACCTTAGACAATATTGATCTTTTCTGGCTGCAGTATACTTTTGCACTGATTGGTACACAGGGGCGCATTTGTAAATGTACTCCTGTGACCCAAAAGAGAACTAAAGCCAAAAAGAGGTTTGGCTATACTTCTCTTTTAATATCACTTTTAAGTAACTCTTGTGAGCACCCCTGGCAATGTTAATTTTTTTTTCAATGTTTTTTTCTTTTGCTGGACAGCTTGATCTGCATGTTAATGTTGAGAAAAATGTAAATAAAGGCATGTCAAATTAAAAAAAAGGGATTGAAGGGAAATCCCAGCTTTTGAATAAGTTGCAATCTGACCATCTTTCGTGTTACACCCTGAATATGGGTGTAACATGTTTGGAAAATGAAAGTTAGCCTTTAATTTACTGAATGCAAACATTTCAACATAATATTTGTTGCCATAGGGGTCCTTTAAGATAACACTGGAAAATAATATATTGAAGTATTTGTTTAAGGCCTTTAAACCTCTTCCCATTACTAATTTCAATTTGTGTCTCATTTGTTTTCTCTTCTCTTTTTTCTAATGGTGGTGAGAGAACTTGTGATGTTAAATCCATAAGCAAATCAGCTTTTCAATTATATAGAATAATTTATTAAAAGAACTTTACCAAGACGACCTACAGCCCACATTCTGATTTCAATATTTAATGCAAGCACTTATATCTGAAATTTGAAAAGCCTTTTATGACCTGCTTGTATAGAATCGGGGTTAACTCTTCCCACTGCTAATTTGTCTACTCATTATGGTGACGCTCATAAAAATTCTCAGAGAGAAATGTGTGTTGCCTGTCTCACCTGCAAATCAAGAGCTCTTGAAATATACATTTTTAATGTTCTTCTTTTATACAGTTAGACTAAAGTTCTACAAAAAGACAGGGCTAATTACATCAATAATTCCAGGTTACTTATTTGAAGTGATGTACATCAACAAGCAGCAGCAATTAGATCAGAAGAACAGTCAAAACAATAAAGGTGTCATTTTATATAATTAACAGAATCAAGTTGTAAATGTTTATATTTTGCATTTTTTGTAGACTCCCTGGCATTTGCAAGAGCTAAACCGTGTTAAAAAAAATTGTTTACGCTGCTGAATGTTGATCTTGCGATATATATGCCTCTCCCAGGATTAGAAAAGTCATTTTGTTTCCAAAGTGCCTGCCATATTTCATGGCATGGAGCTTCCGCTAATTGAGAGGAGCAAAAATAGACAAATGAACAGATATATTTAAGAGAATGGATTTTACAATTATGTACGTGTTTAATATTGTGACGGGAGAAACTGTTAGTGAAAATGCCACATTAAGGAGAGTGTTACTGAGCATATGTCACTGGAAATCTTTTATATTAAAAAAAGGTTTGAGAACTGAGAAAATAAAAATGAGATAGCAAGGCAAAGTAATTGCAACCAGGGCACTCAAATGTCCCCAAATGTGCCTTAAGATAAAGTAATTAACAGAAAAAATTCAGCCTTTAGTATGCCTACTAAATATTACCCAGCAGCAGAAAAAATAATACAAGCAGTTCTAGTTGCAATAATAAACCTATTTCCGGAGCTGTTCTCCACAGACTTACCGCTCTGCAATACAGCGATAGTCCTCTTCCAAGTTGAATTTTGAATGACAGCCACCATACTTTAACCCACTTCCTGTGAGTCAAGGCTGTCATGGACCTTCTCCACTGGGGGCTTGACCTCATGAGTGCATGTTGCAGAGAGTGGCGTCACATCATTACATTCTGCCACTCCTTACAGCATTTAGGACCCGCTCATCTCCAGCAGAGGAAGAGGACCCATGAAAATGAAAAAAGCAGGGGGTGCTCCAAGGGAAGGGGGCAGGGTTGTGGGGAGTGGCAAGCCTAGAGGGGGTCTTTGTGACCAAAATGTATCTTTATAATAGCTTTCTATAATGCCTTTTACAGCAAATAGTAGACTGAGAGTAGGAGTGTCAGGGCTAGGAGCCAATGAGGTCTATTATATTGCCTAATATTGTTAACCTAACCTGTCACAGACACTTGGAGATGAAGGAAGAGGTGTGGATGAGCACAGGGAAGACTTCATCAATATGATACTCATTCTTAATTCAATGGGAAGGTCAAAAAGCTGCAAGTCTTCAGTGATAATGTCATCCTCTTATCTATAAAGTCCAAATCCCATTCGCACTGCCACGGTCTCAAAACCACAAGGTATATGTGGTGCCCAGGTGACCACACAGATGGCGCCGTGCAAAACACTAATAGTAAATAAAAGTAATTCACCGGCACACACTTGAAGGGTTTTTAAAGTATTGATATGTTTATTCAATACCCAATGTCACATACTGTCATACGTTGCTAACGTTTCGGGTCCGCACAGGGATCCTTCATCAGAGCGACAGTGACACAATGCATAGGTGAACATGCAGGTATAAATACACATCAATCCAGGTGCAAACAGACAGCCCATGACATCATTATGATGTAATTCCCGCCAAAATTCAAAAAGATAGACACACCCACATCAGCACAGAAGAATTCTATTAGTATTAAGTGCTAAAAAAATAAAAAAAAAGGTAAACAAGAACTCTTTTTTTTTTTTTTAAAAGTCTACATGTGTGTAAGGATCCCTGTCATTGGATCTACCTGTTGTCAATGCCGCGGCATCCCCGGTTGCCATGGTCGCCAATGTAGCGTGGAGAGCAGTGTCTGTTCCCCGTCGGGACACAGCAATGAACTGCGCATGCGCCGGAGGACGCAGATCCGCCCCCGGCGTCTCCTCGTTGCTAGGATACAGTGCGAGGGGCCGGCCTGTCATCCACGGCTTCTCCTCTGATGGTAACAGACGGCAATGGGGGAGGCTGAAAGAACAAAGTGGTGAGGCATCTGAAATCCATAGGGTCAGAGGTCAACAGGCCACATGTGAGAAAAAATGAATGCCAAATGAATAACATAGGATCAGGGGTCAACAAGCCACATATAAGCACTAAAAACAAGGGGATGGGGGGGCTCAATCAAAAAAGGGGGTGATAAAGAGGGGTAAAAGACTTTATTTGGTTTGGATGGTTACGATTCGTCATAGATCCCTACAGTCAGAGAAATGGTCCTAAAGTTGTACAGGACATAAAGCAATGGAAATAGCATCGGTCCGTAAGGAAGCATGTATAGGATATCGTACTGTTAAGTCCCCTGGGATGCATGGTCTCCAAAGTATGTATCCAAAAAGCTTCCCTGCGTAGTAGTGCGTTGTTATGGTTACCGCCCCGGGGGGGGGGGATGTTTGCACCTGTTCTATTACCATTGCACGTAGTTCATGTACCTGGTGATTGTGTATGGCAAAATGTATGGCGACCGGTTTGTTGGGGTTCATTTCCCTCCCATTCTTTTTTTGTTCTATGGCCAATTTGATATCGCTTTTGTGCTTCTGATATCTCTTTTTGAAGGTGTTAATTGTCTTGCCGACATACACTAATGAACAGGGGCACTTCAAGACATAAACATAGTGGTCGGTATTGCAGTTATAGTAGCCATTGATCGGGTACTTCTTGCCCAAATGTGGGTGCATAAATGAGTGCCCCACTATAATGGAGTTGCAGATACTGCAATTAAAGCATTTGAAGCACCCTTTTCTAGTGGAGAAGTTAAAGCCGGGGGTTGAGTACTTATCTATCGGATCCGCCTTAACCAAGCGGCCTCGAATAGATTTGTTTTTGGAAAAGGTGACCAGTGGTATCTGTTTTACAATAGGGGCTAATTTCCTATCAGCCTGGAGAATGCGATTATTTCTACCAAGAGTTCTCCTGATGTCACATGTCTCAGAATTAAATGTAGTAATAAATGTGGTCTTATCCGCACTAGTACCAGTTTTGGGTGTGTGTAGTCTTTGTCTCGCACATTCCAATGTGCGTTTCAAAATGTCCTCAGGGTATCCCCTTTCACGAAACTTGTGGTGCATAGCCCTGAGTTGGATCTCACAGTCATCATGGTCCGAACAAATGCGCATAACTCTTAGGAACTGAGATATCAGAAGAGTGTCTTTCAGTCTACCAGGGTGTGCGCTTTGGTAGCTAAGGAGTGTGTTGTGGTCTGTGGGTTTGCTATAGAGGGTAGTGTCCAGGCAGTCAAAACGAAAATAGTTATTGTCCAATATTAAATGTAAACATTCAATCAAAAAATCAGTGGGTGGTTCAGCCACAGTCCTTTTGTGAAGGAAATGTCGTGCCGCTCTTAGCCCCAACTCAGTGGGGATGCATTTGTATAACGACGAGGTGTCCATGGTAAGCAGGATCCAATCTTCCTGGACTTTCTCCACATCTCTTAATTTTTCCAGGAAGTCACCAGTGTCTCTTACATAAGATGGCAGTGATTTAACAAGGGGTTGCAGGGTAAAGTCAATGACCCTGGCTAGTGGTTCGGTGACAGAGTCAGTGCCGCATACGATAGGCCTAAAAACCAATGGGTCTATACTCTTATGCACTTTCGGTAGTCCGTACATCACAGGTGTACGGGGATGCTTCATGCATATGTACTCTGCCACACCCTCAGAGATCCATCTATTACCCACAGCAACCTCTGTAAGACCCAAAATCTTCTCCTGTATGTTACCGACAGGATCACGCATGATATTCACATAACAATCAGTATCGGATAATAATCCCAGCATACTTTTCTTGTAATCAGGGTAATTCATAACCACCACGGCACCGCCTTTATCGGCCGGCTTTATAATGATGTTGCAGTCATCTTGTAGTGACCGCAGCGCAGCATATTCACCCTTACTCAAATTCTTGGCATGCATTTTTTCATACGTTTTGGTTCTTTTGGCCTTCTCCCGAGTTTCATATCTGATTGTTTTAATAAAAGTATCTATTGTGGGGAATTGTCCAGGGGGTATAAAGCCACTTTTGGTCTTAAATCTCCCCATGCCCTTATCCATGGTGGGGACTTGTGCCGTATTGTGAAAATATTGTTTGATTTTAAGATTGTGTTCTAGTTTGAACGTATCAACCTCAAACTGGAAGGCATTAAACCGTGATGTGGGGCAAAAAGATAAACCCCTACTCAAAAGTTGGATCTCACCTGCATCCAGTGTCCTTGATGAAAGGTTCATCACCGGGCTCTCTTTGTAGACGGGTATTGGCAAGTTCTCTTTCTCCTCCCCCTCCTTGTGCGTTTCCGTCTGCAGTTGCTCCTAAAAAAGGTGTGGATGCATTGGAGATGTGGGATGCAGGAGGTTGTGCGTTTTCCGATGCGTTGGGCCTGTTGAATCTGGTATCCTCGCTGTCTGTCGAGGGATTTTCCGTTGGGCGGTCACTGCCACTGGAACTGCGTTGCTGTCTGTTGAATCCACCCCTGCTTGGTCCTTGCATGTAGTTGTCTCTTCTGCATCGTCTGGATGGATTAGTGCCAGATAACCAGGTGTACACTCTGCCCTCCTGGTAATCTTGGCCAATTTGCTTGAATTTGTCTCTTTTTGATTATTTCACTGTCTCGGTATAGGCCGCCACATCCGTTTCAACCTTAGATATTTCATTCTGGTATATTGAATCGTCAGTTACTTTTTCTTTTATATAGATCTCGTGTGTGGTGATATCCCGATTAACTTGACCAAGTTGAGTTTTTACCTCCTCAATCACCAGGAGCATATAATTCCTCTTATCAATGGTAACAAGGATAGTAAGCAGAGGAAAACTCTGCAAATGGCACACGGACAAAAACAAAACATTCTTTAGAGCTCTAAGGAAAGGTAGACCCATTGACAGGTTATTATTCATATTTGCATGCATGTAACTTGCATTTGCAAGTTACAGTTAATTTCTGTCCCAATGTGAATGGTAATCAATAGAGGAAATCTCCCCAATCTCCAAAAACTCAATAGAGGTTCTACTCCTGTAATTAGCCATCCAGAAAGGGACATTTTCATCACCACTAGAGAGAAAAATGTTCCATGTGGTTTAAGGTGCTCCTCCCAGAAAATCCTTTCTAATGAAAAAATGCATATCCCATAGTGCTCTGGGGAGATTGTAGAGCAACAGGAATATGTAATTTTATGATGAGTCTCCCTGCTAAACCACATGCAGATGTCGTATTTGTGCTTAATGAATGGTGACAAACTGTTGACAATGAAATTCAATTATGTAAGTGGCATTTCTTCGGGTCAATACTTTTTCCCAGTTTTTTTTGCTAAAATTAGGTACCTCGGCTTATATTCGGGACGGCTTTTACTCGAGTATATACGGTAACAAAAATACAAACAGGTTCATCATTTTAAATCACAAATGTGTCTCTGCATTGCTGCTAATGCATTTTGTGATTATTTGTATGTATTTATTGAATTTATCTTGGAGTGTTGTTCTACTTTAAACTATGTTAGGGCTGCAGAGGGAATAGCAATGGAAGGCTGACATAAGCGGTTTGTTTGTTTTTTATTCATGAAATATTTATTGTTTATCAATTATTGTATATCAAAGAAAAGTAACATAGTATGATACCAATAAGGAACGACTTACAGTATATAACACTGTAAATCTAAAAAAATATTTGAGGGAAACAAGAGTGTCCACAAATGAGTAGGTGGGAAATTCATAAAACAAGGTGCTGGCTGTAGTAATAAATGGAGGAGGACAGCAATGAAAACAAAGTACACAGAGCTTCTGATCACATTTTGTATTGTGTATGATCCCAACTAGAGACAAACCAAGAGAAAGGGCTTTAAACTTTAAAGCAAGTGCATCACCCATCAATCATCATTAAGTATTCCATTTTATTGTTAATTTGATATAATAGATATAAACATATTGGAACATTTGAAGTCCTATTAGCAAGTCCTTACCTTGAGAAAGGTTTGCAGAACCTGCTTGTAGTCCTTTAGTAGTCTGAGTGAATTTAACTTTTGGAATCATACTTGTAAAAACTTGCAGTTGGGTTCCAAAATCTTGAAATTAAGTTCTTGAAATGAAAAAGAATTGGAGTAATGCACTGCTTGTATTGGTTTGCTTATCAGCTTGTACCGTGGGAAAATAATTATACCAGTGGAATCAGAAGCTACATTAAAATTTAGATTTTTAGCATTTTACTGCTGATAGTGTGTGTAAGAGACCAACTGTCCAAGAGACAGATGGAGGGCTTTCTGTTTTTATTCATCAGAGAGCTTGTTTCTATTTAGGATGGGGGCATGGAGCTTCCACTTTGAGTACCATATATAGTATTGGGGCTGAAGGAAGAATAGTTGCCCAGCAGAAGTTGTTTGAATAGGGTTACGTTAGAAAAAAAGAATGGGCAGAATAGACCTTGTGTTGGTACCTCGAATAATCAAATTGTTGCCTCATTGTTATTTCTCATAGAGTTTTGATGGTCTTGCCATCATACAGTTGGTGAAGGTGCAGCTAAGATCTGGGGCCCAATTTCTGAATGGATTTTTTTGGTCCAGGCCTGAAGGGGGAAAAAAAACATTAGTGAAGAATAATAGGCCCATTTTAATTGATTAGTTCTTAAAGGGAACATGCCATGACAAATATGAGAGCTGTCATTCCTGGCTTGTTTTAGATCAGGGGTGGCAAACACAAGGCACGCGGGCCGAATCCGGCCCGCCGGACCTTGTAATGTGGCCCGCACAGCAGCCACCTCATTTTGCCATGTCTCATACCCGGATCGCCTTGGTATGCGATCCGGGCCATTCACAATTAAGCAGCCAATAAACAGGTAGGTTAGACGGCTGCTTCCTCCCCGCTAGGACCCCGGGAGGCCCCTGCAAGCGGCCGTCTAATCTGCCTGTTTAGAGGTCAGCGCCGCTGCCTGATTGTGACCGGCCGGACTACAGAGGCGATCCGGGACGTTCGGGTCCCCCGTGAGAGCCGTACAAG